>NW_028186423.1:6769917-6807071 GCF_003343005.1 Rhea americana
TAGAGACCTCTCTCCCTTAAACTCCTACTTTTGCAGAACTATGTTTTTCTTATATCTTTTTCCATGTTGTTGTGTGTGAAGTTAAAGATTGTTACAACATGAAGTTTTTTACATCATAGTCACAATTTTCTTAACTTTTCTCCTCTCCCRCTCTTCATTTTTATGGAATTTTTCCATTCTGGCTTATCTCCTAAGATTTTACTTTGTACTTACAGAGAGATAAACTTTTCAGAACATCCTCCAGTAATTCATTAAGCTTAAAATATATCTCAAATATTTCTTTGTATGTTGTCCTGTCTCATAAAAAAAAAAGAAAAAAGAAAAGAAAAAAGAAACCCTCCAATGTTGCACCTTGTACCTGGTTCTGATTGATCACTCACTCTTGTCCACTGTACTGCAGAACTGCAAAACAACAAACTACAAAACTCTGTAGTTCTCCAAGAGGAAATAAAACCTTCCTATTTCTCAGTTATATATTTTGCAATCTAAAATTATCAAAAGATAATTCTTTGCTGTTCTGAAACATCTTGAATATTGATTACTAGAAAGTAGGATTTAATACAAATCTTGGCAGTGGACAAGCACTAACATACATTATTATTTTCCTACTTCTATATATATTTTAATTTCAAAATGTGCTTTTAGAAAGACAAATAATTTTTTCCAGGTATCTTCAAGTTCCTCACTAAAAGGAAGTTCATTTTTAACTCTAATARTAGTATCAATCATAATGTTTGATATGCTGCTAGTCACTTTGTCCATCTGCAATGCAGATGGCTTGTTATTGTCTGAGAGCTGCGCTCTAAGTACAACCATTTTTTTTAAGTCACAATTAACAAAATATTTTGGAATTGTCATCATCTTCACTGTCTATCAACACAGAGCAGCCCCAGGGTAAAGGGTCAAGCAGGCTGAGGTGCCCTTTAGACACCACTGCATTTTCAATATAGCTGATTCCATTTAAGCTATCAGAGTTGTCACAAAAACCTTTCGGAGCAAAGTTGCAAGTGTTTTGGTTACTCCATCTCATACTGCTGCCCACAAGAGGTGCAGTTTGCTAGAAGTCTGCTTAGCCCTGTGTTTGAAAGACTCATGTCAGCTCCACTCAGGATGCAGTCCTTAAAGGGCAGGAGATGACACCTAGGCAGCGTCATTTTTCTATTAATCTAAATCAGAAATTCAGCTTTTATGACAGATGTCATCCAAGCCCTCTGTAACTGACATATCTGGAATTGAAATGTTACAGAATGCTGGAGGCTTCACAGCTTTCCCAATTAGGATTAGGGTTTCTTTTTCACCAGTTATTTTACCATTAAGCAATACACTTCTGTGCTCTTTTGCCAATTTTCTATCATTGTTTTTGTCTGTTCCTGCACTGTGGATAAACCATTTCTACTGTAGTGGGAAGAAATCAGTCTTCCTATTTTTTCTCTGGGCTCGYTTTCTTCCATACCATCCAGTAAATAAAGACAATATATTCTGTCAAATATTCTTTAATRTGATCTTTAATGATTCCTGCTGCTCAGAATTATTTCCTGTGTCTCTAGTGATTGTGGTTATGTTTAGGACAAGTCTTTTTATATGTCCTAAAAATATGTCCTAAAAGGAGACATAAATAAAATTTGAAAATTCTAATTATCTTTTTTTTTTTTTTGAAATAAAAGTATAATCAGAATCCACCAGTCTTCACCTAAGACTTAAAACCCATTAAAAAAATATTTATTGTATATGTTACAATGACTTTTGGAAATCTCAATGCAGATGTCCAATCTGCAGTAGAAAAGAAATCCTGTTCAGATTGCACTCCTTGTAACCGTCATTGTATACTGCTATTCCATTCACACATTTCTTGCTCAACTTTCTTTTAACTCTTATCTACCTATCTACTCTATCTATTTACCAGCCTTAAAGAGCAAGAGGGCTTTTTCTCCATGGTTCTCTGAATGTTATTTGGGGCCTCAACTATCAACTACAATTATTTACTATATTCTCACTCATATTTTTTGAAGTGATAGCAGTTCATTTCCCTCTGCAATCCTTAGCTGTTGCTTTTTATTATTTGTAGCAGCTTTTTCTCAGTTTGTTTTAGTCTTTGATGTATACATAGCACCTATTCCTCTGTATCTGTCTCAGCGGGATATTATGAGATACATTTGTTTAGCATTAAGTAGCTTTAGTGCTCTTGGAAACTCTTACTGTGTAAAGGTATTAAGATGACTATATTGTTTCTTTTCTCATAAACTTACGTAGAAAATATATCTCCTGTTAAACTACTAAATTAAGTGGTTCTATTTGTTCTTTGATTGCCTATAATAACATAAAGAATTTAATTTACACAGCTATCTTTATCATCACATTGCTCATTTATGCGATTGCTTCTGCCTATCTCATTTTCTCTGTGATCAAGTTCTAAAATGAAATGAATTCTTCTTTGTCATAACTAAGAATTAAATATTCTACAAATTAAAGAATACTTTCAAATTTATTTTCCAAGAAAATATATGTTTTTGCACAGGATACTTTTATCAGCTAAGTAACAATCGGAAAATATGCTATATTTTTGATGAAGATAAATACATTTTGAATCTAGCTTAGATAAAGGACTCAACTGTAGAATAGCCAGTATATATGACAACAGTTTTCAATAACTTTAAACTGTCATTTTAATAACAACTTGACAATTTTGTGTGCCTTATTAATTAGAGAATGTTGTGAGTTCAGAAAAAAAGACCTTTATGTATAAAACATTTGAAAGATACATTTCTCCTTAAAAAAGTGCATAAATGTACAAAGTCATATTTTTAAGAAGGTCAAAAGACTTGTTTTAATTGTAAAAAATAATTTATCTTTTGAATGTCAAGAATTATTAATAGTCAAATTTTAGAGCTAAATGGCAAATTAATGCCTTCATAAATCAATAAAGAATCTGCTGTAAAACCAATCTTCATATGAATTTTTCTTACTCAACTTTYGGCAATCTATTTTAAACTTCTGATGATTTTGAGATATGCTCATTGTAAATAAATGAACAAGATTTTATATAATGGACCTGTTTTTCAATCATTTACTATACATCCATTTAAACATATAAATATACTTTTTTTCACACAAACAGATCCTGCCTAGTATAAAGCAAAAGACCTAACCTTGTATTTTCCCAAATGAATGCAATTTGTGTTAAATACCACCAAAATAACTTTATAACTGCTCTTCTAAATCCAGCGTTGAAATATGATGAAATCAAACCCTGCTTAACAATCCATTATGGCGTGCACACAGAACCTTGCACTGCAGATAATACTCTCAGAAATTCCTATTATCTAAATATAGTAGTTATTTATTTTTTGTCATTTCATATGTGAATTTCTTTTGGGGGAGACTGCAAGTATGATCAAATATCACATATCAGATGCTGAATAGTAGGAAAAGAAGCTGGTTAAAATTCTGCTGCTCTTTGCAGAAGAAAAAATGAATTAGTATATTTCAACCTTTCCAGTATTTTGTAGAAGCAATTATAGAATGCAAATATTTGTAAACCACATATATTTACAATCTTCAATATTACTTTCAAAACCAATGTTATATTTTTAAAAAATCAATATACTTTTCTTATTTGCAGTGTGCAGCTGCTCAAACAAAAGGAAATAAGAATCCAGAAKTATCATTTACTTCTTACAAACTGCTTTTTCATTTCTACCTGAAAATGAGCTTTAAGCAGTATTTCCAGATGAATTCAACACTTTTCATCTAACACTTTAAAGGGTTTATTTCTTTCCATGGTATACATTTATTTAAAGATGTAATAGTTCCAATTGGATGTTGTGCTGTTATATACAAATAAATATAAATAACTTGCTCATTTGCCACTGATTTTTATAAAGTTTTTAGGTTTATATCAGAAAAAAAAGTATGAGTACTCATACAAATATTTTAGAAAATATTATCAAATTGCTTTATTGAAATCGGCTTTGTACAACACATAAATTTTGCATAGTATAATAAAAATAAGGACCACAAACCTACATGTAGCCAAATATGATCAGTGAGCAGCTTTATGCTGTAGGCATGATCTCTATCAGCTGAGAATCAAGCCTGCCATCCTAATAAACTGACCATTTTGAAAGTGGCAGGGATAGGAGATTGTCTTTTTAAACAACAGCAAAATCCAAGGATCATACATTTGGCCAATAAAAGTCTTCTGAGAGCATGAGCTCTTCCACTATGGAGTGTATTGTGAGTGAGAGACATCATGTCCGGGGAGAGAGGAAAAGTTTTTTTACTAACTTATAATTTTGTARATATCTTCTACTCTAGAGATTGTGAAGTTTCTCACTAATTGTAATCATGTTCGCCGGTGCTTTGTTTCATCTTTACTCGGATCCTACTTTTTAGGTCATCCCACTTCACTTCTTGCTTAATCATATGTATCCCAAATAGCATTATTTTATAGACCAGTAGGTTGATGGTTCCCTGATAGAGATCAGAAAGTAGTTTGTGTCAGGATTTGCACAATGTGAATAAAAATGACTCTTTCCAACTATGATAGTCGGAAGTATGCTAAGATGTGTCGACAAGTGCCCTCATATATCAAGTCAAGCTCTTGCCTCAAAGGGGCAGCTATGTCCCAAATTACACTTATTATAATCTTATACCACACTAAAAAAAGCAGCATCTTATTATAATTTGATATTAACAGGCAATGACTTAGAGGTGAAGAAAATGACATGAAAGCTTGAGCTGATCAACACTCTGGTCTTCATTTGCCATGACATGGCCTAGAGTCTGCTTTCTATAACAAGATCGATGGATTGCCCACATTGCTTTCAGGAAAATGATGAACAATGTTTCCTAAAATAATAATAAAAAAAAGAATGGCAAAGATGTCTCCATGAAGGATCAGTGATAGGTATTGTCTTGTTGAGGCAATGCAGTACATGTACACATATTCTGCTAATCTTCTCTTTGTACAGGGCCAGAGTTTTGCTGATCTTTGCACACAACCACAACAGAGTGCATTGCTGTTCAGAAAACATGTTAATATAGTCTGGCCTCTGTCCCGGAGACAGACATAGTCAAAACCAGGAAGTTTTGACTTCTTATTTTCCTCACAACCCATGTCATCTTTGTTCTGGGGCTTTCTGCTGTAGACTCCATAAGAGCTCCCTTGTCCATTCATCCAACCCTAAAAATCTCTATTTGCACTTAAGGCACATTATTTCAACATACAGATAATCCATTTCTCAAGTAAAATCTAGCTTGAGGCTCAGTGATCTTACTGCCCCTGGGGTAGTAATTATGACATCCATCCCTTCTTTTTAAATTTATTTTACAGATGACTGACTGAGAGCATGCGCTACACTAATCTTTGGGGTCCATAGCTAATTCAAATGTCTTTGTGGGCCACCATTACTGAGAAGGGTCACACAAGCCACAGCAGCAGGAGATAGATGGCTTCAGCTGCGATGTTAACTGCCCATTGCAAAATGATGGCTAAGGATGCATATAATGCATAGCATCTTGTAAAGGCTATAGAGTGAGGCRAACAAGTAGGAAATGTAGAGCCTGCAAAGAAGACCTGCCCTAAGGAAACACAGAGCTGTGGGACAGCTATTGCAACATAATACACAGAGATGAAAACAAATGCTCAAAAAGTGGTATGGAAGATAGGCTACAAAGTTTAGTGTGGTCCAGTAACTCTCACGGACGAAATAGGTGGAAGCAGGGAACATACACCATGCCACAAATAGGGCAGTGCTGTTGCTTTCCCTTCCTRCATCTAGTTTCAGTAGTTACAATGATTCATGTTCTCAAAAGAGTAGTGTAATTAACAAGTATATAGCAAGCGTATAGCAAGTAATTCATTTATTATATATCATATACTGTATTTATACAATAAATAAAGTAGGGCATGTTTCCCTTAATGATCCAGAAGCAAGGAAAATCTCCTAGCAATTTTAATTCTTATCACTCAAAGCATAATTCAGAGATTCCCCCTATCCTGGACATTTTCCGTATTCTTCAATAACTTTCAAGCTTGAAAATACAAGGCTCTAGAAATTTATTGGACTGATTTAGGAATATTTATTTTAACTTGAATATAGAACTTCCACTAGCTCAGCGTTTGACCTGTTTTGACCAACATCTGCTGTTTCATTGCATATTTCTTCAATGTTACCAAAAACGTGTACTGCAACACATAAATATTTGGCATAAGCTTGCTGAAGTCTGACTGTTATGTTTCTGTTTTATGACAGAAAAAGTAAGGAATTAGTATCTCTCTAAAGAATGTTCTATATTCTATATTTGTATTCTATATTTCTATTTCCATATTTTTTCTAAAGAAAAAAATATTTCAAATACCCTTTTCTTTACAGAAAGGTTAAGAACACCTCCCCTCCCCCCACCCCCCCAAAAAAAAATCTTTTCTATATATTTCATAGCATAGGCATTACATATTGTTTAAGCAGTGACCTTCACAGACAGGACAGTTCTTTCTCTCTTTTTTTTCCTTCTCTTTTTGAAAGATGAAGGGTGGGGTGATTCAGATAACCTTCATTCACAGCTAGTTAACTAAGTATTGGATTTTATAAAGAAATTAAGACACCAGGCATTTGGATTAGTAGTGTTTGCCATCATTCATACTCAATAATTGAGGTCACAGGGATTATAAACTCTAATGTGTCAAATTGAATTCACCAGCAACACATCTAAAATCCTTTAATTATCTGCTTTGGGGGCAATGGATTAACTAGAGCCTGTCAGTAACAAACAGACATCCTGTTTACTTTTTCTTTCTTTCTTTCTTTTTCTCTTTATATATATATATATGTATGTATGTATATATAGACTACGGGCAGTTCTTTAGCTAATGAATATAAAAACAAAATCTAAATCAAATCATCTCTATTCCTTAAAAAGTTTTATGTTAGCACTGATATTTCCATCTTGTGTTACATACTGTATAACAAGTGGAGTAAAGCACAGATCTTTCTCACTTTCAACCATCAATTTATTAGAGATACTTACTTAAGATGTTGTTAGGTCATAAAGTAGTAGCTAAAAAAAAAGATTTACTAAGAAAGATAGATAAATTATTTTACTATCTATTTCACTTCCTTCTTATATGATTATTATCTTTCATACAGTTTTTTCTCTTATCTTGTGTCTGTTGCTAGAAGATAGTCAGAAATGTTATTTTCCTCATTTTCCTTTCATTAKATGTTTCACATCCATGTTTACTAATGAAATGCAGTGTTTTTACTCATTGATTAAAGAGCTCTTTGATGATAACTCCTGCAACTGTGGTGAATATTTAGTACACCAATAGGTAACATACTTTATGGGAATAGTGCTTGTGAAAGAGTAAGGAATGTCTGTGACTCAGTGGCAGGTATTCATCTGACCAGAATCAGACATTCACAATGCTGATGTCTGCRTCTGAGATAATAACTTAAACTCCTTTCATAGCTAATGGAAAGAACAGTTGCTTCCAAGGGATGATTCATCTCATCCTGAAGCAAACACCTGAAAAGGTCAGGTGAATGAAACCCTGAAATTGGTTGTTTCTCTTTACAGGTTATAAAGAGAACTGAGTGATTAGCTGGCATGTTGGTATTTTTATTGTAGACTGTTTTAAGGTGGATGAGAGGAATCCTTTCTTTCAGCTTGCTCACTAGCTCAGAGCAACTGATTCAAGTTTCCAAAGCTGCAGTGCAAAGAAACAAAGAAAAAGTGTCCGAATGGAGGCAGTGGGAATATTGTGAGGTGAGGCCATTGATAACTCTGGGGTAGTGGGGACCAAAGGTGGAAGAAGGAAAGATAAATGCCAATGGCAGACAACTGATATTCGTTAAAAAATGTTACAGACCTTCAAGGTCCTCAGTGAAGTTCTGTTCTTTTGTCTCTTCTTCCCCCCCCCCGCCCCACCTCTTTTTTTTCTTTCTTTTTTTTTTCCCCAGAGCATTTTGGGGCTTATTATGTTTCTTTCTCTCCTCACTTCACAGTGGAAAGGAATATATATAATCCATAATTCTACCTGTCCTTACAGAAAAGCCTTTAAAACAATAAAAGACTTGCATTTTGGTAACTATTTCATCATTCATGAAAGAAGAAAATGTAAATAAGTATGTAAGTTGAGTAAATCATTTTCTTGTTGCCAAAGTAAATCCATTGTAATATTGCAATTGCTGTGTTTTATGTATACTGTTGTCCGGTGTTTCAAATACTTCAGTAAAATGCACTAACTTAACATAATGATAGATGAAGGATTTTCCTTTCTTACAGTRATTTGACATTGGTTTGCTGTAGCAATAACTGCTTCATTATTTAATGAAAAACAATGTCACATTTCAGTGGCAAAGCTTAATCTTCTSAAGACTTTATTACACAATTGAAAGGATTGATTACTGTTGATTGGATTTTGTCTAAGGACATAGTTACTTCCACATATCCCTGAATTTAACAGCCATTTTTTTTCAAGCTCAGGAAAACATAGATACCTTTGTGCATCCTTTATATAAGGCTTTCTGAAGTTTGGGGGGAAACATACAGAAAAGGTGATTCTTTTTTAGTTATCATTACACAAGCCTGWTACTCCTATTCTTATTGGATACAAATGCAAATAGGCTATTGAAATCACATTTTTCCCCAAATCTTCAGGTAGGTTTGTATTTAGTATGTAATAGGCTTGTGTATTAGGTTTGCTGCTTCTCTCACTGCAGCTGTAAACACCCTAAGCTCTTTGCAGCTTTTCCTCAGTAATTCCTATTACCACCAAGCAGAAGGTGACAATSGGTAAGGAAGGTGCCCTCTTTCAATGGAAGTAGAGTCCTATTCTCCCTATGTCCCTACTTGGATCGGGGTCAGCTTGATTCTTTGTATCTCTGCTCCAGCTTTTGGAGATTATTCTTCCTTTTGCCAATTACTCTTGCTTTCCCATGGGGGGGGGGGGAAGGGGAAGTTTCTTTCTTGATAAAACAAGAGATTTGGGGTTTTTCTGTTTTTTGGGTTTTTTGTTTGTTTTTTTTGTTTTGTTTTGTTTTGTTAGACATGGAAGCGTTGTATTGGCATTGTCTGTATCCAACATATGGCTTATTCACCAGACAATTTTAATTATACTTTGACTCTAACACTAGAATGGAAATTCAGTTTTGTAAACATGTACAGTTCAGTTGTGAAACACCCTTAATGTCTGTGAAATAGCAAAACTACTTCCCTTAGTTGTAATCAATGTGGAACAGGAGGTCCAAAAGCRAGAGTAGATACTGCTGGATCACAGCATGGCCTGCAATGAGTGTGAGGCCAAACGGGTCCTGTCAAGGAGCTGAGTCCATCAGCACCAACCATTGCACCCTTAAGAAGACAGGGACTGTAAAAAACAGAGTTGGCAAATTAGAACTATATGGAGGCTATAGGGTTTGTTTCCTTCAAATAACAAATATTGATTATGTCCATCCTCTTTATATGCTATAATGTATTGTTAATTTCTCGTTTAAAGCTTGGTGAACAAGTCTTGACAAAGATGCTTTTCTCCTTCTAGTAGTTCTGTGTGAAATTTTTTAACCTCTTGACAAAKTATACTCCTCTTAGAGACATATATATATGTGTGTGTGTATGTATATATAGGTATGTATATATAAATACATATAAATACATATGTGTGTGTGTGTGTGTGTATATATATATGTATATATATACACACACACACATATCCTGGAGTGGTCAGTCATTTTTAATGAAATCCCATTGACTTTAGTAGAGTTATATGAGAGTTTAAATTAACTGTGAGAATATACTGTACTTATGTGAATCATTAAAATTCTATAAAAATAATGTACTGCGTCATATTGCTGTTGAAAAGTCCTTGTTAAAAATAAAAAATATTTTGTTGTGTTTTATTGTATTCTTATCTCTACCACATTATCAAAATCYAATGTTCTGTATACTTCTGCTAGATGTCTTGCTATTACTTGAGACAGTAAACTTTTAAAGGGCCCCCGTATGGATTTAGACTACCCTATTTTCTTTTGTATTGTTTGCAGATTATTTTTRTTTATTAATAAACTGAACAACTAATTTTTATGTTAACTTAATCTCAAATAATTGCTATCGCAGAGAGTAGCAAGCATGAGAATTCTCACTTAGGAACAGATATATCTTGCAGTTGCTGATAAACCATATAGGCTTCTATTAGGATCAATATATAAYAAATACAGCTATTTAATTATTTTATAATTATGTGTAATTATATGTCTTGAATATGTTTAGATTAGAATGCTGAAGAAGATATTGAGCATATAGAGGTTAATTAYGTTCATCTATATTAACTATGCACAGCATGTTATCTAATTTTAAATGCAAATTAGTAAGAGATAACATAAAATACATTTTAATTTCAAGATTGTGAAGTAATAATGATATACTTACTGCAAATGGACTTTTAAAATTAAAATTACATTATTAACGATTACATCCATCTATTTTAATACTCTGAACTGACAATTTATATATGAGGTTTGCAAGCAATTTTTTTGATGCAGTATGATTGTAATCTTTTTTTCAGATCAATTTATTACAAGGAAAAATAGCGTTGTGTGAAGCAAAGAGCAACGACATTAATAAGCAGGTTATTTTTAGCTTTTGAGGATAATGAACATCTGGACTATCATATTGTAGYAGTGTCAGAAGTATCATGATTTGTATGTTTGTCAGTGTTTTCCACTTCATTCCCCATTTTTCTGTTACAGAAAACTTAAGACAAATGTTATGGCCAATCACAATTTTTCATCCATGAATAAGATGCACTTGGAATAGGAGAGGGGACAACTGTTAACATGATTTAATGCTACATCGGTATCGGTCTTGATTTATCTCACCATTTTCCTATCTAGAAAGCAGTTAATAGTCATAATAGCAAGAAATCTACACTCAGATACCTATATGTGAATCAGAGTAAATGATATATAACTTAATAATGCTTGACTGCACATCTTCTGATCTTTCTACTTCAGGTAAACTCTTTCCTAGCCATTTACACCAATGWTACAGATGCACTTCACAGCATGATAATGCAAAGTGGGTAAAGTTTCGCTTCRGTTGCCAGTATTCCTAGTGTTTCCTCCAGACAACCTCCGTTAAGAACAAACACCAAAAGACCTGTACAGGGGAGGGGAAGTAGCATACATTCCTGCTACTTTAAAATAATTTAGTTTGCAAGGCAAGAATACAAGAGTTACAAAATTCCCAGTTGCTTAGATGTTCTAGAAATCATTTATATCTTCATTGTGGGSTAACGATTTCAGGAAAAAATCATGCTCAGTCGATCTGGTCTTGGCTATAATATGAACTATGAGGAATAAATTTGGGGATAATTTCATTCCACACACTAATTAGTCTCAACTGAGCAAGTATGTATTAAAAGCTTCAAGCTTAGGTAAATAGAGAGCTTATTGTTTTTATTAAAGAGTAAATATATTTCCTTGAAGTATTAGCAAGCYCTCAGACAAATGTTACACCTGTGCTTTTGTAGCATGGACCTTTTAACAAGAAAGATAATAATGCTATCTTGAAAACACTGGAATGATAATAAGTGTTTCCTTCATGTCATTGTGGAACCAATTGAATGGTTTCAGATGAAAAACTTCAAAAAACTCAGACCACTGCATAATTCGGAATCAGCGTAGAATACAGCTGGAAAACTTATAGCACAAAAATGCTAGAAGCAGCTGAAAATAAATTTGTAATACAAAGTGTCAGGCATTCCTAATTGCCATTAGGTCTAGTACATGGTACTAGACCTCGAGTTAACATTTGCTCTTTTGGAACTAGTTGATTCTTTTGCAGCAGCGATGCTTGAAAAGGTACTTCCAGATAGATATATTTACTTAATAAACAGGAAAAAWTATTCTGTGGCTGCTAAGATCTCCTCTTGGTTGAGCTCCGTGCTATGCAAAGAAGAATTTACAAGGTGGCTTTGTATATGTTTCTAATAAACTACCAATTTTACTGTGGTAAGATTGTTACYACAGATTCAAAACTATAGCTTTATAACCACTTGACAATGTTGTTTAAGGAAAGTAGGAATCTACTGGCTAGAACATTAACAAATTTCACAGCTGTGTGGCACCCATTCTTCTAAGCATCAACCACTGTTATTGGCTTTGTTACTTCAATACTTTTCTATTATYGTCTGTATTATTGATATTTGGACTTAGATAATCATATTTCATTTGTAAGTCCTTTTCCATGTTTTTCACAATTTTTCTTAAGAGAGACTGGTTTCCTAGAAGGATCATAAATATTAAATRAGAGCTTACTATCTTCATTTGATTGGGGACAAGCATTTAGAAATGGTTGCTGGCATCAGCTACTCAGGCCATTCAAAAAGAGATTTTCTTTTAATAGAAGAACAAGTCAGATCAATATTTCAGCTTATTCAATGGACCTTTCATGAGAAAAGTCCTCAGAAGTGATATTTGAGGCTATGTAAATTTTGCTAGCCACAATGGTTTTCCATTTTTGAGAGAATAGGGTGATTTTACAGACAAAAATCTCATGAAAATGACATGGAAAACTTGAATCAAAAAAATCTAAAACTTAAAGAGCTCCAAAAGTTCAAAATGCAGTTATRGTTTTAACAAAAGAGTGTGAGTATATATATATGTATATATATAATTAATAGAAACCAGGTACTTTGTAGAACTTGGCTAAAATTGCAGTAAATGATGCATTTTTTAGCAGAGGAATGGGTAGATTGGATCTTAGAAATAGCCTAGCTGGTCTAATATCTAATCTCCTGTTCTCCTGTACACCCATCTAATATCCTGTTTCTGTTTATGTCYGGTACTGATACCAGCCATATTTCACAGAAATAGACTTCATTAACTGTCAGTCGAGGATGATTCATTCTTTCTGCTCTATATTTCTCTCAGCTTCAAAATATATCTCAGAATGTATGGTTTTGTRGTATTTATTTAAAGAAAAACAATCTTTAAAGGTATGATCACTATTACCAAAGCCTATTAATATTGAGATAAACAAGTCAGTAATATTTCACAAAAGCACTGAATGGCTGAAATGAGCAGGGGCCTCTGGAGATCATCTAGTCCAACCCAGAAGTCTCAGAAGTCTTCCCTAATCTGTATTCATTCAAAGAAAACTGAGCTACTAAATGATAGACTAAATTAAGTTGTGGAGAATGAATGAAGGAGCAAAACAGACAATATTTTGTCCTGTTCCTGTGTTGCCATGCTCCAGGCATGGGAAGGGGGGAGTAAAATAGTCTGTATAAAACTGATCATAAAACTGCCTCTACACATGCTCTCTGGAGATTTGTCTCCCTGGTAGTAGGTCAATTAAAGACATGTTGCAGCTACTAAGCTGATCGTTTTTCAGACTATACTTTGTAACATGTGTCATTGACTTYAATAGTAAACATTCTGATGAAGGACTAAAAAGGAACTAAGCAAATAGAAAAAAACCCGCTATTTTTGCACTTTCAGTGCACAAACCATACCGTCAGGTTATTTGTCAAGTAGACATCTTTCTAAATGCAGTGTCATTTGGTATCTCTCCAGCTTATCAAGGATGCCATGACATTACCTAAGCATTAAACCTTTGCGGTTAATTTACCCTTGCAAGAAGGTTTATAAGGTAGATATTCATCTGCAAGGTCTTTGTCAAGTTAAGGGCACATTTTAAAAGAGCTGATACAGAAAGGTGACCTAGACTGAGCAACAGCACCATAACAATATAAACAGTATCTGCAAGGTATTAGAGCTGACATATGCTTGGCTTATGTCAACTTATGCTTACTCAGTCAGTTCTGAAAATCCAAATGTTTGAGATAAGCCTCTTCACACAAACTAGAATTAAATATATGTATTTCAAGTCTGCTTTTTTGAGCTGAGTCAGTTAAAAGTGCTGAGTACTGCAAAGCACTGTAGTCAGACATTACATTTATGATTTTGTGCTTAGATAGGAGCAATTTGCTTAAAGATTTGGGGAGAGGAAGATTAGAAATACCATGCAAGACTAAGCTCCCTSTGTTTCTGAACATTATTTAAATGTGATCTCAAGATTTTTATTTTTCTTTAACTGAAAAAAGAATACTGTTAAAGGATCCYAAGCTGAAAAAATGCAGATATTGATGCATAATTTTAGCATTAAGTCAGAGAAAGCAAAAATCAATTTCCAAAGACTCTTCATCAGCTTATTATTTTATACATGTGTTGTTTACATTACTCTGGCATGCTTCTGGATGAAAGTGGCACATAGCCATCCACAACAGCATTCCAGTCATGTGAGCTATCCCACCATGTCTCTGTGGTTACAATGAGATCATGGCCCTGCAACTGCACACAGATTTCCAATTCCTTCTGTTTATTCCACATGCTGCATGCATTAGGGTACAGGCATTTCAGAGAGGTAGCTGTGTGTGCAGGTTTCCCAGGAGGGGTGCAGGAGGATCTCCTATAGCCATGTCTCATAAGCACTTCCCCAGCTGCATGGACCTGCTGGAGGCATCTCAACTTGAGTCACATTTTGTTGACTATCCTGTCTCTATAACTCTCCTCTTCCCCTGTCTTTCCTAATTTAAAGCCCTCTTTACAGGCTGGCCAACCTGTTTGCAAAGACACGTGCCCCACTTAGTGAGGTGGATCCCATCTTTCCCCACCAGTTGTCAATCTTCAAACAATGTCCCATGGTCATAGAAAACAAAACCCTGTTGCTGCAGTGGTGCAGCCAGTTGTTAACTTGGAAAATTCATCTCCTCCTCATCCCATCCTTCCCCCTCCCTGACAGGATTGAGGAGAAAATCACCCGGACTCCCAGACCCTTGACCACCATCCCCAGAGCTCTGAAATCATGTCTGATGTTTCCCAGTTTGCTGTTAGTATTATCAGCACACACATGGAAGAGCAGTAGAAGGTAATAGTCTGATGAACGGGCAAACCTTGTCAGTGTTTTGATAACATCCCATATCYAAGCCCCTGGCAGGCAGCAAACCTCTCTAGACAAGAGGTCAGGTCAGCAGATAGCTGCCTCTGTCCACTGCAGTCAGAAGTCACCCAAAACTTGCTGCTTCTTCCACGTGTTCCCACAAGGCAAAGGGTCTGTCAGCCCAGTTGCTTCCCTTGAAGCCATGCCCATGCCCATCTCCTCCTCCTGTTCCTCAGCTGCAAGTTTTCAGGAAGAGTAATGCCCTTTCTCCTCATACGAGAAGTGACAAGTTTCCAGCCTTAAACACTTCAGGCTTATTTTGTATGAGGCCCAGGTTAGAAGTAGTTACTAGTTAGAGTGCTGCATCAAAACAGAACCAGTTACAGGCAGATTAAAACAGAACAGTTCATTCTGGTTTATTTGTTTAGACGAATATCTCATTTAAGAAGTACAAATACTTAAAAAAAAAAAGAAAAATCAATTAGATAAAATGACACCCAGTTTAAAATTTATCCTATAATCTGAGTTATTGAAGCAATTTCTGTGGGATGGCCTGTTAAAAAGCAGCTCTGAAGGGAAGGATCTGAGTCCTGGTGGACAACAAGTCGACCATGAGCCAGCAATGCGCCCATATAGCCAAGAAGGCCAGTGGTCTCCTGGGGTGCATTAGGAAAAGTGTTGCCAGCAGGTCGAGGGAGGTGATGCTGCCCCTCTCCTCAGCCCTGCTGAGGCCTCACCTCGAGTACTGTGTCCAGTTCCGGGCTCCCCAGGACAAGACAGACATAGAGCTTCTGGAGAGAGTCCAGCGTAGGGCTACAAAGATGGTCAGAGGGCTGGAGCACCTGCCCTACGAGGAACGGCTGCGAGAGCTGGGCCTCTTCAGCCTGGGGAAGAGRAGACTGAGGGGGGATCTGATCAATGTGTGCAAGTACCTGAAGGGAGGGTGTCAAGGGGACGGGGACAAACTCTTTTCAGTTGTCCCGTGTGACAGGACAAGAGGCAATGGGCAGAAATTGAAGCACAGGAAGTTCYGCCTGAGCGTGAGGGGGAATTTCTTCCCTGTGAGAGTGATGGAGCACTGGCACAGGTTGCCCAGAGAGGCTGTGGAGTCTCCTTCTCTGGAGATCTTCAAAACCCACTTGGATGCAGTGCTGTGAAATGTTCTCTAGGTGACCCTGCTTGAGCAGGGAGGTGGGACTACAGGATCTCCAGCGATCCCTTCCAACCTTGACCAKTCTGTGACTATTATTCTGTGATTCCTATGATGTGGGAAAAGGTGAACTAGTGGTTCGTATATGACAATCAATGATAATTTATTTATTTTAGCTCAGACTTTTAACATTTTAATGCTTCAATTTGTTAGTACTTCTAATAGATTTAGACAGTGAAGCATGAATAATATCTCTCTTGACTAATGAAGACTGTTGCATTTCATGTTTAGATTTGCTGATATTTTGAAAAGTATCACATGGTAGTTTTTTCCTCTGTGAAGATTCTAACAGAGATATTCACTCATACACTCCTATTTGGAAGTTGATTTTCACAAAAATTGTTGAAAATCTGAAAAATGTGTATATTTGAAATCTGTCAAATAATGGTTTCATAATGAAAATAAATACAGGGACTATTAGCAGGGATAGAAGGAAAAACTTACTGTGATAATTTAAGTATCATTTTCACAGAATTCCAGATAAGCATTTGAAACAAGACAGACTAATAGTAGTACTACACTGTAGGACCACTGAATAGACTTTAAGATGTACATTGCATGGTAAGGGAATATATGCTAATCTAGAGCATGAACTCAGGTCATAGTTGGCTAACACTTATTTTCCTTCTTTTATGATTCTATGGAGGTTGAACTTATAAGGGGGGCAGACAGATATTCTTTTGATTCTTGTAAATCTTCTAATGGGAAATCTCAGAGTCTGTCTCAGAAGGGTTTGTGTTCTTTGCACGTCTCCACTGCAGACCAAACTGGCTATAAATGAATTGTTCCAAGAATGCAAAGCAAATTAGCTGTTTCCTCAGAGAGTAATTGTGCCACAGTTCAGTGCAGCTTAATGCCCTCATCTGAGAACAAGAGTTGATACAGGGTGTGATGGATGGTAGAGCCTGTTTGTTCATGATTCTTCTGATGGGTCTTATATTTTCCCTAATGAAAGTGAGACTAGGCAGTAGAGTATCACCTTGTCTTACCTACTGCAGTCCAGGTCAGGACGATAGCCATCTAAAGAAAAAATAATATTGTACCTTTACTCAGATGCTTGAAGAAACCTCTGAATAGTAGAGTGAATAAGCAGTCAGTGGCAGGGAAAGGCAATGTGTGTAACAGGAGCAGAGAATGGGCGAAAAAAAAAAAAGGATATTGGACTAGCTTGAAACAGGCACAATCAAGTCCCAAAGGCAAAGCTCTGAGGGATTTCTTCAACTCAACAGGGGTTGATAACTCAACAGCAGTCCCCTCCAGGGACAGGAAGGCTGGCAGTGCCCTCAGGTGTCCTGACACTTCCAAAAATTTGTAGCTTTATGGATTTAATGCCTTAACACCGGAAATCTTGGGCAAATAAGTCTTTGGAATGTACATGGAGACTGAGGAGTTAGAAAATGCCAGGAAATGCTGGATGTGAGAGTCTTGATTTCATAAGTAGATATACTGACTTCATGAGTAGACATGACCTTCTGACATACTGAATTTCACTGAAATACTGATTAGCAAATAGGCATGATATTAAGTGAATGAGTACTAGCTAGCTAACTCCTAACTCTATACATTGTATATTCATGCCTTTGCAGAGTCATATATTCTTAGAGTTCTACGAAGATATTTTTTAATGATGATAATTACACTGCCACTGATTGCAATGTAGCTAGAAGCTAAAGTAAATAGTCTTACTTTTGAGAGAGTTAACAAGACATAATGAGTGATTTAAATTAAATACTCCCACAGTTATTGCAGGTCTACAGTAAATATCTAGTGGGTTTGTTAGAAACAATGATAACTTGTTTTTCTTTCTATTTAGCAAGCTTTCATTTGTGTTATTCACTTTTCTCTAATTTTCTCAAGGTCAACTATGTTGAAATCAGGCTTTTATTCAAGACGTCTCAGAAGGATGAAAGAATCATTTAATTTGTAAGCTTCCATCATACAGTATAAATATTGCATTTTTTAAATCCAGAACTGCAAAACAAAACTCTGTGAAGTGGGCAACATGGATAAAGGTTTCCAGTTTACCTTATTCTGACTAGTCTATTCTGGCTCAGTGATAAATACTAAAGGAAAGAGGAGATTTCCTTTCCCTTGTAAGCAGCTACTTATGTTCAGGCTTGTGTATTTGTGTGTGTGCGTGTGTGTGTTTGGGGAGGGCTGTCTGAAGTACCAGACAGGGAAAACTGGAAATGAAAGAAGCAGCTTTGAAGACCCTCAAAGGATCAGGAGCCTGTCTGCAATTAGAAAAGACCAAAGACAAACCTCAGAGGTAACAGAAAAGAAACTGTCCTACAAACCCAGACAGGGAATTCTGAGAAGTTTGCTCAGTCCAGCAAGCTACTGAAAACTGTTAGACAAGGAAGAACTAGAAGAAAAAGCATTGCAAAGTCATTATAATGACACAGTGGGAAAAGTAAATCTCCATACTTAATGCCTTCAGCCAAAGAGGTTTTTTCCTATTTATTTCACTCTCTTTTATGCTTTTTGTTTACTAAAAAAAATAATAACTGTAGGGACTGAAAGTATTTGGAGTCTTTTGTTCTCAATTCAGGAAAACAGAGTTTGTGGGTGTCTTTGAGAGAGAGAGAGAGAAGGAGTTCCATCTCGAGGCCTGAGACCAGTTCAGTGTCTTGTAATATTCACAATCATATAAACATCAGTATCCTATATATATTTTACTTTTTGAGATGTATTACTCCTAAGGATTTATGATTGTTGACTCAGAGGTTGAATATTTATTTGTATATGTACCCTTTCAAATGTACAATTCACACAGCAAATAATCTGTATTTCCTTAAGATTCTGTGTCTGGAAATGCATTTTAACACAGCTGATACAGAAGAAAACACACGTAAAATCACAAAGGCTACAGGTATAAAGGGAAGATGGTTATGAGTAACATAAGGAAGCTGCTGGGAAAGTAATAGTATTTTGTGCAGAACTGGAGGTAGAACTCTACTGGAGGAAAGAGTTCTCATAATTTTTCATATCAACCTCACAGGAATAGAACTGTTATGTGAGTCATAGGATATTATTACTATTTTTTTTAATTTATGATGTGCTAGTTATAAGARTGAAAAGACAATGAATGCAAAGATGATATTTATTCTGGACTTCAAGACCTGTTTTTTCTCCAGCTACATCTTAAGGAGCAGGAACCACTAAAGGCTAATACAAAAGTTTACTGATGAGAAAATGATGCAGGACTGAGATAGAAATTTAGTTTATGCTTGATTCTCAGCACTGGGTTCATAATGGAGGTGGGGGAMCTTGTGGGCTTTTGCCACTAGAACTAGAATTGAACTACCATCACAATTCATGGAGGCATATGAGCTTTAGGACATATGAAATGGAATGTATCTCTTTTCTAATTTTGATATTAAAAATGCTTTTGCATTTGTGACTTTTCCTCATTATATTCCAGTTCTAGAGATTTCAATTAATTATGTTATTTATTTCCACCTATAATGTAATGAATAATTTTTGCTTTGCTTTGTTATAAGAAATTCTTGTTATTGGAAATGGGAACAGAAGCAATTATTCTTTGCTACTGCAGATTTACAGACAGCATTATTCTCTCCCCCTCCTCCCCCTAAAGCCAAAAGGAAACATTATAAAGCTTTAAATGGGACTGTCAGGGCTATTTGGTCTGTCAGCAGTACTCCTGTCTGCACAGAATCCTATCACATAAGGGCTGTAAATGGATGTGACCAAAAATATAGTTTGCGTACGTAAAGATTCAGTTTCTGTAGAAGTTACTACTGGGGTAGAAGGGAGAGGTTGTATAAACTTGTATTGATTTAGATTTTCCACAAACAAATCAAATGTTAACTTCATCAAGATTTTCTAYTGCCTTGTGGTTGCTGAGATTTAATTTCCGTGCTTACTATATCATCTTATACAGAAGTGCTCAGTTTATTAGGAGTGTAGATTTCAACACATTAAATTATGTGTCTAATTTTGAAAGAGAATAGTAAAGATCTATGGGCTAGTGACATATGGTAATTCTGGTTTTATATCACTTAAGAAAGTTATTCTGAAACCAAATTATAAACAATTAACAAAATTAGTGGGATTATGTGTACCATGCTCAGAATTGGATTGGATTGGATTTCACCAAACAAAAAGTTAATATTAGAAACAACAGACAAGTAACGATCCTTTGTGTGTGTATATATACATATATATATATAAAAGGTACAGCATATATATGTATATGTGGTACAGCAGATGGTATATTCAGGAAAATATCTAAAATTGAACTGGCTGATTTCTCATAGGGTGTCATGGGTTGATCTACTGGCATAAAAGCATAAAAGCCATTAAAGAGAGAATTTAAAACAAAACAGAAGCAGAGATAGTATCAGCTTTTGATTTTAGCATGAATAAACATACTCTCACCTTCAAAGATTTTCTCTTCAAGTGGATATAAATTAAACTTTATCTTATTTTTTGAATTGTTGTATGTTCTCTGGAAACAAACTATGGAAGAAATAGAGCACTTCTTTTCAGACATGCTTCCTCTCCCACCCCTCATTAATTCTCCACAGAGTGCAAAATATGTGAATATTACCTTATTTCTYTTTTCCCCAGCAGTGCCAAATGGAATAATTTTTCTCAGGAATATTTTATATTCCCAAAGACCTACAAAGATCCATTAAGAAAGAGCTTCATAACACCTGACTTTATTATGCAATCGCCACAGAAATGCAAAGAAAAATGAACATTTGAATCATCAGTACATTAAGAATACTGCGAGTTCTGTGTCCGCCTATTAAAGCCACATGCAGAATTTTGAGCACAGCTATATCTGTATTGCATAATAGTCATGTTGTGCCTAGGTTCAGAAGAGGGGAGAAATAATGTGGGGTAAAGGAAGTAGAGAGGATTAAGCATTTCTAATTGCTGCCTACAGCTGTGGCATGCACTTCCATTTCGTTCCAACATTGTTGCAACAGCAACTCTTTCCTCTCACTCAAGACATTCCTGAGTTTCGAACTGATAAATATTAGGAATTGTGAAACAAACGTTATAATAAATGGTATAATATGCCCTCGTGACGTGCCGGTGCTTACATATCAGACCAGTAATGTAGGTGAGGTTGTGTATGATAGTGATATAGGAAGGGGCACCAGGGGTTATAGAAGAGACTAGGATTTTAGCACATGGAATAAATACTCTGAGTATTTTTTTTTTTATTTATTTACTACACCTTGGGGTATTTTGGGTTGAACTAAAAGAATAGATAGAAGATCCYTTGAAAAGATTGTGTGTATACCTGTTATCCATCTTTAAAAGAATATATCAAACTGACCAAACAAACTGACTTTTACTACCGCTCTCCATCTTTTATATGATGCCTCATTTTAGTCTTATTTTTAGAAAAGCAAGTTTTATCACATTCAGCTTTGTAAAARTATTTTAAATTTCTTATAATATTATAGAAAAAGAAAAAAGAGTTAAAAAAGAAACAGAAAGAGAGGTATCACCCTTTGACCAACATTATTTTGGATTAACAAAAGCTATGCATATCTTTGCCCATTCTGTAGTAATAAATTGACCAATTCATTTTTATAGTACTGAGCCTAATTAGACACAACAATGCTTAACTAGCTCTCAGTTTGCAGTACTTTCCTGACTTTTTTTTTCACAGAAATTATTTTAAAAATAACCAACAAAAGAGTCATTATCAAGGTTCATGTGGCTTCTTTAGCTTTAGAACTAGGACAAAGAGGCCCTTCTCTAACAGGAAAAAAAAAAAAAAAAAGCGCAATGGAAAGATTGAGAGTATTGGAGCAGAACAGGGCAGAAGGTGGCAGGAGGAGTCATGGAAATGTTATAAAAAGAGAGTACTATTGATGATGCCATATCCAAATTGACACTACTTTCATAACTCACACAAAATACATTAACCAAAATGTCCAAATCCACTTTCCTTTACATTTAAAAGTGTTTTAGTAAGACTTGTGGAAATATTATTGGCTCAMTATATAGGAAATCCACTTGTTGTGGTCTTACTGAAAATAGTGCTCCTTTAAAGCACTAGAGAAACTTGAAGGTCGTCTACTGAGAAGAAACATTTACACATGTTCTTCAGACTTCACAAAATCATCACCAGCTTCTGCATTCATTCTAATCTATATTTTTCTCAATTCCACTCTTTATTCATCATCTAGCAGCTGTATGCTTTTCATCATCATCATCATCATCATCATCATCACTTGCTGCTCTTTATTTTATGGTGGGTAAGGTGGTTAATTTTTTTCTGTGCTTTGCTCTCCCCTAACTTTTTATCATTCTTTCCCTTTGTATGATCTGCTCATCTAAAAACAGCCCTTTCATTGATAATTACTTTTTCCTTGTAGAATATATCTTGCAGAATATATCCTATGTCCAAATGGATCTCTTCCTCTACAAATACATTTGCTTTTGATTTTTATACCCAGCTACTTCAGCTTATTTGAATTACAAGCATACAATATAAGCCTTCATCTCTGTATCTTTGTATTCCTCCACTTTTCTGATGGAATTTCCTTTGTGCTTATCCTTKGTAGTAGAGTCTCCTCTCAAATTCCAAATGATTTTWAATCTTTGCAATGAAGTACATATGTCTGTGGGTTACATATGGAGTGACCAAGTCTTGATCTTCTAAGACTCTAGATAACTTAAAAAAGAAGCTATTGAAATAAAACATCAATTTCTAAAAACATTTTTTTGACTATGATATTTTTCATATTAAATTTTCTCAAGTATTTGTAGGATTTGTCTCTTTTCTCATATTCAAATCTTTATAGGCATTTCAATGTGATAAAAACTTTCAGATGAGTTTGCTGTCAACTTTAATCTTTTGCTTATAGGAAGTCCCAGTGAGAGTTTATGTGAAGATCCTGCCACATTTTCAAGACTTTGTAACAATTTAATCTGTTTTATTCAAAAATATATAAAAAAGTTATATTTAAATGAATCTTATTTTTTTCCAAAATATGCTAAATTGAGAATGATTATAAAATATTTCATTGGGAAAACTAAGCAAACCTAAGTTAAGTATGATACTTCAGAAATTCTTMTTAATGAATATTAATTTTATGTTTTAACATTCTGTAGGAAAATTATTTTCCAGTCCACTTAGTGAGCCTAAACAGTCTTACTTCATTAATTCTGGTATTTTCTCTCTACTTAAAAATGAATCTGTATTCATACTATTCCTTCTATTAAGCTTTTGTAAACCCCAACTTCATGCCCCCTGGTCCTTCTTTACCCTGTGGAAATGAGCTGCTTTCTTTCTGTATGCAGATCGATTCATCAATTGAAAGGCTGATGTCATCTTTTTAATCTTTTATTGCTGGACTTAAACTTTCATTTCTGTCCTTCAAAAAAGTAAAAGCATCCCTGATAAATTACAATGAGTAACTCTGACGAGAAACTCAACTCTCAAGCAAAAGACACTCTTTGTTCTGAGAGTAGTGAGTGTGAATTTTGTAATTGCTTTCAGTAGCAGCAGAATTCTACTGTCTTTTCTTTGGAAAATTATATGTGTGTATACATTAAGAATAGTTAAGTATACATTTATTAAATTWTCTGGTGGTTCAGCATAGCTTTCTGGTTTTGAATATGATTATTCTATATTACTTACTATAGGAATCATGCAAAAATGAAGGTAATGCTCAGTATTTAAACAATAGGTAGATGTCTTAAGTGTAACAGGAAATAAATGTAGATCAGCTCTTGGTGAAAGTATCTCTGTTCATGATGACACCTTCTGACTCATGATTGCTCCTCTATGAGGAGTCACTGGTCACACCAACATACAGTACACAGGAACACTTTGTAGTAAACAAAATCAACAAACTGTCTCAGAAACTGATTCTAAGCCCTAAATCAGTGTGGCTGCTTCTACTTGACATGCATGAGGGGAATCGAACTTGGTGGGGCTGAGGGATCTTTTGACCAAACTCAGAAGATGGTGTTGTCTACTGGTGAAGGTTGGCTAGCTACAGAAATAACACCAGTTTTAGCTAAAATATCCACTTATTTATTTTTATATAATGATATTTCATGTAGAAACTCCAATAAGATTTTTGAACTGTCCTATACACATTATCYAGTTGATTATTTTTAAGATATTTCCATTAAGTGACAAAAGGTGGGCCAAATTACTGCAAATTGCAGACATGGCATCAGCCTTAAAGGCTTATCTTGGCACATCATGTCTGGGCCCAACAGGGGTTTGGCTTGTCTCAAGTGGCYCCTTCCCATCACTGCCCCTGGGGAGACTCCCGACCACGTGTGGCACCATCCCCCTGGGCTGGGGCCACCTGGCTGTGCCCACTGCTCCCCGTTAGCTCCTAAAGAACCTCATTCTGTTAGGTGCTGAGCATCCATAGTCCAAAACAAGAAAAAAAAAACTGAAGGCGTTGCTCATCCGTKAAGGCCAAAAGCTAAATTGAATAAATATTACACTTTTACTATTTCACAATTGTGTAGTTCATGCATCTAATCAAAAAGTTGCATTATGTTATATGCGCCRACAGCCTGGTAACAAGTGGAAAGAAGGTTTTCAGTTGTATGTCGTAACTCATAATATGTGTGTGTTATTAGGTGAATTTTTGTATATATCAAGCTATCACACATTTTATACATAGGCAAATACTAATATTTGTATGCTAATTAATTGCAGCATTGTTGGTAAAATCCCAACTGTTTGCCTGCCTTCTAGAGTTAAGAACTGCCATCAATCACCTTCTTTCTTTCTTAAACAATGCATTTAAATGGTATTTTCTTTATAWTTTACATTATTCTTGTGTTCTGCATTGTGACAGCACTAATATTTTTTTGTTTTCCCTATCCCTCAATTCTGTAAGTCAAACATAACTGGAGGTGGCACTAAATAAGTTACATGTAATTCTGAAATTGTGCAACAAATCCAAAGGGCATTGTTTTCTGAATTAATAAAAAACGAGACAAATAGAAATGGAATTCACAAAAATACCTTAAGTGCCACAAGTGCAGATTGGGGAAGAATGTTTTATGTCATTGCTTATTTATATTTTTGTTATTTCTATTTTGTAGAAATAGAAATGTATTACACAAACATGAAATAGAAACCGAGCATTTGAAGCGACATAAAGGAGATCTATATTTTATATAAAGGAATTAAATCACACAACGYATTATTTAATTATATATTGCTGCCTTTGATTCAATCATACTTTGACAAAAAGTCCTTAGGTTTCAAAATACTCATTCTATTCAAAATACTATCAACTCCAAAGTAATTATCAATCGTTTTGAACAGTTCCCAGAGTGACATTATGACCACTAATCAAAATCATGATCATTTATTTCATAAAATTCTGAAAGAGGCAATTATTATTTCACATCAACAAGACTATCAGTAAGAAGACATATTTTCTCTAAACATTCAGTAACAAGTCTATTCCTTTAGGAGTTTAGTCACTGGCAGATAGATTTGCAGTTTTGTAGTAGTAGAATAATGGGTATTTTTGTTGCTGTTGTTGTCCGAGATCCAACTTTTTTGAATCATCTGGGATCCTGTGTAGGCTATGCCATTTCTCAGGCACTTTTTGCTATTATTTCTTTTTTCTTCTTTTTATATATATATTATTATTGCTAGCATTTCCCAATGTCACTGATAAAATTCCTAAGAGAGATTTGATGAGCTTGTAAATTATTCTTGCAGGTTAGTCTTCCCGAGAATAGASAGCAGAAAGTTTTCTACAACACGATTCCCTAAAATGCTAGTCTGTTGGAACAGTTGCTGGCAAAGTTTCGGCAGTGAGCAGTTATAATAAATGGTGTAAGGGCATGGCTCAGGCGGGAGCTGCCATTCTCAGCTGACAAAGGATGGGAGAATCTGACAGGATAAGAGAATTTAGAAGAATGGACATGAGATAGCCCATACCTGTTGGCCTGGGGATACAGAGCCAGARAACAGACCCAGACGGTTTAACTTATGGATGTGAGCATAGCCTCTGGGTTGGACTCATCCACTCTCATCTATCTTACGCCGAAGGCTTTTGCATAAGGTAAATCCTGCAATGACTTTTTTCCAGTGTTCCTTTGATAAATATTATGGATATAAATTTCTGAACAAAACTAAATTTAATTATGCTGAGTTTCTGAGGTATATTTTGAAAAGTTTTGAATTCTATCCTGTGATATACACCAAATTCTATAAAACCTAAACATTTATACCCAGTTCTAATATACTGGCAAACTATTGTGCATTCTTTGAAGGAAGCAAAAGAAATGCATCAAAAAGACTTTTAAAAGATATTGCCATTAAATTCAAAATTAAAATMACATTCCTACAGAACTGTTAAGATGCAATGTATTTATCTCTGAAGAAAAGAAAAGTAYTTGGTTTTGGCACGTAATTTCACGTAGACCATCCTCCAATTGTTTTTGTCAGATATACATCCTGTAGTCTGAAACTGAAAGTCCATCTGATCATCTRTTTTCCTGACCTTCTCTTTGTGTATCACTATGCATTGTCATTATATAGTTCCATTATACTAACTTTATTCATCTCCACCTGGGTCCTATATTGCTGTGCAGCATATTGAAGATTATTGACTTTTGGTTCTCTGCATAGCTTCACTTCTCTGATTTACACCATTTAGACCTATGAAACTAGTCTTGTATGTTTGCAGAGTAAAAAGTAAGTCAGTGGAGATACTGTCAGGCTTCTGTTTTAATAAAATTAGAGGCTTTCCTTTTTCTACTCCCTCCACCTCACCAACAATTTCATTAATAATTTCATTCTGATATAAGCTCAGTTCTGTCGAAGTCAATGACAAACCTTCCAGAGATCAATGCAATTATAACAACACTAATAATTATAATGTGTTCTGTATTGTTTTATTCATCAAAATTTCTTGCTTCTTAAGCAAAAACAGTTAAGATACACAACCTTTAGAGGGTATGTCTMTCTTTTGTGAAACAGTACCATGCATACCATGATAGATACACCAAAGTAGTGCAGAACGTTTTTTTCTGGGCATGGTACAATACAATCATTAAGTTTCTAGGACCAGACCTAGTATCTCTATTTAGTATTGTGTCCTGTGCTATCTCATTTGGTGTTACCTCTGGTGTCCCARTGCTATGCTGCTCCTAAAGGTGTAAATGAATGCTAACAGACTTTCTACTGCTATGTCTGACATGTTAGATAAAGCCCTAAAATAAGCTAAAGCAAAATGAGAAAATATGTGTGATATTATGTAAAAATGTTGGCATTATGAACCTTAAACATATTTTTGCTGTTTATCAAATTCTACCTACATATAAAAAATATTTAAACTATCAACGAAAGGTAGAAAAATCCAGGTTGGAAGAGATGTCAGGAGGTCATCTGTTCCAACCACCCTCTCAGAGGGGCCTAATTTCAATATTTGATCAAGGTACTTAGGCTCKTGTTTTGAATATGTCCAGGAATTAGGTTTCTACAGTTTCTTAATCCCCACTAAACTGTCTAATCTATAAGATAAGCTTCAGGGGAGTTTTCTCCATCACTGTCAACACAGATTTCCAGGGACCTCGGATTGAATCAAAATAGAATAAAAATTTCAGTTTAGGCTGTAATGATTTTATAGAAAATACTCTACTACCTTTTGATTTCCCTTATCCTATTATTATTTCTACTTAATAAYTGCAAATAATTACTCTGCAATTATTACTTTAACTACTTTTAAACTCTTTTATGCCAAAAATCAAACCAAAATCTTYCTCATTTTGCTTTAAATAGTAAGGCAATGTTATCTTAATGTTTTAAGAATTTACATCAATAATCCATTTTATGAATATCCTGCAAATACTTAAGTAACCTTTTTTGGTCATTATGGCCATTTGACAAGTTTTCTCTTGCAGAAACCATCCCCTTTACCAGTAATGAGTATCATTTTCTCATCAGTAAACTTTTGGATCAGCCTCTAGTGGTTCCTGCTCCTTACGATATAGCTGCAGAAAAAAACAGGTCCTGCATCATTACAGGAATCTTGTTTATTTTTCTTGGGGTTTGTCTCTGTCCTAGTTGGAGTTTTCTCAGCAGGTAGTTTTCTAAGTTTCCCTAGTTGTACATAAAATGTATCCAATCAGATAGATTTTTTTTTTAACTGGAATTTCATTTGATATGTAATAACCAGGAAGGAGGATGAACCAATATGACATGATGGATGAGCTTATGTGATGTTGTCACTTACATCTCATGGAATAAAATGAAAGATGGATACTATAATTAAATTTCATAATTAGTAAGCCTATCTGGTGTGCCTACAAGCATAATATTAGAAAGTTGTGTCTTCTTTTTGTATCTAACTTTTCTGATACTTTATCCTTTTAGGCTTTAGAAATGCAAACAATAAGAGTAAAGAATAAAAGACAAAGAACTCTAATTTCTACTTTCTAATCATTTGCAATTCTAGCTTTTCTAAAATACTACAATATTTTGTCTTTTTGAAACTGCAGTTAGASAGAGAGAATGAAATCATGAATTCCAAAGGATGTCAATAGCTATGTATTTTACTTAAACTACAATTTATCCTAATAAATAATAATGCAATAAAAAAAAATCTTTTTTGCAAATGTGGACCGAATAAGTACAGGGAAYTGTTGATAGCAGAAAAAAAAAATCTATCAAAAATCATATATTAAATTTATGCTTGGATTTTGTTATTCTTTTTATCAGTGAGTTCATTTTTTTGTTTTTTTTTCTAGAAATCATTGTGTACAGTAAACAATTTTTTTCCCCAAACTGCAGAAAGAGATATAAATTCTTCTCATATATTCAATTAAAAAACTGATAYCTAAAACATTTTGTTCAAATAAAAAACACCTCTGAGGTTGGAAGTAATGTTTTAGTGCCACATTTGTTGCCACCTGTATTTTTGGCTGGATGGCAGTCCAACCCTTGACAGTATGAAGCCGTCCCCCTAATTTCATATGATTTGCAAACTTGACCTTGGCAAGTCACCCTCTACCCAATCCCGACTTCCCATCACTAATCCAGTAAACCTTATGACATTGCACAGCTTCACACTACGTTATTGTCTATATAACATCAAGCTACAGAACTACAGACAAGGAAAACTGTAAGGCAGTTCTCATGTTATTTATTATTTATTCTTAAAGAATGTTAAAAYATGCCTCCTGACCTCAGAGAAGAATCATAGGATTGAGTCGGCTCAGGAAAAACCTAGACCACTGTGTTGGGTTGCTATGAGATATTTAAGATTCACAGAAAGAATCGCTATGTACCTACATGATAAAACTGCTGTACTCTAGTAAGGTTATGGTATATTCTAAAGCAATGACATTCAATATTAAAAATAAATTGTTTAAGTGGTCTACACTAAGTCCCATAATGCAAAATGGCAATGCTTCATAACTGGCTCTCTTAATCTAGCAAAACTGTCTCCTTTTGCAATTATAAAATGTTATTAAGATTGTAGGTATTTATTTCTGAGTCCTTGACTTAACGAATATTATTTTAAGGAAAGTTCAGTAGTCAACCTGAGTGAAGAACATTTGGATAGTAAGAATTGCTAAGAATAAATATAGTAAGCAGGTTTATATCAGAGAATTGAAGAACAAAATATATTTCTAGAGGAGCACCCAAAAAACATGAAACAAATATGCTACAGAGTAAAAAAGCAGAGGTTGAGCTAACAACTTTGGATATACCTGAATACTGTGAAAACAGAATGACATAACTGTTTCAAATATTATAKTAGTGTATATTATAATTTATCTATGATCAGTGATCACTCATCAAGTTAGGAGAGACTAGCCATTTAACCAGCAATATTGTTAATCAAATTGCACAATCTTTTAAAATATAGTGATTTTCATTTTTCAGACCCTATATTTGTTCTGACTGACAAATACTCTTTTATAAATATTATGCCATTTGATTAAAATGACTAAAATTTTCACACCTAAATTCCATACTAGATATAACCATATATTTTTATCATAGAATCAAAGAATCACGGAATGGGTAAAGTTGGAAGGGACCTCTGGAGATCATCTAGTCCAACCCGCCTGCTCAGCAGGGTCACCTACAGCATGTTAGACAGGGTTGCATCCAGACGGGCCTTGAAGATCTCCAGAGGAGGAGACTCCACAACCTCTCTGGGCAACCTGTGCCAGTGCTCCGTCACTCTCACAGGGAAGAAATTCCCCCTCACGCTCAGGCAGAACTTCCTGTGCTTCAATTTCTGCCCATTGCCTCTTGTCCTGTCACATGGGACAACTGAAAAGAGTTTGTCCCCGTCCCCTTGACACCCTCCCTTCAGGTACTTGTACACACTGATAAGATCCCCCCTCAGTCTTCTCTTCTCCAGGCTTATCCTTTCCTTTAGTTAGTTTGAATCAATATGGTTTCACTAAATTTATTTTCAATATTAGCTTTTCTCTAAATTCTTCCAGTAAATCCTCTTCAAGAAAGCTGATATCACACAAGTTCATGTTAGTTACAGACTAGACTAAATATAGTAGAGAACATGGATGTTTCATTGCTAGGAAATATAGTATAGCTTTTACTGTTTTCAGTCTCAGGAGTAGAATTCTAATTCTGTACTAGGTGTCGAGAATGCGCAGTGTGCAGAGGGAATTAGGCACGCAAAGCAATGACTGTACTGAGCAGTGAACTGCCACTGGAAGCAGATAAATGTTTATAGCTAAGCAATAAGAAATGTTAGTAGTATAGCTATGTCTYGGGGACTTCATCCAGAGCTACAGGGAGGTTACACTGCATACTTGAGACCATGTAATAATCCCTTGAACATAATTCCTTGACATCTCATCTCCTTCATGTATTTTWCTCATAATTTTATGAAGTTTCACCTAGATATTTTCAGTCTTCACTACTTCTGCTACTTCAGAGTCTCTTTCTTTCTRGAGATTGGAAGTTCTTGCTTTTCCATTGGAAATGGAAAAAAAAATCTTCGGTTATATTTATTCGAATAATGATTTGCCTTAGTATTTTTTCTGTCCTCTATTATAAAAGTTTTTAAGGTTACTAGAGTATGCAAGTATTTCTCATTTCACAGATTTTTAATAYATTTCTCATGTTAAGTATCCATGTTTTAAAATATTTTTTTCTATAATACCTGCTTGATATTTTAAAAAGATTAAATGCCTAAATATCACACTTTTTTTTTTCCCTTGCTGGATTATAGATATGTTATACCTGTACTTCATGTTTAGAGATGACCTCTATCAGTTTTTAAGAACATTTTAAAATAACTAATTATCATTTTTCTATTCCACTGTATGAAAGAAAAGTGTTCCAGAAGTCTTATATTATCAGAGTTATCAGAGAATTCTCATGTTTTTACAAACACAGTGACATTATCATGAAAGAATATAACATGATTGACATGATTATCTGATGAATAATAAATTATATTCTTATCAGTCAGCTTGCCCTGATGGAGTAGTTCATCAGTTTGACACGCATGTAGTTTATCCTAACCATATGATGGGACTAAGAATTCAGGGTTCAACTGATAGTCAAATATATGTGTATATATGTGTGTGTGTGCGTGTGTGTGTTTGTGTATAAGCCATTTTGTTTTTCTTTGTGGTGGTTTTTCTTTGTGGTCTTCCTTTTCTGCCTTGCACTGAGCTGTTCTCTAAGAAAAGGAAGTTAGCAAAGTCTGTGAGAGGTTCAGAAAATCCTGTGAACCATAGGTAGAAACTTGAAGAATGTTGTTTGACTTTGAAAATGCCACTAAGTGGCATGACTGAGATCAGAAACATGAATACTGGGACATAGACTGGTAAAGAAACTGCCGTTGTTTTAGCTTTCTCATTTTAAGTCCAAAACTGTGCTTCAATGTGCTTACTAGCTTAGGTGGGAAATGTCTCCACCTTCTAACTGTGCAGTGCTGGGCCCTTTCCAACCACATCCCTTCGGAAGGTACTCAAGATGAGAACATCTCATCCCAGAGGACATCAGAGCACTCCCAAGCTGCTCCCATTGCATCAAGCATAACCTCAGGCCTTTCACTCTTTTTTTGGCATTTGAGAGACCTGAGTTCCTTCCTGTGAGGAGTATGATGCTGATGGTTAAAGGTGTTTCCTCTGCATCCATTTGGAATCATTATTTTTGTATTTTTGTATTTTCTGACACGTTCTACTTACGTGCTCTTTCTGCACTGAAACAAGCTAAAACTTGACTATTTTCACACATGAGCTACTGGTTAAAGTGACAAAATAGCCTCCCCGCTCTTTCCTGCCCCATTTAGCAGAAAGGGATAATGCTTGTTACTTAGTGACTGCATACATTTGCCTTGTTATACATGGTATTGCAGAGCTAAGCTCAAACAGCTTGGCAATAGTCACCTGAATGCTAGAAAATTGTTATCACAGCTAAAAGAAACTTAAATGAGCTCAGACCAAAAGAAGTCCAGATGAGTCCCGAGGCTTTGCATGATCAGATCAACCAATAGAATGTGGTCTTCCTCTAATGGCAAAAATAATTTTACTTGGAATAATATTTACTTAAGTATTTGCATGCTTAATACACTAGTCACAACCCTAGCAATTTTCTCATTGAAAGCAACTAATCACACTTTTAACAAATTATTCTAGCCAAACTTCTTCCAAAAAGAAACCAAATATGAATCAAACTTCCAGTAAAATAGTAAAAAAGTGATTATCTTTAACAGTATAAAACTGACAAGCTTGGTCATATGCCTTTAGATTATGAGATATTTTTAAGCTACACTAACCACCATGATGTTAGAAGGAAAGATGTAAAAATATTCATGATTTTTAACAAGAAAGGAACAAACAAATGGGTTGCTGAGTTGCTAAGAACAAACTACTGTGAAATGTGCCCTAGTAGATATTTCAAATCTCTTCTTTCTGAGGCTACAGAAAAATTAAGGTTTTATGCTCACTGGTAATATGGAGAATAGGCAAATTTCCCTAAGAATTCAGTAAAACTGTGGTCTACTGCTGTCAATCATTCATTACCTATCATGAAACTGCATATAAAATTGGTGAGGAAATTTAAATGAAAGGATGTATTAATACTTCTATGTTAGAGATAAGTAAGATTAAAATAATATTTAAATGGTATTTCATTTTAATTGGATTGCTAGGTCAAATAATGTATGCATTCCAGTGCATTGAGAAAACCGACTATTTTATGAAGTTAATTTAGCTGTTTTAAAAATCAGTCTCCCCTATAAATGTCTGTTTTTAGTAGTATTCAAGCTAAAGTTTTGGTCTGTGTTTTTTGAATGAAAGGGGTTAGGAGTCAACCAATGATGCCATATATTTTATGCATTTTTACCTATTCAAAACTTCTATTTATTTTAATCAGAATTTTTCCYCTTTTCAAAAATATATAACTGGTGGTTTAGGAGTGATAAGTTATATTATTGCTATGAAATAAAATCTTACATAGCTGTCCTAAGAAGATTAGGGTTACAGGTAGAAAAGAAAAAYACTTCCAACAGTTTGAGTAGGAAAATATTATACATTTAACCATACACTTCTCTTCTCTTGTGTTTCATTTCTCAAATGTGAATATTTATCTGTTATGTGTGTTCATAAAACAAAAGCAAAACATCTAGTTGCTTTTTTTCAAATATGTCAGATATATATCTATCACTTTTTTGTGGCTATTGTGGGCATACAAGATTGCAGACCTAAAGCACAGTGGTTTTGGGGAGAATAAGATATTTCCAGCTAACAAATGCCATATAAATAAAACCAAAATTGATAGGAGTATAAGTCAGTGCAAATAAAAACTTATTRTTTTTATGTAATTTGCAATTAGTATTGAGCAAACTTAGTTACATTCTCTTGCTGGAAGAGAACCCAGTCTTAAATGWCTAAAACTTGTCAACTTTAAGTCATATACCTTGACTATTATYTTTAAGTAGAACAAGCTAAGTAACTAAAACCTCTTTCTACAGWTAATATTAATTATGAATAACTAACTTCATCTATTGAGAAACATTTATAGATGGATCTTTTGTGTTCTCAAATATTTTAATTTGAAAAATGATTTGTCGGACTGATAATATACTTCTATGATCATTAATTTTCACCATGCAATTTAATTATTACTACTGTTATTTTCATAATATGTGGTCATCTATATCATATGACATTTCTTCTTTCTGCTTTAGAGACTGAAATAATATAAACAGAAGGATAAGAAGCAGTAAAAAGCAACAACCAAATTATCTGAAGATTTAAGGATGTATTAATGACAACCCAGAAGCTGACTAAAAGCTTAAGAGAAGGAGAGAAATTAAACTCATAAGAAAACTGCCAACAAAATAATCATATAGATGATAGAGCACTTCACTTGGCACACATTGTTAATGAAAAAAATCAACTATCTCAAATTTCAACACAAAATTATTTCTGCCTGTAATCATTTGTATGTGAAAAACACTGTGATAATATAGAAAAATGTGACAGGGGAGAAATAAGAAAAATGTACAGGAATTTAGATGATAGGAAACTAATAGAGGAAGGAGGTCCTTTCATGTATCTTGTAACCTTTTTAGGACAAAGCTTTTCTTGCATCTTACTATGTATATAATACAGGGACAAAGTAAGAGATACATTTGTCCAATTTAGAGTTAAATCAGCATGGCATTATAGCATGAAGAAAATGATACTGATTGAGAAAATACTTGATAAAATGCAATGACCATGACCTTTTATGAYGTTTGGTTTGGTTTAGTTTTAGCAATGTAAGCTTCACTCATGAAATGGTAAGCAAAGCCTCCAGGTACTCGAGCCTGGCTAATCATTATCTTAATGTACAACTTTCTGTGCTGTTGACAAAGATTTATTTATGTTGCATCAGGMTGATTGGTTCCATTTCCTTCATCCRCACTCTTGAAAAGTCATGCAATTGATCCCAGAAGTGACTGAATATTCCTCATAAATAAAGTAATGCATTGGAATACTATACACTTTGGTGTACAAATTAAATAATATGTAGTACTATCTTTGTATAACTAACTGAACAAACATGTTTTATATCTAGCTAAATGCTCTCTATTTTAAAGTAAACAAATGGGTAAGATTATGAATARTATGAAGCACATTCTCACCTGCAGAAAATCTGTAAAATTTCATGAGAATCCATAGATTTGTATTGATATACATCAAATGAAAATCTTTCTCCTAAAGGACTAATATTTTATATATAAATATATATCTATACTACATTTTCAAAGCCTTATTGAAACAGGTGACTGACTAATCTTCAGCCTAATGCAACAGCAGGGTATTTTTTTCCAGGCAGGCCAAGTTACCCTGACAAAACCCTGCAGTATCAMAAAAGCTATTAAACACTAAGCACACCAGCAGGTTGAATATTAGCCTTTGTCCTTGTACTCATAAATAGCTTGATGACACAGGTGGCTAGTGGAATGCAATCTTTTTGTATGTACTTCCCTTGTAATCATGCCAGACTGAAAGAGAATAGACAAAAAATAAAAAAATAAAAATAAAAGCATAATTTTCTCATTTTTGCATAAATAAATAAAAGAAATATGTAAAATTCAAGATTTTACAACCATTGGTCCATTTACTTAACAAATGTCACAGCACACAAATAATTAGTCATTGAAAATATTGAAACTACTATTTTTCTCTCTGTAAAATAGGAGCCAACATTGAAATAGAAATGGTGTCTGGTTGAAGTAATATTTGCATCATTTACATACTGTGRAACACTGTGGAGAACTCGTCAATTCTCTTGTCAAATGAAAGTGAATTACATCAAGATGATTAAGAAGGGAAATAGCATTTATTAAAATATTTATAAGAAAAATGCATTGACACCAAAACTCATATGTCATGTCAATATCTAATAGCATGAGGTCTTAAACATAGCTTTTTATTTAACATGGAAATGATGAGTACACAAAAGGAAAGATGCTTTTCATTTTGTTGTTGTTTTCTGTTTGCTTTATTCTTCCATAGCATGAACATTTCATCCTGGACATGATTTTTACTTTTTTTTTCTTTCTAACATTTGGCATGTGTTTTTTTAAAAAAATATATTTCATGATTCAGTTCTCATAGCCTATTGCTACCACAATAGTTTCAACAGCTTTCTGTACGGTTTCCTCAATGCAATTTCTACTCCTAAACGTGGATTTCATATGGCCAACAGAAAGTGCTCTAGTAGTTTGTAAGCAACAGAACAGGCTATAAAAAATGTTGGATAAATTTAAATGGAGGCTTCTGCATTGGGCAGAAAGAAGCTAACACCAAAAATTAAAAACATTGCACTATTCTAGACACAGTAAAAAAACCTATGGTTAAGAAATGGGAGTGAAAGACTCCAACTCTGTGCTTAGATAAAGAAAATCAGTTGACTTTTCACCTCAATACATTTTAGGCTGTAAATACCTATTTAGAATTACCGTTCAGAATATTTTAAGAAGTGTACCTGCTATATATGTGAGTTGTTTGATTAATAGTTAATTATTCTTGTCTTTTCTGATGATAAATTCATTGAGACATCATAATTTGAAAGAAATGAAACATGTAGAATTTGGAAATCCATTGTTCCTCCCTGGGGTGGGAGATGAGGAGGAATCTAAAATGAAACTTAGCCTTTGAAGAGTGTTATGTTTAAGACTGACACCTAAAATTACAGCATCATCTTCTGTTAACCTCTCATAGAAAAGTCTCACAGAAAAAAAGTGTCTTAGGACAAATTTTAAATCTTAATTGGATCTGCAAGGTATTAATGGGGGGAAAGGGGAAGCAGGATGAAGCTGAGAGCYGTCTTATGTGGACATTACAGTATAGCCTTAAATAGAAAGTTTCTGTTATTCTATTAAGCATACAATGCATGATAAGAAAGAAAAAGAGGAGTCATATTCTTTGCTTCACAATAGGGTTATACAGTTTGGGAGATATTTATTTCTATTACTTATTACTGTATTTCAGTGACTGTTTCTGATGAACGTTACAGTAGATTCTTTTT
>NW_028186423.1:6807132-6925270 GCF_003343005.1 Rhea americana
CCTCTAACTTTTTAATGTCACCATGCACCATGTAAGTAATTGTTCCCTCTGGATATAAAAATGAAATTTTTATTTTTTTTTCTTTCCCTCTGACAATTTACACACACAAACAAAACCTTTACTTTTCTGCTGAGTGGACTATATGATGGGGAAAGCACATTTCTCTCTATAAGTAGGGTGAAAATAATGGATTGGCTTAACTGTAGTTTTTATACAATTTTATATTTCTAAAATGACAGTTCACTAAACTTTGTATTCCTGGTACAGGTGGAACAGGAGTAGTTATTTTGTGTGGGAGAAGGTGGCATATATTCAGAAAGCATAGACTTTATTCATTAGCACCAGATTCATTTCTTCTTATGTATATTTACCTAGTGGAGAAAAACACAGCTTTAAGGAGCCAAAGATGTAAGGAGCTCTAGAATAATTACTCTTTGTTGGTCAAAATGACTCTCCAGCAATCTAAATTGACTTGAGAATTTGTAGTAAGTTCATCCTTAAGCCTTGTACTAACAACCACACTCTTGGATACAGTATGTACTAATGCAACACAGCTTTAGGATCAGCAAGGTGCTAAGCCAAACAACAAACCAATGATAAAGCTCAGGCAGTCCCCAAAGACCCAGAGTCCTTGGGCCTGGGCTTAAGTGTAGCCYAGAGGCAAAGCACGGAGGATGCCTGGCTGGAGATCCCAGAGGTGGCTCTCACGGCTCTGTCTCCTGATGCAGCTGTAGTCCCAACAGCCTGAGCCTGGATTACACGACTGCACCCTCATCAGAATGAACTTGAACACAGGCGACCAAACCCTTGTCAGGGGAAAGTAGTTGTGAAGGAAGATTACAGAGAAAGATGGTTACAGCCTGGGCAGGGTGAGCAGAGGCTGTTGTTGCATTCAGGGCCCTGATGGAAACCCAATAGCATGGAAGACTTTGTAAGATGAATGACTAGATAGTTCATTGCCATTAGTCATCCTGGACCTGATTAGGTTTGCGTTGGATCTGCATGAGGAGTTACAGTGGTATATGAGTGATCTTTACTATTTTGTTGCTATTTTATTAGAATGATATTTTGTTTATAGGAGTTGGCTGCTGATGAATACGCATCTAGAGCCATTTGTTTTGTCCTGGGATGGCCAAGACAGGATTGACAGCTACGACATAGGACTATATATGACAAGGACTGTAGGTCCACATCGTTCTGGGGAGACATCTGGAGCTCAACCAAGATATCATGGCAGAGATGTGTGTGTCAAAAAGATATTTTATAGCTGCATTCAGCCCCAAAGTATCCAAATGTGACCTTCACACCAGGTTATAGGAACTGCAGTTGACAGGAAGCACTGATCAGACTGTATTGCTGTTACCCAGACTAAAATAAGCTAAAGAAAAAAGAAAAGCTGAAACACTCTTATCATTAATAAGAACAAAATATACATTCTTTCTTGGAAATATATCTGATTAATTATTAAAGGCTAATAGTTTTCCTTGGGCTGCTCAGTTTCCTATCAAGTCCTCCTTAAAATGGTAGAAGAAGTTGGCAAAAAAAAGTTGGGCTTTGATCAATGTTAAACAGAACTGACTGCAGAACGTAAAGAATTGGGACAGCTTTAGTCTCTCAAAAATTTTCATAAATATATACTTCAAGAAAAGATGATGCCARGTAGGAGTTTGCTGTGTTGAAAGGAAAATCAGCAATGATAAATATCAGTAGTTTCCAAAGTGTACTCCTTCCTTCTAACATCTTAACTGAATTTGATCAGGATTTTTTTTTTATTATTTTCTTTGAGACAAATATGCAGTAAGCATAACTAATTCTTTATTCATGGAAGGTGGTAATTTACAGTACCTCTGGATCCAGATATGTATTTTATATAGCAGATAGTGCAGACAGGAGCAATAACAYGCTATCGTCTGCCAGAAGTCAAATGAGTGGTTAAGAAAAGAAATTGTATTTAAAGAAAGCTGTTACAGAAGTCTGACAGCACAATAGCACACAGCTATAATACAATTTGATCTCTTGCCTTTCTAGAAAGAGTGAATAGGAAAAAAAGGTGTTGTTATTTACAATCTTTATGTCAGAGAGAAGCAGAAAGACCTTTTAAGAATCTGAAAAGTGGTAAAATAGTGCTTTCCAACTTCTAGTTATAGAATAGGGAAATGCAATGGCTTTCTGACATTTCTATATCATTCACCTTTATTTACAATCCTTAGAGGTAACTGATATTGAAAATATGAACTTGCACACTATTACATCATACAGAGTATCTGTGGATCAAAGCAATRCCTTTCTCCTCAAGCAACAGCCTATGAATGAATAAGTCCATTTGTTATACAAAGAGCTAGTTTAAACTCTGCTCTTTCCCAAAAGACTCAAAAAGGACTTTCTCTCATCTAGAAYTTATCTTTACCTCCAGCTGCCCTGAGGTTTTCTCTGACACTGTTCACTCTTCCACTCCTGACTACTGGTTCCTTAGCACCCCCTCTCTTTCAGTGCTATCCCTTAGTTTCTATGTACATTGTCATAACAGTAGTCTTTTTTTTTTCCCTCTATGTTCACCCTTCCCAGCCTGACTTCTTCACATTCCTTGTTCTCTGTCTCTCAAGTCTGTCCTTGCCTCTTTAGTGTTTGTTAAATGACATGACAGCAGGAAGAATAAAAGGAATCATTTTCTTTTACTTTCATTTAATCCTTTTTCTGCAATTAAATAATATTAAATTAATATACTTGCACATGATTTGTAGAATTTATTCTTAAAACTAAAAAGATAATGCATATATTTTGCATACAATATACTGTGAACTATGTATATTGTATGTGTGTGTGTAAAACTTTTCGAAGTATATGAACACACTCTCTATAATAGTAGACTTCAAGTATAAACAAATATATCTTTTCACTGACTTTTGACATACGTAAATTATGTTGATTTGGAACAATATTTGCCAAGTTACAGTTTTGTGTGATATTTTAAATGAAGCCATGCACTAATGCACAATATTTAACATACGATGTAAAACTTTAAACAGTACTCTGTAAAATTTTAAKAAGTATTTTCATATTCAATCTTTTTGAAAGCTATCTCTTACAGTGACTAATATRAGAACATTTACAGACACCTTGAGGACAATGGAAGTTAGGAAATGTGAGTATCTTTAAGTAAACCTTTTTATTAGCGATTAATTTTGCATGTGTTTGATAAGCAACTTCAAATAAGTAATGACATGCCTCAAAATCTCATATGAGTGTATTTTCCATGTTTAATAAACAAAGCACTTCAAATTTAAACATCAAAAGGCATCTACATATTCCCTTAAGCACTAAGCACTGGAGACAAAAATTGGCATTTTTCTTTTCTTTCTGATTCTCCTTCTGTAGTTATCTTTAGGAATATACCCTCACATTTACAAAATGTGCTTACAGTAGTAAAATCAAATAGAACAGGCTGTCTTATTAGAAAATACAATGTGAATACCGTGACTTGATGGGAGTCAGCGTTAGAAGTAATTCATATATTTCAAATGCAACTTCTTATTAAAAAAGARGGAACATGATACAAGCAGGGAGCCCTGGACATGAATTTTGTTATACTAAAGGTTTGACTGGGTTATACCTTTTTATTTTATTCTAAAACTTGTTTACTTTCTTTGATTTGAGTTGCCAAAATTCAAAGAACTCTTTGACATTTCTTTTTTTTAAAAATATTGGATCCTGAGAAGGAGTTTTGGATATCTTTTGTGAGGGAGGAGTTTTTGTTTGTATTGTTTGTTTATTCATTTTGTGGTARTTAACTGGCACCTCAGGCTTGTCAAATGACTGACATTTAGCTATCCTTTACATTCTTTTACACACYTGGAAATATTATGCAAAATATTATTCATATTTTTAAAAGTTTAATGATGGAGGGGAAAAGATTAAATATGAAGGATGAAAACAATGCAGGTTTATTGCTACATTTACATGTTAGTGATAGTCCAGCACTACAGATGTGTTCATCCAGTAAGCCCCCTCAAGATTCATCAGTATTTATATGGATAACTAGCACATAGTAGTATTAATTTAAATTAGAAACACACAATGAACACAAGTACTCTGATTCTAGTTATGCSAAATTATATGCCATATCATGTACTGTTTCTTAATAATACAAACAATATTCTATCCACATATCATTGAAATCTGTATTGTAGATATTATTTTTTCTTTAATATTTTGACTTTTGTCATCTTTTTTTATCTTGGATTAAGAAATAATATAGAAATTCAGTATCTCTAATCAAAACTTATAAGTTCTATGCTTTCTGTGAATATATTATAAAATATACTACTTTGCATTATAATATGTTTAAGAAACATTAAAAAATAATGGAAATATAAACAGTTGATGACATAATAAGTTACTTTAATAACAGTTTTTTAGAAAGCAGTGTTTTGTGTGGGTGGATGTTTTGTTATTTTTTTCACAAAGCTATTTGAGTTAAAATTAATTGATTTAGAAGAAAAATAAATAAATCTAGAATAGATGACATTCCTATTTACTGAAATACTTTTACTTGAATTTCAGTATCTACAAGGTAAATCATCTTTYATTGATATATAGCATTAAATTTGATATCAATAAATAATCAAACATTAGTAAGATTCAAAAACAAATAGAACAATAAATACTGATTATCAGAATCAGAAATTACTTTCTTGCACTTGTTCCATGTAGTCAAAATATATAGTTTCGTTTGGAAACTATTGAAGTTTGACATCCAACAAATAGAGCTATTTAAATAACCCATTTCACTGAATAGATGTGCAGGGAGGRGCCTGGTGGGGAGAGAACAAAAAAATTACTAAAACAAAAATCTATTTATTCAACTGAAACTAAGGCTTGTTGTTGCTAATTTTTCTTCATGTAAGAAATAAATAGTAATGTTGAACCTGATATATTTTGTTTCATCCAAACAGTAATAATTTTGATGTGTAGACCTAATGAAAGAACAATGAAAGGAAAACCTCAAAGCTTATAAGTATCAGAATATAAAAACAAATGCATTTTGAGGAGTGAGCTTGTTTACAACACTTAAAGTAAAAGGTTAATGAAGCTGATACTTTTGATTCCACTTTATATTGATAATATCTGCATATTTATAATTCTTATTTTGGTTAGRTTGTGACTAGATTTGCATTCAAAGAGGAACAAGATGAAAGTTCACTATGAAGATGAAAGAGTAAAGCATTTGGTTGAAGATGAATTACATAAAGTAAGATTAAAACATTCAAAAAGAGGAAAAGATCAGATAGTCCTATATTAAGGCACAGGATACAGACGTGATGCAGGCAAACCAAAGCACGTGTAGTGTGTACTGCCACGTGTTCCTCTCAATATCACGTGTTGGGGGTGATGGGAGAAGGGAGCATATGACAGGGCAAGTTAGTGCAAGGCTAGTAATTCCCAAACTTTCTACTTCTTCAGTCCTCTCTCTAGTCCAGTAAACAGCCAACATTTGACTGGATTATTTACTCTCACAYCTCTTATTTAATGCAGTACTGGAACTCTTGATAAAAATGATCAAGAAATTCAAAAAAAAGAAAAAGATAGGTTGAGGTAGATAAATAGTATCACATCATGTTGTATGCAGATAATATTCTGCTGCAATGGATGGCAAAGTCAGAACAGTTAATCTAGTCAGAACAGTATTTTCAATGTGAATCATGATTGCAGACAAGATCAATATAGACAAATCTATATCCAAGGTGAAAGTGATGCAAAGTATAAAATCTGAACAGTTTGCACTTTTAGACTTTGGAATGAAGTATATGTATATGACAATATAAATATAGATTCATTAGGCTTTTTCTTTTGATTGGTTCAGCTAAGTTACATTGCTCACCTTCATCCATTTCCCCACTTTCAAGAAAAAGTATCAAAGAGAAATAACACCAAAAACAAAATGACACAAAATCAACTTCACAGTTTCTTGTGCAAGAAAGATTATGTAGTTTGCAAAGTCACCTTCTCATGATTTTTGTATTTGTAATGGTTGCCTCGTCTTCCTATTAAAAAAAAAAATTAGAAGATTATTAAAGATTTTATCTGAGAAAAGGAAAGTGGTGTCTGTTAGATAAGGTTAGAGATGGGTTGTCCCTTTTTAAATGATCTCACTGGGCACTTGTGCTTCAGGGCATAACATATCACCTTCACACCTATATAAAYATCCTCTGTGCTTATAGCACACCTTCTGAATTTTAAATGGATCTTCAGTCTCTTCAAGATAGTGAAGATGCATTTTGTAGCTAGTTAAAAGTCTTATTTATGCTAAGAGATGAAAAATGTAGAATGGACTATCACAGAAAGAAAAGTGCAACTTTTAAGTAATTCTTGGGGTCATATTTGGTCTTTGCACAAGGGTCAGGTTTGCTTCTGTACTAGAGGTATGGAAAAGAATATGCCTTCAAGTTGGTTTAAAACTTCTTGAATGTCAGTAGGGAAAATTTTAAAGCTGGTAGAAGTCTAGCTAAARGTTCACTTAGCAAACCTAACAAACGAAACATTATGTCCCCATCTACTGATAGATATGGTTTTACTGAGTGAGATAGAAAGAAGAATACCCGAGCTATAGGCTTTCATGCTATTTTCCTTCACATGGTTTCTCCTTCACAAAGGCCTATCAGCCTGTCAGCCCCAGAGAATGGTCCCTGACTGTCAGGTCAAGCAGTAGTGACTGCTACAGCTCAAGGCTAGCCCTCTTTAAGGTCAGTTACACCCATGCTGGTATAAAGTGTTTGGCTCTGAATCTCTATTAGGCACCACTGTGAACCAGGCTCTGAAATATGTGTATGTGTCAGAACTGGCCAGAGTATGAATACGTGTTACATGCCTTCTCTGTATTGATATGTGGGAGGCCTAACAACCAAAATCCTGTTAAGGTAACACTGAATGGCAGCACAATCATCTGGTGCATCAACCACTCCTCCCTGGTTTGTACCAGCACTTGAAAAYTTTTTGAGGGTGTTCTCTGTCCCATCGTTCAAGCCATTCAAGATGAGATTAAAGAGCATCGGCCTCAGTATCCACTCCTGGGTTATACCATTAGTGACTGGCCTCCAGCTGGACTTTGTGCTGCTGATCACAGCCTCCAGTGTTGGCATTTCAGTCAGGTTTAATCCACCTCACTAACTACTTACTTAGTCCATATTTCATCAGTTTGCTTGAGGATGTTATGGGAAACAGTATCAAAATCCTTTCAGAAGTCAATGTAAAGCAACAGTCATCTCATCGAAAAAGGCTTTCAGTTTGATTAAGCTTGATTTCTCCTTCCTAAATCCATGCGCCCTACTTCCAGTCATCTTCTACTCCTTCAYGCATTTGGAAATGGTCTCCAGCATTATGTGCTCTATCACCTTCCCAGGGACTGAAGTGGGACTAACTGGCCCATAGTTCACCAGATCCTGCCTCTGAAGATAGGAATGACATTTCCTCTCTTATGGTCCTCAGAAACCATTCTTAATTGCCATGACCTTCCAAAAATAATCAAACGTGGTCGGTTTCCTGACTGTATAAGCTCCATCAGCACATGCTGTCAGATCCTACGGACTTGTGTGTGTCCAGTTTGTTTAAATGTTCTCCAACTTGATCCTATTCCACTGAGGGTAAGTCTTCATTGCTCCAGGCATTCCCACTGGTCTCTGGCCTAGGATTTCTGAAGGATGATCTTAACAGTAAAAAAGAAAGAAAGAAGTYATTGAATGCCTCAGCCTTTTGCAGGTCCTTTTTCACCAAGTCRTCTGGCCCATTCATCAGTTGGCCCATATTTTCTTTCATCTGCCCTTTGCTGCTACTGCTTTACTGTAGAAGCCTTTCTTGTTGCCCTTCACAGCCCTCACCAGATTCCATTCTAGATGGACTTTAGCTTTCTTAACACCATCCCAGCATACTCAGTGTGTCTATGTTCCTGCTGTGTCACCCTGGATCTGTGGTTCTGCTTCTTGTACACTTCCTTTTTATGTTTGAGTTTAGTCAGAAGATCTCTGTTCATCCACATGGACCTCCTGCTACCTTAGCTTCTCCTCACTGTGATGAATCATTCCTGAGCTTGAAGGAGGTGATCCTTGACAATCAATGAGCACTGCTGGAACACTTTTTTCCTCAGAGTAGTATCTCATTGGACTTTTCCAAGGAGATCCTTAAACAGGCCAAAGCCTGTTCTCCCAGGATCAAGGGTTGTGATCTTACTTTTTTGTTTTTTTCTCTCCTCTCATAATCCTGAGTGCCACCATCTCATGGTTGCTGCAGCCATGGCTGTCTCTGACCTTCACATCCCTGACCAGTCCTTCCTTGTTTGTAAATATGAAGTTGTAAATTTGAATATGTCTCTCCTTAATGACTCCTTGATCACTTATGTCGGGAAGTTATCACCAATGCACTCCAGAAACCTCCTGAATTCCTTGTGCTTTGTTATGTTGTCCCTCCAACAGATATTGGAATGGTTAAAGTCCCCCATGGAAGCCAAGTCTTGTGAATGTGAGGCTTCTTGCAGTTGTCTGGAGAGGTCTCATCTGCTTCCAGATCAAGCAATCTGTAACACACCCACCAAAATGTCACCTGCATTCCCAATGTCCCTGCTAATCCTAAGTAAATAGGAGACAGAGCTCCATGSATTCCCACTGCTCTTTCACATACAGAGTGATGCCCACTCCTTGCCTTACCCACCCGTCCTTTCTAAAAAGTGTGTATTCAAACACTGTAACATTCCTGTCATGTGAGCTATCCCACCATGTCTTCATGAGCTCAGTGGGAACTTAGCATTGCAAATGTGCACAAACTTCTAGTTCCTTCTCTTGCATACACATCCATGCTGCACGCATAAGTGTGAAGTGCCTGCACTTCAGAGAGACACTCAGTCATGCTGATGTCCCAGAATAGTTATGAGAGCTTTCTCTATAATGCTATYCTCTTAGCACTTCCTTATTTGTGTGCACAAGCTTGAGGTGCTCCCCCTTCCGCTCTGTTCTGTTATTTTCAAAGTCTCCTTTCTGCATCACCCTGCACACCGTTCTTGCCAYCCTAATCTACCATGTCCTCCCATGATTGTGCATTATCACCTCTCTCCTCCATCATTCCTAGTTTAAAGCTCTCCTGACGGAGCTACTTGTGCACCACTTGGTCTCTTCGCTGCAGGTCTTGATCCTCACGGAGGGTTCCAAGATYGTAAAAGCTGAGTCCTTATTGTCAAGACCAGTTGCACAATAAGTTATGGAACCGCAGGATCCATCCACTTATCCTCAAGCCCTTCCCCTCACTGGCAGGATTGAGGAGAAAACCACCTGGGCTCGCATGCCCTTGAACATTGACCTCAAAGCCATATAGTCAAGCTTGATATGCTCTAAGTCTCCCTGGGCAGTATCACTGGCACCCATATGAAAGAGAAATAGGAAGTAATTGTCCAAGGGCTGGACAAATCTCTGCAATTTCTTCTCAACATCCTGAATGTGAGCACCCAACGAGCAGCAAACCTTCCTAGACTGCAGGTCACATTGGCAGATGGGGACTTTTATCCCCCACATCAGGGACTTATCCTTTGCTAACACTCACTGCTTTGCCGTAGTGCTGCTGTATGGCTCACTCTCAGCTGGCTCAAACACCTTGTTGAACACAGTTCCCAGCCCCTTATCTTCTACCAGTGACATTGACCCTATTTTGTATTTGTTGGTCTRCAGGTGGAGCAGAAATCCACTTTCTGGTGCCAAAAGTAAAAAACTTTCAGTCTTTGCCATCACAGGAGTCTCCACTTCCTAACTGGATAAGCACAGACTCTTCCTGATCCTCCTGATCCCCCTCCAGCTGAGGGGTTCTTGAAGCAGCAGGGTCTTGGAGAAAATCCAGTGAATCTCTTTTTTATCACAACAGATGCTACAAATTCTAGTGACTTTCTCCCATGGCTCTTTTTCTTGGAGACGTAGATCTCTCACCAGCACACACTTCCTACAGGCAAGGARGCCATCTGCCTTTCTCTAGGATCAAGAGAGGCATCAAGCAGTTTTATTATAGTGGGCACTGGTTGGTTCACTCCAAAAGAAAATCCTGGCAGGAACTAGCATTTATTCTATGTGGATGGAATAGGATTTGGATGGAGTTATTTGAGTCTGCAGTCATTCCCAATGCCTCTTAATGTCCATTTGAAGTTCAGAAAAAAATACTCRGTTGAGGAACTTATTTGCTAGAATTGCAAAGAACTTGAGAAATCAAGTTCAATATGTACTTGGCCATGGTCTTTAGAAAGACATAAGGCAAAGTGGAAATAAATAAATAAAAAAAAATCATCTGTACTGCATGGTTCCCTCACTAGTAGGAAAACTAATTTGTTTGATAGCTATCTTCAGACACTTCAGAGGCTAAATGTACAATGGGAGAAGTCAATGAATCTAAAACAAATGTGAATCARGACTATAGAATTTGGATCACAAGCATACACATACACGCACATGCATATATTTAAAACATTGGAAAAAAAATGAATTACACAGATTCTTTCAAAAATGTTAAAAAATAATACAAATGTGTACTTCTTTCCTTCTTTTTTTTCATTTCTGTTGTAGTTTTTGCTATTTGTTTTCTACCGAAGACATCAGGGAGATGCTGTGTCTCCAGTTATACCTCTTTCTCTTTCAGATATGRTGGTATATCACTGAGACACAGAGTATATCATTGGCTGGCTGCTTGGTCAGAGTTTAGCAATCCTTAAATGTTTTTCTGTAATATAAAAATTTATTAAGAAGATTTCTCACATCACGAGCTTGAGAAACAAACAGAGAAAGGTCAATGTCCTACTATTTAGGATGCTCAGTGGGAATGTAGAAGACATTTTCAAGTTCTTTCTTTTCTGAAAATTATTTTGCARCTATTCGACTGTATTTACTTCCGCTTATAACCACTACGTAGTAGCTAGATGGGGTCTGCCAAATGTCAGCTGCACACCTTTAGTGATTATGGTAAAAAATACAGTGATTTTGACGGWATAAAGACTAGATAGTGTTTCTCACAAGAATGTCAAAACTTGAAGGCTATCAACAAATTACTATTTTTGTTCTTGTAGTTTTTAGCAATTATTTCCAGGTACAATTTCATATCTGATTTTTTTGCAGAAAGTTTTTTTTTTTTTCCTATTGTGATATTTTTCACAGCAGAATATTCTTGAATGCTCTTAAATCACATAATTGATGCAACCACTAGATCTAACACCACAGTTCTCTGGAAAAAAAAATCTCTTTTATTATTATTTTTTTCTTTTTCTAACCTGCTCATAGCAGAGAAAACTTAATTTAGGAAAATGCACATGAAGAAGACACATATTCCCTGAGGGCAAATGAATTAAAAGGCCATAACCACAAGTCTTTAGAAATCTGTTAGTATATAAAGGCAGACCTGCCAAAGGCCCTATCTATTTTAGTATATTTTGAATTTTTGCAGATGTAGAATGGTGCTGTGAATGTGAATCTGGGAGCATTAATCACTGATGCTGCAAAATATATATACTCTAACTTTTGTTATAAAGATTCACTCAGCCTCATACATCTTTCCTGACTGTGGTAGAAAAACTAGAAGTAGATGAATGCTGACATAGCTGTGATAAATCAGTCATCTCAGTTGCTTAGAGAAATTGACAGTGGTATAAATAGCCTTTACAAATTCAACTAACCTCCAGACTCAGTCCAGTAAATATAGTCTCTGTAAAGATATTTGTACTTGAACTGTGATTTCTTACTTAAAAAATATACTTCTTGTCTTGTTTAATAAGAGAATTAAAAAAAAAAGAAGCATGAATTATTTTACATTCCATTTTTTTATAGATTTAGAGTGCTACAATTTAAAGGTATATGATGTAGAGGTGCCTGTGCTGTGCTCCAGGCACTTTAAGCAAACAATGAAAAAGCAGGCTTTAACATAAGTCCTGAAACTGCTTGTGATCCTGAAAAAATCGTTGTTCAAACAACATGAAAGAGTTCTGTCGGAAGAAATATAGAAARAAAAATAGATTTTGCTTTCTCTCTGGGAGAGGGAGGGGGTGGGGAGGGGAGGGGAGGGAAGGCAAAGCAAGGCGAAGCAACAGGAAAATCGTGATGGAAGCTTAAGACAGACCCCAGTTTTAAAAAAGTTTTCCACTGACCCAGTATTTTCTGTTTGTTTATATAGCAATAAATCTCAATATATATCATCCCATTATTCTTCTCAATCAATAGAAAGATCTATCGAACCCAACACAAGTTCTTAACTTAATTTTCAGAGTACTCAGTGGGATAAGAGCAGGTCTTCTCAGGAGCCTCTTCCACAGTCAAAACTGACTGTGTAATGCATTGAGCTCTTTTTTTGTGTGAAAGTCACTCTTTTTCGCATTTAAAATGCAAGAAAATTGCCAAAAGCAAAGTGCAAACCAAAAARATTCTGATCTTGTCTCCTCTTACCTAATCAATTCACACTGTTATAATCCTTGCTGTTAAATGACATCGATCTAGGAGTGTCCTAGATTTTGAATCTCATAGCCAAACTARTGATAGACAAAATTAGATTTTGCTATACTCCACTAATGTCAAGATCATACAGGAATGTGCCAGGAAAATACTTGATACAGTGCATTCTAGCTTTGTTTTTCTTTACTATAGACAATATTTTTAATCATTGATTTTTATTTTTGCTTGCTTGCCATTACATTTCAGTTTCTGTCTGGTTTTAATGTGAATTGTTTACGAGTTGAAATTGTATCTTTTTGGATCTCTTTGCAGACAAAATAGGAAGGAAAATAAAATGTTTGAATAAGATTACTTACTTTAAAACTAAACATCAAGATTCACGAAATAATCTAARTTCTCAAAACAAAGAGACAAACGCCCTGTACTTTCATTAAATTGTGTATTATTTATATGTAGGAGATAGAGTCTTTTCTCTAGTGGATTAATTAGTGAAAATGACTAGTTTTTGTAAGCTATGATATTTTATTGTTATTTCTCGAACAAGCAATGAATCATTAAATGTTTCAATCTTTACTAAGCAGTATATTTTCATAAGAAAATGTACAGAAGTAATTTAAATCATAAATAATTTAAAGGATTTGAGGGGCCTCTCATATATTCACAGTCTATGATGTCATATGTCATTTTGTGGAGAATCTAGTTATCCAAGTTTGAAATACAATAAAGTTCTTTTCCAGATGAATTTACAAACTGATATCAGTCCAAAGATTTATACTCAAATGCTATTTAAGGAGATATAATCACATATTAAATAAACTAAGGTAGTATTTATATTCTTTGATATTGATAAATTGTATATTCATTTGACGTTTGGAAAAGAAAAAGCCTTTAGATGTAAAAAAATAGTTAGAAAATCCACAATACTGCTTATTAAAAAATAGTAATATATTTTTGCTCTAGAATGTCATCCTTTTACATAAACTATTGCAATAGCTGGTATGTATATGCACATGTTAAGTTTAATACAATACCCAATATGAGTTATTTTTCTAACCAAAGTAGGAGGGAGCAAGCATCTTGCTTTTTTGATATATGTAGATACTACAGRCAAGATACATAACAATGTCTACAGTAACAGCAATTCAGCATTTGGATGGGAATAAAGATCATTACACTTCAAGAAAACAATCCATTCTCTATGCCTTTTTCTAAAGGAACATATTTCTCTCTCTCTACTGCCTTCCCCTCAAAGTTAGAATTCAGTCTGGTCACAAAACCAATAAATGTTTATTAGTTAGATACTCCTCCCAGGCACTGGCTTTTCTCTTTATTTTTGCAGGATTTTTGTAGGACATCTCCCTCCAGGCTGTGATGCTTCTGAAAACAGCAATACTATTCCATTTTTTTAAAGTGACTTTTTCTCTTAAGCATTCTGACTTTGGCAGTGCCTCATGCCTTTGCTGTCATTTAAACCCACGTAAGTCGAATAACATGAAATTTATTTCAAAATAGAAGAACAAAATTAAGACAATGTGGGATTTACTTTTGCTCAAGAGCTGATTTTTTATCTTTTTATTAGAACATTTCATTAAAATGGTAAGATATTTTTAAATCCTTTAAACAAAAAGGATTCAGAATGCAATTCTGTGAAATGTATTGACGGAACTGAATCCACTTCTGGAATATGCTTGCACCAGTTCTAAATTCAGAAATGGTTTAGGGAATTTTGTATAATCTGTRCTCACACAGGCAGTTAGCATAGTTCCACTGACTTCAATGAGCCTCTTTACGCAAATAAAGCTCACAGTACCATGAATTACGTCAGTACTGCTGCATAAAAGAGGGACAGAATTTGTTCTTGARCTTGAGACTGAGAGGAAAGATTTGACTGTAGCCACGTGACATAGTATTTATTCTAGGTCTCCACTGGATATCATATGATGCCCCTRTATATTTGTACATATTAGCATCATATTTAAATATATGTAGCTGTAGATGTAAAAATATATATTTATACTTTTTTCTCCATTTTTAATTATCTGAAAAGACATAAGACCTGTGTTGTTACTTGCCAGACTGATGTTCATAGCATGACACCAAAGATATGGCATGGGATGGAGTGAGAGAGTATGTAAGGATGCCTGGGGGAAGAAAGCATAATGTAATAATTTTRGAAGACTGTGGAGAGTCAGAGCAGACCAGTCCTGTCAGGAATGTTCCTGAGTGTATGCTTCCCCTGAATAATGTTCAGCTACTTTCTCCATTCTATAACTATTGACCAAAACTGTATCAGAGAGCATACTAATCATTATACCACACAGATAATCAAGTGTTCAGTAATGGAGTTAGATTTTTGGGCAGATTAGACGTGTCATTTTATTTAGCAGGATAGATGTGTCATTTCTTTCTATTTTGTCTGAAATTTCCTTGATTTCTTCTGAATCTTGTTTTTTTGCGACTACTTGCAAGCCAATTTAATATGAGGTATACAGTCCAATGGTCATTGCAAAGTCTCAAGAATCTGAATCTAGAATATTTTTCTCATCCTATCATTAATTCTCAGTGTTATTTTGGAAGATAGATGGCCTATTCCTGCAATATTTCAGGTACTGGTAAAATATATCAAAAACTRTCTTAAAAGCTATGACACTAAATAGAATATAGTATTTAAAAACCTCTTGATGATTTTTTTTTTTTTTGCACTAAAGGAACTAGTGTATTTTAAAAACAAAACTTTTTTTTTTTGTTGTAAACATGTATATGTGTTCCATTAGTGAATGGAAGAAAAAAAGAAATGTTAAGAAACCATTTGTTCACTTAAGGGTCCTGTTGCTTAAGTATTAGGCAAAAACAGTAGAACCTCCACAGACGAGGACAAAGAAGCACAGAGATGATGTAAGGAAAATTAATATTTTACTCTTAGCATATTTTTACTGAAATCAGTTCAGAATCCACAGCCTATGTTCTACAGTTAGGGCCAAAAGACCTCTTAGCTGAAAAGGAAAGATGTATTAACTACATGAAAGTTAATTATATCAGAATTTGAAACAGATAGTATTATTATTATTATTGGAGAGGACATGATGTTTCATTCTGATCGGATGGATAAAAGCTTCGGATGCTTTTAGACTTATATTAGAACTGAACTTCCTGAAGAAAGTTCTTTTTTATTTTTCTTATTTCAATCTTAGTGTTTATGCCAGATATTGCACTCATACACAAAAAAAGTGTAGTTACTAAGAAGTACGGAGTAATTTCTGTACAGAGATAAGCTGCAGTGCTCTTTATGGACTCCCTTCTTCTTCCCAGAACTTCTGTAATCAAAAATCTTACTTTTATAGTGCTTATGAAGTCTCATCAGGACCAGTATCCTTTGTTCTAAGAACTATACATACAGGTATTAACAAAAGATAGACTTTTCCTTACAGTTCTTACCCTATAAATGTGGGAAACTGGCAATGATCTGCAGTACTTTGTCTGAACAGTTGCCTAAGGGGTGTGTGGGGGGGTGTGTGTGGGGGTGTTTTAATAGTGGGTACTTCTTTCTGGGGTTAAAGGAAAAGGTTTGTTTGTTTGCCTGTCTGTTTTCAAAGCAAGAACAGCAAAAACAACCCCCTCCAAATAAAAGAGAAGGAAAAGCTTAATATAGTTAAGTCACATTTAAAACCACAAAGAGGTGTCAAAATTGGTGATAGCATTTTTACCTTAGCTGAAAAGCTAAAAATATCAGGTCACTGACCTGTAAAGGGTGAGCTCTAGAGAATGAAGGAGGGTCAGTAGTTAACTCATCACATCAACACTGTAACTAGATGAAGTGGAATTTACATTATCCTGTTATGTGTGAGGATAAACTCACAAAACACCTTAGTCTCAAACTGAAGTCTACATCTTTGAGTCAAGAACCTAAACTCACTACCCCACTTTTCTCACAGTAGTAAAATAGAAAGAGTATGTCAAATAGGATTTGCCATAGTCAGCAAATGTAAATATTGGCTGTAAGGAGTCCTTTTTGTGGTAGGGTGCACTGGTGTCACTCTAGGGTTTGTACTGGAGATTGCACCTTGGAGTGAAAAGCTTACCCTGACTCCTTTAGAAAAAGAAGATATGAACTATCACTCTTGTAAAACAAGATGATATTGTTACTATTTTTTTTTTCTTTTAAGATATAAAAGCAGGATTTCTCTCATTGAATAGGGATCATCAGTTCTCTTGTGAGGAATTTTACAGCTGTTATCTTGCATGGAAATAGCCCAACTAACAGACTCTAAATTGGACTGGATGGAGATGGACGAMGATGAAGAGAAGGATGGAGAAAAGAACTTGAATTCGAATATGATGCTTTTCATAAAGTTTTCATAACCTTTCTTATGTATCATAACCTTCAAAAGATACTTTTCATAAAGGTTTCATAAAAACACGATTCTGACAAGAGCAACTCAAAATGTAAGGCACTGAGCAGACAAAGATCTCTTGTATTAAATCTTATTGTAAATCAAGAATTGATTTTCCTTCACTTCTTATGTCTTTTATAAGCATTTGTAACTACACTATGTTTATCAGATGTTCTAAATAAACACTTTATTTGCATTTTATTTTGACCTTGTAGGTTAATGGTAATTTCAAGAAAGACGTCTAAGGTATACCTTACCAAAGTTGTGCTGATCCATATAAGTAGGGCACTGCAGTACTTGTACACAGAGCCCAGGACTCCCACCAGTTTCCACAAGGAAGCCAAAGGGTAAAAAGTTATGCATCCACTAAAGCTTCATAAATCAAATTGAGAGCTAGTGTTATAGAGGTCAGGAGAGGAAACGTCTTCAGCGATCAGTGATAACCAGAAAAAATCTCTCACAATGCTTCAGGTTAGTGGGAAACATTACTGGAACTAAAGATCCCAAAGGAGAAGGTAAAAAATAGTATGCTTTAYTTTGATAATGTCAAAAAACTTCAGACTGTTTCTGTTTCAAGGTCACAAAATAGAGCTATTAATACATCTGTCAGGTCTATTGCAGCTGCTAGGTAATATGGCCAATAATCACAGATGAGAAGAAAATAGGGGTATCAAAATACATAAATCCTGATGTGTGACAAACAGTAAAAGTGTGCAATCTGTTCACTAGTGTTGTATAGATCACATATATATTGTTCAGTTACTGGACTGTGTGACCGAGCAACAGAGAGGAGGCCTGCGTTTTTGTATCATTTTTGCTACTACACATTTTATCACATTAAATTCTCAGGAAACGAGGAAGGACAAGGAAAATGCTGTTACAACAGAAGCAATTGAACATGATTAGCTGAGAACTTGTTGGACCAGAGGGTAGGGACAGATGGGGGAGCAAGACAGTAATCATGGAATTTGTAGCAGAAGAACAGGCCAGAAGAGAAAGAGGAAATCTATCTACAAGGAGGCAAAAGCGACACTTTCAAAACATAGAAACACAGTGGGAAGTAAAAAGATTTATTTTCCAACCTTTTTCTCAGTCCTTCTCACTCAGCAGTTCAGATTTTTTGTTGTTGATTTTGTTAGAGGWTTTTTTTTTCCTTTTTTCCCCTTTTTTCCACACACGTTCTTTTATAAAGGGAGAAGAGAGTGCCATCTAAGGGCTCTGACTCAAAGCTTATTTTTGGTTATTTGGTTATTTTTTCATCTGTTTTTTATTCCATAGAATTTCAATATATTTAGTCTCTATACAAAGTGCTTAAACATACAATATTTTTCTTGTTAAGCAAAGGACTGTACAGCTCCTACTTTGCAATTCTCAAAGGCACCAAAGATCACCAGAGAGGAGCTCCARAGGAATTATCCAGGGCAGAGTTTTAGCATGAAATAACCTATATATTTCTGGCATTATTGTGTAGAAGTCCTTGATACATAGGAAACACAGTATACTTTTAAAGTTTATTTTATATGTATCTCAGGTGGATAAGAAACTCCTTAATTCATCTATTTTCTACAGCTGAGAGGGACTGTGTAGTTTACTGGATCTGAAAATTAGTATCCTCCCATGATTCACAAGAGAATCTGAAAAAAAAAAGAGGAAAAAAATACAAKAAATTATTTTGGTATTACCATTTTGTCCCCTCTATATAGCTTTTCATAAAGATTGGCCTTGAAAGCCAAATGCAATCCAATTCAACCTAAGATAACATCAGAAGTGGAATGTCTTAGAGTTAACATATGAATTGATGTTCTTGTTGTCTTTTTTTTTTTTTTTTTGAAAAAAGATAACCATTACAATATTTCTTACATTATACTCCTTGCAGAAAAATTATTTATTAGATTTATGAGAAAATACTGACAAGTCATACAAGTGTTCAAAAGAACAGAAGGTTGTATTTGACTGATACATGGATAAATGATAAAATAGTTTATCATATTTCTATCACAATGAACCAGATAATGTTACAGTGAAATGTCTCTGTTGAGACCACCTATATCTGGAGGCCTTAGATATTTCACAATAATACAAATTTTAGTATGTGAGCCTTAGAATCACTGCTATTTTGAATACAATTTTGAATATAGTTATCCCCCAAAAAACAACAAAAAAGTATCAATAACCTTGTCACTTAATGGGAAATATTTTTTTTATTTCTCTTCATCAACTCAGTATGGTCCTCAATTCATGCTGATCTTCATGATTAATCCTTTGCTATTGTAGATTCACTGTTTATTCTATGTAACTCAGTTTTCATTACAAAACTTAAAATTATACATGCTTTACACAATCATTCCATAATGTAAGAGAGAGCAAGGTAAGATTTTTCCGGAAACATAAGCAGCAGTGTCCAGGTTGTGTTTTATATCACACATATATAAGTATTGATTTAGCTCRGATTGTGATTTCACCTAGGCAGCAGATGTTTCCTATCTCTATTATTGATTTAGCATTCAAATGACAATAAAATGCATAGTTTTTTTTATATATATATATAGTTTCATATTCATTCTTTAACTGCTTAAATTTAAAAATATCCATTGCAGAACAATAGCACATGTAACTGGTCGGGCTGGGAGAAATAGGGAAGATGCTAGGTCCCTTGAAAAACCTCCCAAAGAGGAGAAGCTCCAGTGGTGTTTCACAGAGTGGTGGTTCTCTCTTTCTTTACTATTAATATATGCTATTTTTTTTCTCTCTCCTAATACCCTATATAAACTTACTTAGTACTTAGTCACTTCCTTGTGCTGCAGTCCTGCAGTCCTGTTCCATTTATCTTTACTAAAATGGGCAATGRAGACAATTATCCAAATAAATTATTTTTGTTTGTAACAGTATAGCGTGAGTGGTCAATAGAGTTTTTATTTACATATATACATATACACACACACACACACATATATATATACATATATATATGGTCCTAGTTTCTTCCTAGTCCTTATTTGACTTTCTTATAATGTTAGGTATAAGCAAGTGGTTAGAATGTGTTTTGGAAGGGCATACAAACATGAACATGAGAATACAKACTAAAAGAAATATTGCTTGCTGTTTTTTTTTTTTTTTTGCACAGAATTGCTCTAATACTGCTTGCCTATTTTAATGATCCTCAACATCACTAAAAATGTATAAGTAATTCTTATGTGCATTTTGACCTAACTAGTGTTATCTCAGACATTAGAATTTTTAGGGGAAAGGCTAGAGATTAATAGCTATGATTGATAAAAAAAAGAAGAAATATAATCTTGTGAGTATTTTGAGGTTTGTTTTAATTCCAGTGAGGATTGGAACAAAAAATGAAACATTTCAGAATTCTGAAACACAGAGAAAAACAGCTAAGATGGTTAGATCCGYAAGCATCATTGAGCCTGGTATGTCCGAGAGGTTCATGTTTCTGCTCTGAAATAGGTAGGTCAATAACTCTGATGATCTCTTTCCCTCATCRGAATTCCACTTCAGACCTGAAGGACGGTTTTTCAAACTCATGTCATTCAGCTGAAAAGAAAAATTGCCAGTTCTCACCCACCGTTGCGCCRTTATTTGTCCTAGATCACTTCATATTTCCCCAGTGAACCAAGGAAGGTATTTTACAAGTATTATCGTACAATGAACCTTACAAGACTTTTGCATTAAATTAATATGAAGAGAGCTAGTATTGATTATGGTCACTCTACTCTCTGTCTTTGCAGAAGAATATCTGAGGCAGASCACCAACTGAAAATTCAGTGTTACCAGGGTGATGCAACTGTGAATAAAGACAAGGCCATGGTAGCTGAGTTAAGAAGTAGAATCAACATAGATATTCATGGATCTCAGAATCACTACTTTTTTATTATTATTTATTTAATCAGAAGTAGGTCTACAACCCCACTTCATCTCCTCTTTTTAAAAGAATTCTCCAAAGGCAGGTGCATTAAAAAGTGTGTCATTTCCTTTTGAACAATACAGTTAAGATGCCTCTTTTATACAGACTTAAAAAGTCAGAAGGAAAAGAAATATAGAGAGGAAATGATTAAATTGTTCTGTCTAACTCAGGTGCCTAYATTCAGAACTAAGAATGGAGACTGCTACTTAAAGAGCACATTAAGAAAAAAGGTCTCTAAAAGACTTTTTTTGTATATTTTATTTTGCTTWACTAGAAAATAGGTTTGCATTCCATTTTGAGTGATGTATACACTGGAAAATGCACAAGTTTACTTTTAACATGCTTTCCCTAGTTAATAAAATTCTAGAATCATCTCAACACTTTTAAAACATCCACAAATGTGAAAACATTTAGAAATTTCTATCAATTATTATTTCTTTATTTTTTTAACAGAATAAAACAGCTCAGAAAGGAGATTTTGCCCTATGCACACACATGAGAAATTAATGCTCATGAACAATTGCTGAGTTAATTTTACAAGCAGCTGAATATTCAAATTAAAAATACAGCTTATACGATGTTCTGAATCATGAATTATTAACCTGCATCCAATATTCAGACATGTTAGGCAAGCAGTGAGTTTTTAAAAGTCTGTACTATATGTTTTGTGGAGGAGCACAACACCAGCCTCTATTACAAATACTAAAGTAAATGTTATCATACCTGCTATGTACAAGTGCAGCAATTTGTAGTTCAGTTCATCTCTACATGAAAGTATATATACATACATACATATATATATATATATATATGTACTTATTATTTATAGGTTTTGTCTTCTTTTCTCCCTATAATTTTCGTATATTTGTGCATTTTCCAATGAAGAATATTTATAATTGGATGCCCTTTKAATAAGATACACCACCAACTTGAACCTGTGCAAATTTGATCTCAGAGCTGGACTCATGCATAGGTATTTTGTGCTGCCCATGTAATATCCTGCTCACAACAAGCTGACCTCAGAACCATCCCTTTCTACCCCTTTTCCTTCTCCTTTCTAACCTTTCCACAGAAATGCTGACTATACCCTTATCAACTGCCTCTGACCTAGTGACAGAGACAGCTTGATTTTAGCAYGTTCAGAGATTTGCTTGCAATGACTGTTAGCTCAACTATATGTCAGTATGCATTGRCCAGCCTTAATCAAGTACTTATATTTTACTCATCTGTTATTTTTCTTGAAATTTCTAGGGATTTTATACTTTTGAAGCCTTCTTCCTCTGTCACATTTGATTGAAACAGCTCAGTTTCAAAGTTACTGATGAGGAGATGAAAAGTGATAATATGATAGAGCAAAGACAGTTTTAGCCTTGTTTTTTAAAAAGTCAGAGTCTAAGAAGAAAAAAAGTCAGAAGTTAGTCAGTGGAACGCACTGGAGATGGAGGCTACCAATTTCAGAGTGTGGGCACTTTCATCAGGACCAAATATATTCAATTTTCTCAGCTCTTTGTCCAGGGTTCACTTCTCTTCACTAAAGATTGGTCACCACAGCTATCTTTTAAATAAAGTTGCTCACACTTAAGAGCATTTGGAAAGAGGGACATTGAAGTTCCTTAGCTTCTATAGCCCAACATRTTTTAAAACCACATGCATCCACTGATCTCCATGACCAACAGGTTAGCAACATTATGCCACCTCCCTGTATGTCTTTTTCTGGATCTTTTAGTCTTATATTTCTCGCCTATCTAAAATAAGTAACTACACGTCTGCAGCTTTACATTCAGCCGTGGTAGTTGTTTCCTGCTAAAGACATTCTTTGGATGACAGGAGYTACAGATTTAAACTTCCTTTATCTGAAAAGGGCATTGAACCCAGGAATTTTTGACAGAGACAAAGACTCAATCAGAAAGATGTTCTTAGAGCATGACTAACATACACTGACAAGATCTGACTCTTTACAAACTATCACTTACTTTTAAGTGCCATAACCATCAGGCTATAAGTTATTCATGTTGTTTGGAGTACACTTCAATTCTCCTACTGAAGCTGTGTCACTATGCAGGAAAATTCAAGATTTATGAGGTTAGAAAGAATTCTGAGAAGTGTATTTAGCTAAATTTCTTTATAGCTGGAACATCTACTTCAAAGACAGGAACTTTGGATATTCTCTTTTGTTCAGTCTGTTTTGACAAGGAAACATGCTTCATTTGATCATAAACACTTTTTTGAAACTATATTTGATTTCAATCAATTCTGACAGAGATGYAGAGGTTCTTAGGTTCTTTTAGGCTTTGCCAAGAAATGGTTTGAAAAGGAATACCCCCACAACTGTGAAAAACTGCCATGCAATTCAATTTACTAAAAGCCTGAAAATGAATGTAGAATATTGAGTAATGAATGTAGAGAGTTTTTAAAMCAGAAGTGACTGAACTTCTGAGGAGCCGCATTCCTTTGTTTTCCTGAGTTCTGATCTATCTGTCCTACCTTCTAAACCTGTCCCACATGTACTTCCCAGCTACAGCTTGATTCCTAGTTCTTCCTCCTCACCGATATCAGATCTTAGACATTTTTTGCAAGCTTTTCCTTTCTCTTTCCCATACACCTGCTTTCCAAGTCTATCTAGTATGGGGACAGAGCTTTTCTTGCAGCTATAAGGACACCCTCCCAGCTTTGGTGTAGCTTCATTGCCTGCAACAAGTGCAAGGGGCACCTTGCACTCCCAGCCCCAGGAGTCCTCTCTGAACTTTTTATGACAGCATTTAAACCCTTCAAACAGATCAGCTCTAAGTTTCAGGCTGTCCCCACAGCCCAAGAATCCAGTATTTACCTGGAATCAAATCAAAGTGAGCTAGGGTATATACCAGACGCCAGGCCACACTTCTATGCTTCATGAATCAAGACATTCATTCAGAGAAACAYGGCTAGCCCTTTGACGATCTAATTTGCCTACTGCGCAGAAAACTTCAGCTGAACACACTAGTGATGTTCACCCATGCCACCCATGTGAGAGAAAAATCTTGAGCTGTCACCTAAGCATCATGTAGGCTTTTAATAATGGCAAATGGGATTGTCTGCTTTGTCTTTTGTCTACCTCTGTCTCCGTTTAAAAAGTAATGAATCATTACCGTTTAAAAAGTAATGAATCATTAATTTTATTTATTTATTTATTTATTATAGAGGAACAAATGTTAGTGCTTATCTTCATAGCCTTTTAAGGTATTATAAGTGAATGAGGTTTCACTGAAGTGACAGAAGGTTGATACTGGAGAATGGATCTTATCCTTAGCATTTCCTAGTGGCTAGCTGTTGCACACTGTGGATGCCGACTTTATCTGCACCTACATATTAAGACTGCAGCTCTGAGGTACTCACTATCTCTGCACAGTCTTGAGAGCTTAGACWCATTATTCAAGTTTCCATATTCTGCTCTGGGGAAACTGTAACACCTCATTTCTAGGGACCTCTGGCCTTTGCCGGATCTAGGTGATACTCTCCCTCTTTTTTTTTTTTTTTTTCCCCCATCTTTTCTTCTGAAAAGGACAATCATGGTCTGTAAAAATTCTTCTCTTGTTTCTCCTACTGTTCTTATAGTGCAATAAAGTTGAAAATGTCATAAGTAAGTTATACTCACAACAGAATTGTTTTACCACGTCAAAGTGGAGTAGAGTGTATACAAGTAGTATGAATGAGATGTGCATTATAGTTTCCAAGTTGACGCCGCTGATGATATATTTCACGTTAATGAAGTGAATTATAATTACAGTTTGCACTGATTGAAGATCAAGTCTTTAGCTCATATAATCTAAACAGTAGCAATTTCTCATTATACATTCTTTGATACTTTTTGAAGTTACAGGCCGTGTCCTGCAAGCACTTCAAATGTATGTCAAGCTTTCACTAGAGGCTCATAATAATTTGGAAAATGAAAATATTAACATCATACACAAAATCTATGATGTGTTGGCTATGCCACAAGTTAGTGAAATATGTTTCAGACAAAAATTTCAGCTGCATCTTGACTAAGATATTTTCAGTTAGCAGATTAAAACACTCCAGCAAGTTGCACAGAACATATTAAATATTTGAGGTTTTACAAGGTTGCAAGTTGTATACATAAATAACAAGTTTAATCAGTGGACAAATACAAAGTTCTGTAATATATGTAATTTTAAATATTCATTGTGAGTTCTGAACATTATGGTTTCTATCTTAAAAACTAATAGAATATTATAAATTTTATTTGGTAAGTCGTGGTGTTATATATCCACTTCTCAGTTGTACCTATGTTAGCACTACTTGAACATTTTATTGCTGGTAGAACCTCCTGAAATAAAAATCCTACTTAAATTTTATTTCAGATTGAAAGAAAATTATCTTCCAAAATTCATCTCTATCTACTTTTCTTCTTCAGATCTTTTCTTTTCAAGGGTACTGTTTTGGACTCATTTCTATGGAGTCCAGACTGGTCATGATATTTTTTCGGTTGATCAGCCAGAAAAGTACTGGGATAAAAGGAGTTCGTTTAGAAGTATTAAATCAGTTTTCTGAAGTCACACATGTTGGATTTCTCCCCACTTTGACATGTTAGTGAGTTATTACTGTCTGCACAGTAGCAACTATCTGAATAATACCGTAAATTACATGGATGAGATTATATGATAAGAAATGCAATGTYTTTTGAAAAGGATCTTATTTCTAAACTACTTAAAAATTGTATTTTTATTAACTAGTAATTAAATGACAGTGTTTAGTTCAGTGTTTAAAATATTTTTGAGAGCAAATTTATATTTTTAATAAGATTTTTAATGGTATTATCTGTGTACCTATTTCCAAATAACTTTAACTAGCCATTAAAGAAGCAAGGGTATGGCAAAAWAAAGGAAAAAAAAAAAAAGAGACATTTTTCTTGTTTAATATACAACTTTCAATTAGTTATTTCCTTATTACTAAAATATAATTGATAATATAGTCACAAAGACTAAGAGAAAGGCAACATTGATGACCGTAACATAAGACTGTAGAAACAACAATAGTAAAAAAAGTTATATTTGTGGCTAAGAATTATTTCAGTCTTTTAATCTGTTTTGGTAGGATTTTCTATCTATCTCCTTTACTGTATGTACTCCATTGTTAAGCATCTCCCATGCAAAAATAATTTGCATCACTTTGGGATGTCTTCCTCTAATTCTCAGCCTGCATTTAGTGGGGCCAGTCTCAAGCCTGTCGAAATCAGTTGCATACTCCCGGTAAACTTTATAGGGCAGTATAGCTCCATTAGCAGTTATGATCATCAGGGAAAAAAGTAAAATAAAATAAAGGAAATGAAGTCCAAAGGCAGAAGGTGATGTCAGTGTAAGCAGAAGCAGCAGCAGCACATTGAAGCCTTAAGGGAAACTTAAGAGGATTAGCGTAAATAGCATGTGTGTGCCTGAAGGCAAAAGATATTTTTTAAAGGTCACCCCCGGATAAATGTTGCCAGAGGACTTGCAAGTGTCAATATGTTTTTTGTTTTTTTTTTTTCATTTGCATGGTGCTTGAAGCTCCACCTACATTTTCAGAAATCATCATAGGAAAAAAAAAAAAAGTTATGGGAGATTTAAACATTGATTTAGACATTCAAAAGAACCATAATACTTAGTCATATTATATAATATAACTTTATAAACAACTTCTATATCTCATCTTCTCTTCTACATAGCTAAACTACATAGTTACTAYATAGCTATTCTACATCCTAAATATTATGACAAATAATATTTTAATTGYTTAGATTTTTTCTATCACTTATAATTTTCTATAATTTAGCTTTTTATCATTTATAAAACTCAACATTCTCAAAATATTCTACCAACAAATATTAWTAATAATAATAACTGATCACTCATTACTGTCTATGAATTCACTACTATTAGGTTTTGGTCTTCAGCATACGTCTACTAGTTCAGCCTCAACATCTTAGCTAAGTCACCTCGTGAAATTAATAGAAAACAGAATCAGGTCTGAATTCTTATGCTCTTTTCCATTATATCTCCCAAAAATATTAATTTTATTGAGCTCATTACTAGCTCACATTCCTAGAACCCAGTCTTAAATTATTTTCCCTAAAAATATTATTTAATAGGAACTACAATAGAAGTTCCACYGAAAATTTACACATCTACATTCTTTGTGAACTACTTGTGACTCCACTCTACTGGAGAACTGCAGTCATAAGAGCCAGGGGCTGCAATCTTTTAATTTGGAGAATAACTTTTCCCACWATTGTTTTAGCATTCATGCCATAGAATCAATGAAGCTCTAACAGGCACATTTTTGATTTAAAGTATCTTGCACCATATTAATAAGTTTAATGGATAGCCCTGACCTTTAAATKATAACGCCCATCCAATGAATCAGCAGAATAACAGGTCATCTTGCAAACATGAGTTCTACCTCCAGTATATAAAGAACAAACTAACTCACCTAACAAACTCACATCTGATCATTGGTAAAATACCTAACATTGTACAAATAAAACATTTTTTTATCCTATTAAAATGTCAAGCTTTATTTACTTGAAGAGGTCACCAGCTAGAGCTCCATATATATACATGTTAATTTATTGTGGTATAAAGGTAAACAAGGGAATATAACCAGYACATCTTGACATAAGTTTATAGTCTCAAGTATTCCTATTTTTGCCAGCATTAGTAATTGAATGCAGTTAACTATATAGTTCCTTACAAAATTTGATACTTAGGCAAAATATGAAGATATTAAGTTATAGCGCAGTCTGTATTGCAGGCTCTCAGAGGCAGCATGTTGACCTAAAGCGAAGTTGAATAAAAGAAGCTTGTATTTCATGTACSTGCATAAACGGATAGACCCAAGATAACACTCTTGAATTAGGACCTTTTTTTCTTTCTTTCCTAAATAATTTCCTTTCTCATTAAGCACTCCCTGAAAGCTGCCCTAGTTTTCATTACTAATTGCAGCACGACCTTTAGGAAAACTTGTTATATCAACATACTGCATTCACAAACACATAAAGGTGATTTTGTATGGAGATTTGCTTATATATTCAGTGAAATTTTGCTTTTGAGACCATTTTGCATGGAGATTTCTTGAGTCCAAACATTTTACTAGGAAAACAACAACAAAAAAATGGGGGAGGGGCCTGGATAGGCTCCTATTTGGCATCTTGTACGGGGCAGTCACTTGGRGTGCAAGAAGCGATTCTGTACTTCCCTCAACCTCCATTTCTTATGAGCATGCTAACCAGAACCCTTGGAATACATTTGGGARTAATTATCTCCCTCTCTTTCCTCCTAACATTTTGAGGTTGTAGGCGGCTGCTATACTTATCTGCCCATTGGTTAAAAATGGAAGTTCCCCTCTTCTATAGCCTTATTTCTTCTTCATTTCTTTCATTCACTTTGGGAAGCACAGACTGCCTAACTCAAAGTGGTCTTTTAAATTTATTATTTAACTTTTTCAATTACCTATTAAATCTTACAAAAAAACAACAGCAGTTAAAAATTCTATGCCCTCTAAACTCGCCTTCATCTCTATCTCTCCTTTTTTTTTTTGATATTTAGTTATTGATATAGTAAGTAGTGAGTAAGTATTGATTGAGTATAGATATCAAGTATTGATATCATAACCTATATAGTACTGAAGTTGCCTGGAACCATCTAGTACAGCTTTCAGACTCAACAGATTTGAATTTGAGGGAAAGAAACCTCTGTTAAAAGCCCTTCTGTACATCCTTAGACAAAAGGTTTCTTTCTTTCTTCTGTTCTCACTGTTCCAGGTAATGATAGACTGCTTTCATAAATCATAAAGAATATACCAAAACTAACAAACTTGTTTCAGGAAAAAAAATGGAATAAATAAATTTTATCTGTTATACTTCATCCTTTTTAAATACAAGATATTTAAATATAGGATTTTTTTCATATGTGTATATATATATACACATATATATATATATATACATATGTAGCAAAGCTTACATTGGATTTGCTTACTTGATAGTTTGTTTGGTGACTATGCCTTGTATCCTTGCTACCTTTTGTAAGACAAATTAGTATGTTGATATAGTCACAAGTCTCCTCTCAGGGAGGGGATCTGCTAATTCAACCTTTCCTGGTACATTAAAAATAATAATAATAAAAGAAAACAGTAAAAAAAAATGTGAAAATAATGCTGAAAGCTGAATAGTCCATAGCCCTGTTGCACAGAAGGAAGAAAAGAAGCTGATGAACTTTCAGCAGCTGCTATCTACAGGAGAACAGTATTATTTACTTTTCTTTAGACTCTTTCCTTTACTTTTCCTTAGACCATAAGGATAAGAGGATTTTTTTAAACAAAACGAGCAAAGCCTGGAAGAAGAAGAAGAAAGGCTCCATACCATCACTCTCATAGCATAAAGTATAGTCTGACAAGCCAGTATTACTGAAAAAAACTTATGCTGCATGATTTTCCCCCAGTATGTCTCAAAATAGAACCGTGAAATCTCTTCTGGAAAGTTAAAGATTATGAGAAAATATTTAGAGATGACACCTAGATATATGCCCTTTTTATCAACTTATTGATACATGACTCAACATCCAAAAATATTTAGCTACTAAATATAGGCTTCTGATGTGACTCATAATCTAACAGTCCCTATGAAAATTAAAAGTGGGTTGATGTTCTTTGATCTTGAGAATGTCAGCCCTTTTCTATTTTTACATAGAGAAAAAAAAAATGTCCATAGTACTGTTACAGAAACACTGTAGTGTGTCATGAGAAAAGTAAAGAACATTTCTCTAGCTTTTCGCAATAATTCTGAAATACTGACATTGAAATTGGCTATGATCTTTAAATTAAAGATTGATTCAAACTTAATCTTCACCTGAATTTCTCCGGATTTCTATATGGCTCGACTCCCTAAAGCAGTATCCCAAGAGCTTAATGATGCTCAAGCCAACACCCAAAACCTTTCACATACTCTATTCACTTCTGAAGTTAAGTAAAATGAAAATAATTTACATCAGCTGAGGAGCTGACCTTTGGGACTTAAGGAAAGGAGTAAATAAATTATTCTCTATATCCTTGCAGCAGCTATTTTTCAGATTTAAAACGCTGAGACACAGATACTCAGCACTCTCTGTAATACCTGAAACTTATGTAGCGTTTTCCATCTCACGCACCTGTCAAGAAGTAAATGTAGAACGAAACTTRTAAACCAGCCAGGTTTGCGCTACATGCAACCTTCAATCTCTATTGATCACAGTAGCCTTCCAAGGTGGCAAGGGCGTTATACATCATCAGTTGCCTTAGCTCTGTTGGTATTTTTAGCATGTGTAGAGTAATGTAAGCTTCAAATTTAACCTCAGTCTTGGACAGAACTCACACCATAGTGTTGAGAGACATATAACTGCTGATCAGTAAATTCATGCTTCACCTGTATTGAGTAAGCCTCACAATGTTAAGAGAACATACTGTAGGTGTCATCATTCTTCTTTTACTGACAAGGAAATAGAGTCGCAAAGACATTGAAGTGACTTATCCAAGGTCGATAACAAATCAGGAGAAACAGAAAGAAGTTYGCTGAGAGAGGAGAATGCACTTTTTGGCCCCATCATTAGAACCAGATGGTGATGTATGTTTCTCTTTTTCTGATAAAGTTGAGGCCGTGTGGCAGCACACCTATTTCCCTCAGACCTTGCTATCCTATTCAAATTGCAGCTGTGCCTACCCTGAGTGGTCGAGTTGAGATTAGTTAGCAATCATGACAGCAATTGTAGAGGAGTTGGCAGGCATTCCTAAGGGACTTGTAACTGTATTTGCTAAAACTTCTTGCTTTCCTGTTAGCAACCAGAGCCACAGAATCAGAGTAAGGGACCAATAATCCTCTTTAAGTAGGAATACCTTTGTTCTGGTGCTACGTACTGATCACAGTTTAATTTCCATCTCGAATGTGCTATGTAAGGAATTTTAAAAGTCCATAGTTACCTTTTATTTTAAGGCTATTTTTGTGGCAGCAGTTTCTGCTTGGATAGGCAATGTGTCATTTACCAATTTCTGTTAGCTCTAGTCAATCTAAGTCTTTGAATTGCCTGATGTTAATAGATGTTATTTAGTACTACTGGCAGAGTGAGTAAGATTCAGTATWGAAAGCCAATAAGCAGAGTCAGGAAGAAGGGCAAAAGCAACTGCAGCTGCAGTAGAAAGAAGGAAATTAGATGACATCTTGACAGAGTTATTTTATCTATTTCATAGAACCATAGAATCATAGAATCCATAAGGTTGGAAGGGACTCTTGGAGATCATCTAGTCCAACCTCCCTGCTCAGCAGGGTCACCTAGAGCATGTTAGACAGGATTGTGTCCAGGCAGGCCTTGAAGATCTCCAGAGAAGGAGACTCCACAACCTCTCTGGGCAACCTGTGCCAGTGCTCCGTCACTCTCACAGGGAAGAAATTCCCCCTCACGGTCGGGAGGAACTTCCTGTGCTTCAATTTCTGCCCATTGCCTCTTGTCCTGTCACACGGGACAACTGAAAAGAGTTTGTCCCCGTCCCCTGGACACCCTCCCTTCAGGTACTTGTACACATTGATCAGATCCCCCCTCAGTCTTCTCTTCCCCAGGCTGAACAGGCCCAGCTCTCACAGCCGTTCCTCACAGGGCAGGTGCTCCAGCCCTCTGATCATCCTTGTAGCCCCACACTGGACTCTCTCCAGTAGCTCCATGTCTCTCTTGTCCTGGGGAGCCCAGAACTGGACACAGCACTCGAGATGAGGCCTCACCAGGGCTGAGGAGAGGGGCACCATCACCTCCCTCAACCTGCTGGCAACACTCTTCCCAATGCACCCCAGGAGACCATTAGCCTTCCTGGCCACAAGGGCATATTGCTGGCTCATGGTCAACTTGTCATCCATCAGCACTCCCAGGTCCTTCTCTGCAGAGCTGMYCTCCAGAAGGTCAACCCCCAGCTTGTACTGGTGCCTGGGGTTATTTCTCCCTAGGTGCAGGACTCTGCACTTGCCCTTGTTGAACCTCAGGAGGTTCCTCTCCGCCCAGCTCTCCAGCCTSTCCAGGTCTCTCTGAATGACAGCACAGCCCTCACGTGTGTCAGCCACTCCTCACAGCTTGGTATCATTGGCAAACTTGCTGAGGAGGCACTCTGTCCCCTCATCCAGGTCATTGATGAAGGAGTTGAACAGGATGGCACCCAGGAYTGAGCCCTGGGGGACACCACTAGCCAAGGCCTCCAACTAGACTCCACACCACTGATGACGACCCTCTGAGCTCTGCCTTTCAGCCAGTTCTCAATCCACCCCACTGTCCACTCATCTAACCCACACTTGCTGAGCTTGTCTAGGAGGATGTCATGGGAGACATGCTAATATTTTACTACTGAAATGAGCATTTCTTTTTTTATAATTAAGAATTGAAAATTTATTTTTTTTTCTGGAGCCAAAATTTCTTTCTTCTAGAACCCTATACCTATATTACTATGAAGAGCTATTAGAAGATCACAGCTTTGTAACTTTTGCAAGTATTTTTCATGTCCTTGATGCATTATATGCAAAAATGTACACAATTTCTTCATTGAAGAACTGACTGTATCTGGAGTACAACATGGGAAAGTAATGGTGTAATATATGTCTTAGCTTAATGGTAAAATTTTATCAATGTAAATGAAGTTCCTGCATTGATATGATTGCATATTACTTGTTCTAGGTGTCCATTTACTTTCATTTTGAGGAACTTTTTTTTTTATCCTTTTTGTGTTATCAAATAATTGAATATTGGTGAATACTTACTGTGGTCTCAGAGGCTTAAAATATATATATATATATATATATATATATTCCACTCTTACTATATTATCATTTGCAAGTGTTTTCACTTCACTTAGAAAGAAAAGAAAAGAAAAGAAAAGAAAAGAAAAGAAAAGAAAAGAAAAGAAAAGAAAAGAAAAGAAAAGAAAAGAAAAGAAAAGAAAAGAAAAGANAAAAGAAAAGAAAAGAAAAGAAAAGAAAAGAAAAGAAAAGAAAAGAAAAGAAAAGAAAAGAAAAGAAAAGAAAAGAAAAGAAAAGAAAAAAAGAAAACCCTAACATCCATCTGTCTCTTTAATTCTGTCTGTGCTGATGAAACTCAGGTAAGCACAACATCCAGCTCACTTTCCTTCAGAAAAAAAACAAGAATGCCACATAAAACATCCAATACACTTACATATTTATTTATCAAAGTCATCAAATCATACAGGACTTATCATTGTATGCAATAATCTTTTTTTAAGATAATTTAATTTACCTTTTAATTTACCTTTTCTTTCTCCCCCCCCCCGAAATTCTTTGTGTTAAGACAACAACTGAGCAATCACTACAAGATATAAAACACTCTGAAATATATGTCAGTATGTGTATTTTGATATAAGTTCATAACACCTCTTTTGTTCCTGAAGACCATTTAATTGTATGGTTCTTTGTGCCTTCTTTGTTTTCTTTTAGTAGCCTCCATAACAACCTGAAATACCTGATACTTAAACAATAATTTGTCATGCATTTAGGTCAGCACTGTGCAGGAAGAAAGAGAGAAAGAAACCAAAACCAAAGCTCATCTCTCTGCTGCTTCCCCSTTGGACTCTTACAGTTGAAGGCTGAGAGAGACCTTCTGCACTGCCTTTTGAATAATATAGTTCATTTTATTTTGTTTCTGCACTGTCTCAGGAGGGGGAGTGTGTTTTTGTTTTTCACCAGCGGGATCTGTTCCCTGGCTCAGTTCCCTGTACTGCCTGTGCTAGCACAACAGCATAGGGCGGGAATGAAAGGCCAGTGGAGGGGAACACGGGACCTGCCTTTACGGAAGCAGTCACCAATTAATCGTGCATTAAACTGCACCTCTGGTCAAAGTGTAAAAACAGAGGGTTGTCAAATACCAGTGACCTTCTATTCAAAATGAGGAAACAAAGGACAAAGAGCCTGTTTCCACCTGGGAAAAATGGTTTGATAGGTCAAAGGATCTCCTCATGAGGAAAGAACTTGAAGAGACAGGATTTGTGGCTGACCAAGAAAATCAGGTAGGAAAGGGGAGTGGATGCTGTGAAAGGTCAGAAATGCTTAGAACTGCTCAGAACTGCTCTTTTTTTTGCAATAAAAAAAGAATATAAAAACTATACCAAGTAAAAGGAAAGAACACCTGAAAATCAAAGAATACTGACCAAAAGTTATGAAACTAAGACACAGAATGATATACAGGTCTTTCTTATTTCAACTGTATGCTTGTATCTTTCTAATTATTATAAAGAGTGATTTTTCTACCAAATCTTTGTCTTTTTTTTTTTTTTTTAACTTCATTGTGTTCTTTATGTGGGTTTAAAAGCCAGAGTACGAATGAGAGGCATATTGGGGCACTTTTGGAGGAACATAATTAACCTACTTGAAAGTGTTAAAGATGTCTTGGCAGAGCAAGCAAGTGGTATTGATCATGGACTAGATACCTGGTTTGGAAAGTCCCCACTCCAAAACAGTGCACCAGCTTAAGGGTCTGTTTCGATAGAGAGGCAATGAAGGTCAAGGAAAGATAGAACTGGGCTTCCTTAAAAAAATACTTTGAATTTTGGGACCCCAGAGAGAGCATCTCAGTGAAATTTAACTAAAAAGAGGAAGAATTCTTGGGTTCTTTTCTATAGTAATGAACTGAAAGTTAGAAGAAGGAAAAAAAATAATTAAAACATGTATGAATGGGCATTTTTCCCATACAACTCATATATCTATTGTAGCAATACTGTGGGATTTTTCACTAATTTCTTCCTGTTGACTACTACTTTCATTTTATTTACATTTTGTGGATTAGAAATTACTTTTTGTGTCCCTAGTAARTAAAAATAATTAAAGAAGTCAAACTCTTGTAGAGTCTCAATCATTTAACTCTTACAGAATGTCTGCAGCCCATCTTGTGACTTAACAACCCATAATCACATTACAGTGACAATACTTAGCATTGTATAATTGCTGATAACGATTATTAATAGCTGAGAATAGCTTAAAATGCATCTCTTCTTTGACATTCATTAATGAGCTGAARCCTTAAGGGAAGGAGAAAAAAGAAGATTATTTTTGTGCCGATTTTCACCAATATCAATAAACATAAACTTTGAATCTATAACCAGTTATGTTTCCAATCACAAAAATATATATATATATATACCACAGTGTTGATATTGGCATATTAGTGCTTGGAAGGAGATTATACATTTTGAAACTAGCTAGGAACAACAATGTTTGATTGTGTTCTATCCGTAAAAAAAAGAAAARAAAAAGGAAGAAAAACAACTTATACCTTACATGAACAGTAATTTTTTCATACTCAAAAGACTGGAGATATAAAAATCATTTAACAAAGTAGTGGAACTGGTGAGAAACTGAAAAATAAAAATCCATTCAGCTGTTGCTTACATTCAACTTWGGGTACAGGAGAGAAAGCATGCTTAAAAAGATGAAAGAATCCAATAGTTAGAGGTCAGCAGCAAACACTTACTTTTTCTGAAATTTAACAAAGTGAATGTAGATATCCTGTAACTATCCTGTCATTCTTATTTAACTGAATGTAAGATAGAAATAAAATGCATTTTGCTCAGTCCAGAAAAAGCAATGGGTTTTCTACAAGTGAGTTCAAGAGATTTTTATGAAGAAAACTTTCTGCTCTAGTTCGTATCAGGGCACAAAGTTTAACAGTAATCCAGCTACCTTCTTCATGTTCTTTGGATAGGATGGCTAGGACTGTGGCTATTTTATTCAGGAAATACTCAGAGTCAATGAGGGTGATTAAAAAGACATTTATTCAGAGGCTGATATTTATGTGATCAATGAATTCTGGCTTGTATGTTTATTTCCCTGTCAGTAAACCAGACAAGAAGAAACCTCACCAGTAAAGCTAGRCAATACCTTCACCCAGTGCTGCATAAATTAGAATCTGTGCTTTACCAAGTGGTGGTGAATGTTAATGTAAATTAGATTGGTTACACATTAAATTAGTAACTTTGCCTAGTAAATACAAGCATGATTCAGTTTGAAAAAAGATTGTTAAAACTATGATTAAATTTTCTCTCTGCAGTCAGTGTGCTCTGACATATGGGATTGATCTATTCAGTAGAAGAGAACAGAAATTTCCACCAGGGGTAAAAATTGGGAATTTAGGCCTGAGGCTATGGGATAACATCCTTTAAGAGAAACTGATTTCAACGTAGCAACAGCTTGAGAGGTTTCTGTGCTCYCCTCATCAACAATTCCTTTATTGGAAATGTTTCTCCTTCCTCTCCTCGATACCCACATGGTTCTGCTTTGAGGAAGTACCTATGGGGAACTGAGGTAGATGTGAAGGTCAAGTTGTCTTATAGCAATAATGAAATGGTAAACAGATTACTATTCCTCAAAATTAATGGTAAACCAGTTTTTAATTAATTAATGTTGATGTTGATATATTAATTCAACAGTATAAACCATGAATGGTTAAGAGTAGCTGCCTAGTGTGTGTACCTTGAGTGCACACTCAAGATGGACTTGCTTGTTTGAGTCAGGGAAAATTAACAGCATCCACATCCATCCGTGTCCCTAGTCGGTTGTTCTCCTCTTTCAGATACAGTCTGTAATGCTGAGAGTCATGACTTGATGTTTCTCAGGCAGTTTGTAAAAAAACTTTACTTTCATCCTGGTAGAGATGAGATATTATCTCTTGATTCATAGTTCACCTTGCAATGCAGTCCCTTTTCTGCCTTTGAATATACTGTGCAGTTGAGGGTCATTAGTCTGAAATAGCCATTCTCGTGAAAAGATTTAGGAAGACAGAACCACCTTTCATGGACTCATGATGCTAGCTTGTCCCCTTTCTGTCTTGTGTCTAACAGTGAATTCATGACTGCTTTTGCCGAGGCAGTCATCCTGCCTAGAACAGTTCAGTTTCAAAACAATATCCAAGAGTTGACATAGAAACATGACAAACAACATAATCTACTATATTAAAATTCTTCATTGGGAGTTGAGAAAAGCAAATTTACATCTAATTAGAAAAACTTGATTCATTTCAAGTGTGGTAAGAAGAAGTTAAGCTTCAGAGAAAGAAGGCTTTTACTAATTTGTAGYAATCTCAATGGGAATCAGAGAGAAGAAATATCTGTTTTCTTTCATAGCTCCTGTAGACCTTTCTCAGTATTTTAGGGCTTTAACTAACATTCCACTTTACCACCATCTACAGTTTTATTGTTTAAATAAAAACTACCTTATAAGCCCAGGAAATGTCAACATATRTTTATTCTGCTCTCCATACCTCAGACAAAAAGGTGATGTGTTTCCTGAAAAAAACGAGACTTTCCCATTAAATAGAAATCTCTTCTGTATTGACTTCTTCTGTGAGTGCATATAAATTTAGCATATAATATTGCTTTCTTTTTTCTTTTCTTTTTTTTTGGGGGGGGGGGATCTAAGGACAGTTTCTGTCTCAGCTACATAAGTAGGTTTTTGTATGTGTTGAACATCTCAAGTATTATCACAAATGTTGGGAAACAGGAAGAGAAATGAGGTTCGCAGACTATTTCCCAAACAGCAGAAGGGGATTTTGCAAGATTTCAGGTCTCTGGTAAGAGTTTGATATGATTCCCTTCCCCTCTCCCTCCCCCTCCCCCTCCCCCTTCCCCTTCCCCTTCCCCTTCCCCTTCCCCTTCCCTTTCCCCTTCCCCTTCCCCTTCCCTTTCCCCTTTCCCTTCCCTCTCCCCTTCCCCTTCCCCTCCCCTTCTCTTCCCCTTTCCTTTCCCCTTTCCCTTTCCTTTTCCCTTTCCCCTTCCCCTTCCCTTTCCCCTTTCCCCTTCCCCTTCCCTTTTCTTCCTGTTAGTGGAAGCTTAAAATGAGTTATCGAGTTAATAGTACTCTTAAGTTCTAGGGTTCTTTTAAGGTAAATGAATATCCAGTCTTTCCCATTTCTATAAAGAAGTAAAAAGACAGGGAGAGAAAGAGAGAAAGAAGAGGGTTTGCACCATTATTGGATTATAAAACTTCAGTATAACTTTTCCATTAGAGAGATTGCTCTGTATTCCACRTGGAATAACTTCAGTAATGCATTGTTTTGTATATGGAATAAAAAGAAACAGATTAGTGCTTTTAACTTTCTTTTAAAGTTGCTTCCCTAGAGCCAGCAATTGCCCCTACAGTATTTGAAATGAATCTTTTATAGAAGTTTATAACAGTCTGTTTTTCATTTTTGATCCTGCAAAAGGTTTCTGTACTGAAATGCCTTCCAAAGTGCTTTCACAGGTCATTTGGATCCAGCCTCTCATTTTACAAAAGCCTTTCTCTAAAAGGGCAGCAGGTGCTGTTTCAGTAATGTTTTCTGAATTCTGCATCTGCAGTGTTTCTATTGCCCGGTTTTCAGAGCTTTAATCTCTCATACAGAGATTAGTAGTGTTGGCATTTTAGTCATTCCTCAATTCTTCAGTAAAGTCTAATTCACTAGACCTTAAGATAAAGAGAAATTAACAGATCTTCTTTATTCAGAAAGTCAAAATGAGATTTTCATGTTTTTGTGTTGGATCTATACTTATGTTAGCGTTATATCTTCTCATATGCTTACTAAGGGCGACAGAGAGATTCACACATCCGTTCCGTACTGCTCTTGCTCTACTCTTCTTTATTCCCCAGGTACARACATGTTCTCATGGCTTTTATGGGTGCTTTTCTTTTGTATATGTAATAAACTGAGCTTTTTATATCYTTTTTTTTTTTTTGCATGATGATMACATCTTTCTCTTTATTAAGCAGACGGGCATTGTAGCCTTTTGGATTCCCAAGGCTGGGATCTCTGTCTGTAAATTGAAGCTTTCTTCTTTTTCATGTTAAATGCAAGAGTTTATTTTTAATAAGGATAGTGTGCAAATCAAGTTACTCAAAAAGCCTTTGCTCTTTCAGAACATCAGTCTTCACCTCATACTCCTCGTGCTGGTACAGATGTTTTAGTTTACCACATATTCTATTTACATATGCACTCCACTAGTGCAGGATGACTCACCTTGTGACGCTAAAAGCCTTCCCTATTGCCTGTTTAGTTTATGCTCCCTTGATAGACTGCTTTCCTGCCCTTTCATTTACGATGTTTCAGTTCTCATTACCACTTTAGGTCTTGTATGGATTTCTCTGTGCAGATAGTTATACTTCTTAAATACAACTACCTTTGAATAATCCTTATATTCTCCAAGCTTTAGAAGTGTATCCAATACTTAAATTTAGCTCAGATTTCACTGATAAGAGGGAACGGTTTATTTTCCTTCCTAAACTTCAAAAGAGTGCTCTGAACTTAGAAAATGCATATACAAAAAACCCATTGCTTATGATTTCCTCAAATGCTCATTAGAAGGTGATCTGTTTAAGAACAATCTTTATTTGAATTTTGACATCTTTCTTCTCCTGGGCAGCTTCTCTCTTTTCTAGGCTGTTGTTAGTTTCATGCATTTCTTTCATCAYAAGTTTAATTAGGTGACAGACCATTTTCAATTCAGATCAGGATCTGCAAGCTTTAGGTCTTTGCAGGTAGGGTTTTTATGTAGAAATACACGGACAAATACATGAGCTGGAAACAAACAAAAATAAAAAACAAAAACCCAAACAAAAAGAGCAACAGTGAAAAACAGCGAGCTTCACTTCAAATATTGTTTTCTTGTTTCCAACTGAGTGCAATAAAATGATTTTTTTTTTCGTATTTATGATCTTGTACATGTGTGAGCATGTCACAAGAGGCAGACAAAGCTACTGGTGTGTACCCGGCATGGCCTCACATCTTCCTTCACCTAAGAGTACAACCAACTTCACTTCCRCATAGTTTGCAGTTAGTGGCATATGGCTTAAGTTTTTCACCGCGGGAATTTAGAGATAACTAGAGGCCTAATGCATCTCTGAAAAATTTAACACTATAAAATAGAGGGAAATAAATGTATTTTTGTTTTCTTATATCTTCAGGCTTTTGGATAATGAGACAAGAGAAGAAAAAGTAAAAGCAGAAAAGACAGATGTGTCAACATAARGGAGCAATTGAGCACAACATAAACCACCTTTTCAAGAAGCAGAGGCAGTTACACCAGATTGGAATTAGTAAAATAAATAAATAAATAAATAAAATAAAAACATACTGTTATTTTGAAGAAAGAAACCTTGTATTACTTTCTGCCTTTACTTGTTTAATTAATATCAGTAATATCAAGAGACCTCACTAAACAGAAAGCAGAATACAGGAGAGTCTGGAAGACGATCTTGATTTAAAAAGAAATCTATTTAATCCATTAAACATAGTTAATGAGAAGATATGGAGGCTTCCTTCAAAAAATAACAATGCAAAGTAAAATAAAAAAGAAGTTCAGGATTACACAATTTCCAAAATAGGCTACCACCAAAAATGTAATATTTATACATAACAAAAATTCTGTATCAATTATTTTGTTCYTGTGCTCACAAAAGACTTACGAGAGACATAGGAGGGTCAATAYTAGATAATTTGCTGTATTTTTAATGCATAACTGATATAGTTTTTTGGGAAAAAAAAGTGTCTTTATAATTGGTCTTCCTTTAGATTTGCTTCCTWTGGCATAGAGGACATATAGCAGTGCGTTGCTCCTGTCAGTTGTTATATCCTGTGAAATGAAGAAATAGAGTTGTGATTTAGACATGCTTACTGATACTAGTTTCACCATTACTTGACATAGAAATAAACATAATTCTCTGTGACGTTTAAGCGGATCGTGGTTTACAGCTCTGTAAGCTAGGTAGTATAACTTTAAATACTGCTTAAAACTGAGTTTAAAATAGCAAACGGTATATTTTTCTGTAGTTAAACAAGCACTTACAAAATCTATGTTTTGTACTAAACTCAAATTACTGTGTACTAYGAACTGTAAAACTGACATAACTTTCAAGTGCTCAGTAGTTAAACAGAGCCTTAATAGGAAGAAGTAGGGCTGTCAAGTTGCAGTGGGTATGGTAATCCATGGGAGAACATCAGCAAGGCCTGCAAAAGCATTAGAGCCACTGTAACAGGGGGAGGTTTTTAAAATAATGTAAATAGAGCAGACCTATATATTTTTAGTTAGAGGACAATCCATTTACTGTGTATAACCTGAAGGTGCACTCAAACACATGCAGGAATAATTTGGCTTAGTTTCCGTTAATTTATAGTCTGAGGCCATTTGAATTTCATGAGCATTTCTATTCTGTGTTGACTGACTTCAGAGGGAGTAAGAGCAAGCACTTATTCTACTCACCACTATAAATTTCATTAGGTATTTTGGAATATTATTAATTACATAATAGTGCRGCGTCCAGTACCTAAATTAAATCTAGATGGAAATACAGTGAATTCCGGCTGTTAAAAATAGGTAGTTATAAATAATGATGCCTTTTATTAAAGCAGTTTTAAGCAATAAAATYGGTTTGTTTCCCTGTTAAAGCCTCTTTCAACCTTCTCTTCTACCTAAGGAATATAATGGAATGATAATCATAGCATTCAAACCACCAAGTTTTTAATAGTATGAGTTTCTAGGATTGCATTGCTATCCAGGACTTCTCAGAAGTCCTCCTGAAAACTCACRTTTTAGGACTATACTTCCCCATTGATTTCACTGTAAATAGGAAAATCATTTTACTGGTATCAGTGAATATTATATTTTCCATTCTGTTAAATTAAGTGAAAGAGTATGGTAAAGTCAGTTACAATTTCTATGGAAAAGGCTTTTGCAACAGCTTTTAAATAGCTTACTGCATATGAGGTATAAAAAGTTTAATATTCAGTTGTAAAAAATCCATCTCATGGTGGATTTTTTAACACTTTCCAGTACTGCATGCATATTMCTAGTCATACAACAGCATAGTGATTTTACTGTCCCCCTCCATTCATACAGCAGCTGCATCTGACTGTATTAAATAATTACATCTTTTTATCCTGTCATTTTAGCTACTTTTTTATTGTCTGTTTTGCTTTTTTCTACATTCCTWGAAGGCAAAATTGTGCCAAGCCAGCACAACTCTGAATTCAATGTTCCAAAAGGAGATTAGTATTGAGATGGTACCCATGAAGCTTTCCTAGATAGAAACTCAGCCAGTGTGTGTGGTGGTGGGACTCCTCTGCAAGGACTAACATGAAGCTTCGCATCATCCATCATCCCTCAGTTCCTAGAGTTTTAACTCACTTTGGATATAAAGCACAACTGATACCTAAAAAGTTAGAAGATAACACATGCATCACTCCACTTGTGGGTACTCTTCCACTTGGCCTTTTACCTCTAATACCATTTTTCTTTTGCTTTTGGACAGAAAAAAGAGATAGAGGAATTGAGTGTTACCTTCTAATTCCTATTTTAACCAGTGTCAAACGGCTCCTTCCTTTTCTTATTGTTGGAATTCCTCTTTGAAGGCAGTGAAGTGAAGCAAGGTTTAACAGCTTGCCATCCACTCCACACACTAGCACAGCACCAGCTTTGCCTTAGCTGTAATATCAAATAATGAGGGCGCTCTTTATGTGCAGTTTAAAATTGCATATATAATGCAAAATTACTAAATCACTTTCATATCTGAAATTACTCCTAAGAATCATGACCTCATTCCCTCTTTTTTTCTTTTGCTGGAATTGAGGATATATATGTTGTTGTATCTGCCAGGAATATAGTAGATGATATTAAAAGAGGTTTCAGAATATTGAAAGAAATACTAAAATATAAATGCTAATTAATATATCTCTGAAAGTAGCTATAATTCAGAACACTGGACTTTTGTTATCTATAATGGTGATAAGACTCAATACATACTCTGAAGAGAATCAAATGTGTAAATGGTAACATAAATTGGGATTTCTGTGTCTTTATACACGGTTATCGGCTATCATTTTAAGTATCGTGGCCTCTCATGTAGCTTCCAATCTCAAGTGTTAATTTTGCAAGTCATCTCTTCCAGACCTGGACAGATATCTTTGATACCAAAGAGCATCTCAAACGCTACTAGGTGCCTATAGTTAGGCAAAAGACTTGATCCTCCTAAAAACGCTTATTTCTCCCTATTGATTATAAAGTAAGGTGATGGATGGAGACTACCCCGGTGTGAACACCAGCAATGTAGACATTAAAGAGTTGTGAGATAAATGCTACTCTTTGTGATTGTTTATGTCTGATCTCCTCTACAACAGGCAACACAGTAGTGCTAGCACAAAATCTGCTTGCTTGAAGATTTCTAACACACAAATGCAATGGTCTGCATGACCGTCTAATCTGCAGTCATCCTGAGTAGCTACAGTCAGAAGAATGGTTTCGTGAAGACAGGTGTTTGGCTTTAAGCTTACTGTGTATTCCGGCGGGATTCGGTTCCAGGCTGTAGACAGCTGTATTCACATGTCTGGATCCGGTGTGTGGATACGATGCAGGAGCTTGTGTTCCGGGTGCAGATTCAGTCAATACAGTGAGAGGCATCCAGAGGGCAAGGCAGCGCATCCTAAAGGGCGTTTGCATCCTGTCGGCTGCAGAGGTCTGCGRGCTCTTACTGATTTACACTTCACTGAGTAGTGCTGGTCCTCATGCAGATGCCTCGTGACAACTGGGWTTTCTCAGAGTATCTGAAACATCCACGTGGGGCTGACAAATATAACGCATGACCTACAGGCATCTCAAGCCTGTTCTGTGAACAGGTCTAATATTTAGGGCATTTCAGGTTGACTTAAATGTTTATGTTGAGTGTATTGTATGGGGTTGTGGATCTCCACTGATTATAATGAGAGCCTAGTGCTCTCATACAGATGTGGAACCCCAYCCACAATATCTTCAAATTTATCTTTTTTTTTCCCTAAATTAGGTCCATTTATTCTTAATTAAGTGTGTTTGTTTTTCTCCCTCCAGATATTGAACACTAAACTTGCTCTGAAATCTATATTTTTCTTTTAATTGAAAACTTCCTGGTTAATAACTGTGTAATTCAAACTTCAAAAATTACTGAAAATAAAATTCACCCACTGGAACCTTTCTTATTAGAGATGATCAAGGAAAAGAAAAGAATCCATCTTTATCTATGTATTTTATAATGAGCTTGCAGGACTGGCATTTAGGAAATATCACTATCAGKTTTTTTGACTTGTAAAATAAGTACATTTGATATAGCGTTGTTGAGAGAATACAGATTAGAAAGTTTTCTCTTTCGTCATATGTAAGAATAAAATTATATATTTTCTGCACAAAGTTCCCTGGCTTTCCKTATTTCAAGGGGTCCCTCATTAACATGGTAACAGCTAATGCTAATGGCAAGTCATTTTTCTCTGGTAGGATACATGAGTTTAGAYGGTAGCTGAAAGCTTGCCCTTCCTAGACTCAGCTTGCAGAACAGGTAGAGTTGTATCATGAAAATGAATACAAGATTAACACGGGTATAACCTATCTTAATAATGCACTAAAAATTTTAGCCTTTGAGAAACAGAATTGTAAGTAGATGAACTCAAGTGTAAAGTTGATGTTGAARTAACCAGGTTTTGCCTAAAGGACTCCATTATATAATCTTTTCCAATTGTCAATTCTACCTTGGTAGCGAAGTATAGTAAGAGACATGAAACCGATTAAATAGCAATCTGGAAAGCTGATAATTAAAAGAAAATAAAGATTATGTAAATTTTGGCACTTTAACCTCTACTGAATAAAAATTTGTTTAATTTACATTAACAATATTAAAAAATGCTAATATCCATTTTTGTAATAGTTATTTTTGTTCAGTGGCAAATCTGTCAMAGATTTTGTTTCTAAGATGCTTATTTCCTATGTAAATAATTGCCATGGCTTGATTACCTAGTGAATCGTAATTTGTTCAATAGATAAGGTGAATCTTTGCTCAAAAAGAGGTGAGATATGAGTCTGCCTTTAACCACAGGGAGTCCTATCTGTTTCAGTGGAAATAAAGTTAGATCTGATTTTGTAACTTTTTTCCCTCCTTATTACTTACAATCATATGTATATATATATATATATATATATATATATGTATAAAATGTGTTTGTATAAGCACATTTTTAATTTTCTACTTGAGATTAGCTGAATAATATTTCACATGCTGTCTTGAATGTTTAAAGATTAAAATCCTCAAAAATATGCATTTCAGTGCCATAACTGATCACTTAACACCATTTAAAATATATAAAATAAGTACATAAATTTAMAAATTGGTTATAATCACCAAAGTTGGTGAAGTTCTGATCAGCGGAGCTGCAGAAATCATCTGTTAGTATCAGATTTAAATCAATATTTCTGTGTAGAAGCTATGGCCGTGGCAGTGTCGAATGTGCCACAACATCCCTCTCAGTGCAGTGCTTCAGCAGATATTTTGCATGAGCGAGACTCGCTCTGAATTGATACAGGTTTAGCTACTGAATACCTTCYTGAGAGTGCTTTGAAGCTGAGAGCATTCGTGGCCTTGCAGAAACCATGTACCGGCTTTCATGGTCGGACCCTGAAACAGATCGACAAACGAGCTGTCAGGTAAGAAAGCAAGTGCAACTTTAATTATTCTTAGGGCACAGCATATCTGTCAAGTGCCAGTGTATTTAGTGGAGTGCTCTGTTCCTTACGAATACACTGCAATTTCCAGGTATAGACATGCTGACAGCTCTGTCATTATTTCTGTTGTGGTCATATTCCTCTTTCTTTGTGTGGCCACTYCAACATCAATGTATTTTTGACATGTAAACAAGATTGTCGCATTTGGCTTTGCAATTGTACAAAATACAATATTTTCTAAAATATACTGGAGTCATGTGATTTATTACTTTGTTTCTATAACTTTATGTTGCACCTGCCTCTGATTGTTTTACAATGATATAAGATTTTTTTTTTTTTAACATAGGAAGTACATGAAATACTTGAATTCCAGAAATCCTAGAAATGTCAAATAACTAAAAGTCCACATGTTTAGTTATCCCCAATAGCCACRTCCTTTCTCACTCACGGAATTATCCTGCTTTTTAATGTCAAGTTTTTTTCTATGAATATACCATCCAAATTTCTTTATTACATTATAAAATCCTTATACATGTATATAGGTTACTGCCAACATGATAGATACAGCACGATGTTGGATTTTCGTATTGTGAGCAAGAAGAGGAAAGCAAGAATCACAAAATCAATTTTTTTCAYTTAAATATTATTTTCTGTCTTCTAAATGACTCTGAGAAAGTCCGTTTTATTTTTAAAAAAATCATCTAATAATTCATATTTATTGTTTATGAGTACAAGCCCTTTTGTAGGTTTCTGAAGGATAGAAAAGAGAAAAATAAAATAAAAATATGGATTTGGAGTATTCCCACTTTGCCCTAATTAAAGACAGACATTCAAACCGTACCCTGTATCCCAGAAGAGTACTTCAACCACCAGCCTGTCCAGTCATTACTGATGTGACTCTGCTTGAGTCTTAGCTTGAGGATTGGATGCAGTTGTCCAAACAGGCATCTGTTGGCATTTGAGATACCGCAGAGAATCCAATGTACAATGATGTAAGCACACTGTATGACATGGGACCTATATCCTTTTTGAAGTGCCATTTTTGAAGCTGTTATCAGATCAGTATCTAGAACATCCCAAATGGCATTTAGTTCTGTTTTCAGACAGTTGAACTGAATCAAGGACCTCTACGGAGTACAATAAAGCCTTAGGCATCTTACTGTAAATTAGAAAAAATTTAGTTGTCTTAATCTTAGTCTCACTCCCACTCTGGGTCTTTTCAGGTAGACAATTAACTTCACATGAATTCCTAGTCCTTAAGCTGCGGAGACAAGGCCCGTCCTTTGTGTTTTCTCTGAATGCAATAACGCTGAAATTGTTCTGCTGTAATTTCTTAATTATCCTTCTTTATGTAAGTTAACTCTAAGTTAGTATTTCCCAACTAGATTTTGTCATAAATAAGACTAAATTTAGTTGTTACAAAGGTCTGTTTAGCATCTTGAGTCTTAGTGACACAATTTCCCACTTTTATCTAAGGGAGCAGTGTTATTTTTATATTTCCTGAAATATATGTTTCCATATTACTTGCAAAGGAGCTGTCAAAATTTAGGCCAGCTGTAGGTTTCTTTTTATGTAGGTTTAGCTCAGTTGGTTAGAGCATGGTGCTAAAAATGCCAAGGTCACGARTTCGATCCCTGTATGGGCCACYYGTTTGAGGGTTGGACTAGATGATCTCCGGAGGTCCCTTCCAACCTTACCAATTCTATGAAATACCCAGAAGGGTTTACTATGAAGAGAATGTGGTAAACTCTTCTATGACCACTAAAGGATTAAAAAAAAAATAAAAAAAGAAGCTTATATAAAGAAAATTTAAAACTAGAAAATAGGAAAAAAAAAGAAAAATAAAAAAGTCAAAGCAATAAAAAGCTCAAACCTTTCTAACTACAAAACTAGAAGAGGAATAAGCTAGTTATGGATGCCATACAATCTTTAGCTTTGAACACGGATAGAAACAGTTTAGAGAAAAATAAATCAGGAAGATCTAGAAGTGTTTATTTTATATGAGAGCAAGGAGATGGGATGGATTAGTTTAAGTTCTAATACAAGATCCATGTACAACCTCTTTGTACGGAGTTTGAAAATACTGTCTCTCTATATGTCCTGCATTATCATAGTATCTGAGTTGAAGAATTGAAGAATTGAAGAATACAGAATTATTTATTTGCATACACACTACCTCTATCTCTCTTTTTTCCCCCTCTGTCTCTCTCAAGCTCCCCCAAAGAGATTTTAATCTAATGTTTAGTGCTCTTTTCTACAAGTAGGAGATAAGTGATTAAATTTCTCTCAGTTTGAAGACAGAGTTACATAGGATACATGCAGTAATTATTTCATCAGTATCTAAAGCAGGGATACTATCATCTCTGGCACTATTACAAAAGAAAGAACCTTCAAACTCAAATCTTGTGGAATTTTATGGGATTTTGTGGGACYAAATTTTTAGGCATGTTTTGAGAATCTCTTTGCATCAAATTCCTAAGGAAAAGAATACTTTATTTTATGAACCTGGAAGTTACAAGTTCAGCTGATGAGTATTTCTAAGAGATCTTTGCACAGATTTTACATGCTAATGGAGCTTTAAAACATAAAATGGAGTCAGGCATCTTTCAGTTCATAATTTCAAATTTAAATTCCTAATTTCTCTCTGAACTCAGTTTAGAGACCTTCACATCTATTTATTGCATCTATAGGAAGAGTGCAATACTGTCACCCATCTGCAGATGGTTGCAGTACCAGTGGAATTATATAAGCTATTTTTTTTTAGACATCTGTTTTTGAATAAGCCATTTTCCAGAATATCTGTAACTTGTATCATGTGGACCCGATGGAACATGACAGAAGACCCTAAGCAATACMCATAGCTTCACCTGCCACTGTGGAAGGGTAAGTGATATATTAAGTTGGACCAGCTGAAATGATAGCAGATGCCCATTTTTAGCCAACTGAATCAACCTGCAAAATTTTCAAGCTATATAGATGTAAATAACAAACAGCTTTTCATTTATATTGCAGAACTATGGACAGGTTTTATAGAAGAAAAAAATAAATTGGCAAAAAAAAATAGATTAGTTTTAGAAATGAATATAGCTCAAATTGCAAAGTATGTTATGCACAAATAAACCCCCAAATTTTTGTTCTAATATTCAACAAAATATTACATTAATGTATACCACACAACTAGTAACTTAGAAATGCTTGATGGCTTACAACATCCTGTCAAAGGCAGAGGGTATCCTTCATTTTAGCAGAGCAGAGAGAATTTGGTTTTCATTTTTCCCCTGTTAACATAGCTAAATTGCATGTCCAGGGCCTTACTGCTCCTCTTTCCCAAACTTAAAATAGTTTCTTTTAGGGTGCAAGTCACTTGATCCAAAGCAARTAGGTACTTCAAGATTAGATGAATTATGTCCTAGAAGTGCTTATTTCAGTTTATTAGCTGTAAGGATGGTTACAAGGCATCGGAAAAGACACTAGAGTCTCTATCTGCATTATTGTATTTATAGATGAATCCTATGCCAGGTATTCTACTAAGTTCAAGTCTACTTTTAATTTGTCCAGTGAGTTTACTTAAAGAGATAAACAGTGGCAGAATTAAGCTCGCAGATCTAAGTTACATATAGAGATAAAAATACTATGCAAAAAAMCCCAACAAAACACTCTCCTTGAAAACAGAAATATACATATATATCTATATACATATATACTCACACACTGACCAGTACTTTATGTGTGTGGTTTTCAGCTGTTTTAGGAAAGCCAGAGTACTGTAAAGGCATCTTTTGCTAACTATGCACTTCTGTTATATCAGCATCAAAAGCCTTTCTTTGTCTGATTGATTTTTCTTTTTCAGAGCTTTTGTAAAAAGTTCCCCTGAGCAGTTTGAACTCTGTACAAACAGCAACACGTACTCTTACCCACCTTCAAATCCATAAACTAGCACTTTAAAAAAAATATTGTACAGGTCATCCAAAAAAGGAATAGCTTCTGTTATTTAAGGGAAATCCCTTTGAAGCCTTTTCAGGAGTAGATCAGAACTTCTGAATTAGAGATAGAATGTGAACAGGGTGGAAGCAGCAAAAAGCTAAAATTATTCTGGGAGGAGGTATTCTCAGACTCATAGGTATCAAACGTAGACAAAGTCTGGAGCTCCTCTGACTTATATTATCTTTTTTTTTTTTTTTTTTTTTTTTTTTTTGTACAAACAATTTTTATAACAATATTAGTAATATTAGTCATTAATAATTTATTTTATCCTCAAACTCAGGATGCTTTTAAAAACATTAATGTATGTATTGACATAAGATCCTTTGAAAAAGGAAACTACTGTTTCATTATATCAATGCGGAAACGATCACAACACAAATATACATAACTTACCCATGGGAAGCCAGGGCAGAGGTAAAAATTAAATGTGCCTTGCTTTCTTGTTTCCACCAAGATGCAGTGCTTCRGGAATGACATCTTTTCGGGGAGCAGGCACTTCCTGAGGCTTTTCTCTCAAGCTTTTTCTAGTCAATAGAACACTTTAWTAAAGTGTTTTAAAAGTCTGACTTTCTTTTAACAAACACAGACTGAAATACACTGTTTATTGTAGCTACTGTATTGATTTTAATGGGAATACACAGATATACCCTGGAGAAGATTTGAGCTTTTGGGGCTCCCGTTCTTCTAGAATTCATAAATAACAAAATAAACAGTAGAGACGGTGCCAGCAGTTCTAGCTGGAATCCTCAAATAGTCTGTAGTCAYGCTTCAAACTTCTGGTCAAACTGATTACCCAGCCCCAGTAATTAGTACCACTTAATGTAAAGTGCTGTTCAGTGTATTAGAAATCTCTTGTCAGAAGATGCCCTGGGCTGACAGCAGGGTGACCAAACTAATTCTCACTTTTAGAATAGACAGAAATTGTAGGTCAGGGATAAGCAAGATATGTTCACAATTCAGCTGCCTCAATTAGATTTGGATCTAGGATAAAAATGTCCTGTAGTTAAGTCATATATGCAACTGACCCTTTGCCTTCATGAATATGAATGCTCACAGAAAAGTAAAGTTAGGAAAAAGTATACTGGTATTTTCTCAAAAGTAAGTTGGTAGGCAACGCTTAATTTTTTTTCCCCTCTCTCCAAGCATAATGCCTACATTTGGATGCATGAGATTTTTCTACTCATACTTTTATTAGAGATATTCAGAAGTTTAAAGAATACTTTAAAATAGTTAGAAAACTTTCCAGCTGATCTCCACTGTAGAAATCTCTTAAAACAATAAGCAAAACTCTAACAAAAACAACCAAATGAGTAACAGAAAACTGTGGGGTTTATGATGACAGAATATTACTATTGGAGGTACCTCTCCCCAAAAAACACACATACCTTTCCTTCAGTAGGATTTTAACACTAACATTTCTGATTCAATGTAAGCTTTAAATTTCCTTATAACAAATTTACATCTTGAGAATAAGTCTTCAATCAACAAGATTACTTAAGAAGTAAATTTTCTGAAATATTCTTTAATCACATATTCCTCTTACTGAAGTCAGTGATATAACCTTCACTCTTATCATTAGAAAAAGAATTGTACTGTTTTAAATGCATTTAAAAATTCCAGCTTCATAAGAAACATCTTTAACACATTAATCAATTAATGAATCATATTGTTTTGGACCTTAATAATAATAAGTAAGGAAATCATATTGTTCAGCATTATGATTTTTACTGGTGCAATTCTAAGTCAAAATTACTGCAGAAGTGTAAGATGACTACAAGGAAAACTAATCTTAAACTAACTTATGCTATACCATTGAAATGAACAGACATTTTTAAATGAATATAAAGATTTGGGGCCAAATTATAAACATATTTATATTTATAATTTAAGTATATTTAAAATATATTAACTTATATACAGCTCCTTAGTGCTCTGAATAAATTTAATGTAAAAAAATAGAGCATAATATTTAATTCTGAATGACATTCTACAGTAGTGATTGCAATTAATATTAAAATGCAGCTTTTAGTCTAATGAACTGTGAATAATCAAGTTTTATTAAGAAAGCCCTAATTTGTTTAGGTACATGCATTGCCTAGTTATCCAATTATTGCTGCAAAATTACAAATGGAGAAAGTCAAATCTGTTAAATTAGGAAGGTCACCAAAGTAATTAAGACTGCTGAAGCATGTTATTAATACTTCACTGTAGGTGGGGCACTGCTGAAATTTACCTGCTTTTCCTTGTCATGTAAATGACAGGTTTTTGTCCCATCAGTGTTTAAATGAGTTAATTTACAGATAAAAGAATTGTAAGAGAGAGGGCAAAGCTGCTGGGCAAGAAAATATCTTATCAGTTACAAAATGAAATTAAAATTGTTTTCTTTCCTTAGTAAGTTGACTGCGTGTTGCTAATTTTATGTTGAGAATGTTGGATTTTTTTTTAACTTAAGCTTCAAAAAATATAAAAGTGATTTAACAGGGAAAAAACAAAAAAAAAAAAAAAGAACAACACTGATGCATGATAAAAATATTAGCCTGAGGGTGGAGTGAGTGATAAACATAGTCCTGTGGTAAATTTCCTTTTTACGGCCTTTAATCAAGAACACAGGCTGAAATAAATAAGAAATAAGCCAATAAGGCAAGAAATAAGGACTGAAATACAGATTAAGACATGCCATGTTCTAGATATAAAAAGTAACACAAAGCAATAATTGATTCAGACAGTTCAACACCTAGAATTTAGACAGTGCGGTGCAGTATAGGGGCAAATGGGATGAAAAGTAAGAAGCCCTAGACTGCACAGGTGCTTGAGTTTGCCTGTAATCCCATCCTGAAACAGTTTTCTTGGATTAATGCCACGGCGATCTCGCTTGTCACAGGTTAATTTAGTGTCAGAACATCTCAGAAACAACAGGAGATGTTTTAGGGAATTCTCATTTGTCCCACACGACTCTGGGTTATACTCTGACAGTATAATAGCCATAATGTGTAGGAAATACGTCATGAAAAAAAAGCAAGCAAAACCAACCAAAGCAACCTCCTCCTCCCCMAAAAAACTTCGTAGTAGTAGATCTTGAAGCCAGATGAACAAAAACAACTGTAAAAGTGTAGTTGTGTATGCCTGCGTGCATTTATTCCTTTCCTCTTCTGCTTGATAGCTTTTGCGTTATCTAGTGAGCAGAGTTCATTGTCAGTCTTTACATCTCCGAGGAGATGAAAACAAATCACTAGACATTGACAGATCTTTACTATTTATTTACATGTGTAGTAAAGAACATGACATTCAGACTCAAGATTATAACTCCTTTTATATATATACATATATATATATATATAATGATTCAAAGTCAGACAGAATAAAAAAACCAGAAACTTATTTCTCCCCACTTCAGCTTTCAAATAGAACTGGCTTGCTTTTCCATTCATTTGGAAGAGTTTCTTAGATGCCCCTACCTATTGTGGTCCCGCTGAAAGAAGCTAACTCCCAATTTCTTTTCTCYCTCTCTCATCTATTTTAAGATCACACCAGGGGAGGTGAAGAAGATGGACAGTATTTGTTAGGTACTAAGGCACAGCTAATGTTGCCAACCTGGTGATCAATATCCTTAAAAGGTGTCTTAATCTGAAAGTCAAATCAGGTGTATATGACTACCAGCCTACAAAAGGCAAAGCACTCTGCAAGAGGTACGAGCTGGGCTGAAACTTGAAAAAAAATATATGCCTTTTYGTAAAAATCCTGAATCAAGCCTATCAAAAACAAGACAAACCCTTAGAGGTATAGRCACAGCAAAGTCAGGGCAGAAAGCCTGGCAGAATCTCTGCCTATCAAATGTAATGAACCAAATATCCTAGAAACTGCCACAAATAAATCAAATCCTATATTTATGCAGCTCATCAGGAACAAAAAAGTACTGGTAAATAAATCCTGTCAAAATCAACTGTAATACAACCATTTCAAAATATGTCAGCCTATCACACAGCCTGCATATTTTCACACTCTTTTCAGTAAGGAAGATAAAGACTTGTCATTAAACTATGAAAGACTACCAGACTTGACAGCATCTTCTCAGGATTTACTAAGTAGCTAAGAAGCAGCCTTTCAGACACGCACACACACACATACATATATATACTTATACATATACATATACATATACATATATATTTCCCCCTATATTTTACTCGTGATGTAAATATGTAAATAACTGGAGAAATTTACAGCTTGAGTTTTCCTTTAGTCTCAGAACTGGAACTCTGAACATCTTTGACAAGCAAATTCTTCACACATCATCATGCTCCTAAGAAGGTTCTGGAAAAAATGGAAAAGTGGAATAGGGTTATAGCCATTGTGAAAGACTCAAAATACTTCACCTAACTCAACAATTATTGATCAAATTCTTGTTTAGCTTTTTTTATAAACTTATAAAGCAGCTCTTTGTGAACTAGCAGTTTAAGTCTGCTTTGAAGCAGGTTATTTCAATAGAGGAAAAAGTCACTCTGCTGATGAAWTTTAGCCTTCAGCCACCAATATAAATGACGCTTCACCTTGTTTATGCTATGACTGACTAAATTCTCTGCAGTGGAAAATCGTCAGTTGTGTTGACAACTAAATCTTTTTCACGTGAACATCCAAATGTCTATGTTCACACTAATAAGCCATCAGAAGCATTCCACCAGGTACCCCCTGTGCAGTCATAAGAGTGGATTGCTCTTCTATTTCAACTTGGAAGCATTGAGAAACGTCTTGAAGATGACTTCAGAATCCTAAAGATCTAATTCCAACGTTTTGGATTGAACTCAAGCACTTTAAAATCACAGAATTCCATTAAACTAACAAAGAACAAGCAAAATAGCTTACAGTTAATTTCTAAGGCAAAACTTTCTTCATAAAAAACACAAAAATCCCTTAGAATCTCTCTGGATGGAGCTACAGAAGCTATCTGACAACTCCTAAACRACGTTTAAAAGAGAGGAAACTTAATTTAGAATCTGGTGTAATGATAAATGTTGCCTTCAGTGGTTAGAGAACATTCATTGGTCCTTTATACCTCTTTAGCATAACAGTATTCTTAGATATTCTTAGAAAGCTGATAGGAAAATTAAAAAAAAAAATAATAATTCTTTAAGAACAATAGTATCATTAACTTTGTTCTAGTTCCTTATTTTCAGATATTGTCAAGCATTTTAGCACACTAGACAAGAAGCATGCATAATAGCTTCAGAAGTATCATTAAGGTCTCATGGYAAAATAACATCTCGGTATCTCAGAAACAACAACAACAATCTAACAGTCCTCAAAGTCTAGCTTCATAAATAATATGATTGTTTAAACACAACACTTACCTAACTACCARCACATTGTTTCCCATCTTGTAAACAACTAGATGGATGGACCTTTTTAATATKAAATGACCCTTATTAACTTTGCTTTCAAAGCACCTGAATTATTTTTCCTAACTTGACTGGCAATTGGATCAGGATATTTGTAGATCTTACTGAAATCAATGAGACTGCTCACAAATGCCTCTCTCTTAGATGCTTAATCATTTGTAGGGCCGGTASTTTATTTTTTAAAAAGTAATTATGTTGGGTTTGCTTGTAAACATTAGAATAGAGAGGGTTTTTTGTTTGTTTGCTTGTTTTTTTGGTTTTGTTTTCTGTTTTTTTTCTGACTTAAATGCTAATAGAATATCTGTTAGAGATTAAAATTGCTATCTATTTCTTATTTGTGTGGAACACCACAACCACAAACAATGTCCAACTCTAATTGTGGAAAAAAGATTTTTAGTTCTTCTAGTCATCCTGTAATATAATTGCAGAGGCACAGACATACAAAGTCAATTCCTTAGATAGTCAGTACCTTTTGTAAATGGAAAGTGWTTAGTGAAAGTTACTAAATAGTACAGAAATGGGTCCCTTGCTAGCAAAAATCTCTCTCTCCTCTCCCTCTCCCAAAATCTACTGAAATACTTGCAGCTGAGACAGCTGGCAGAATAATGTCATTTAAACTGATAAAAATTATCTCTCATCTTTCTCTCAGAAAAATTAGAAAAACATGCATGTTTTGTCTTAAAAAATAATTAATAGGAAGATAAGATGTCTACCTTAAAACAATTTAAAGTATGAGGTCCACTGAGTTTAGACTGTGACAGAAAAAAAAGACTTAAAAATTAAAATGTATTTCATTTCACAACAATGTTTAGATAAGAGAAATTAGACTACCTAAACTATTCTTGTTGGGAGAATGAGACTCATGGAAGGAACTCTCAATATCTTTAGGATAACTGAAATATTACAGTACCTAGTTAAAATTCAGAGCCCAAAGCACTCCAATGGAAATGCAAATGGAAATATTTTCAATAATTTCAGAAGGAAACAGCAAAAATCACTATATAATATTAAATATCATAATGTTGTATGATAATGTATGACAGACATGCTAGCCTTGATTTAGGTCCTTCTGGAGAAACAAAAGACTCAGGAAATCCTTGGTCTATATATAGAGACAGAACTGCACATAACTAACCTGAGAGATTTGTGTAGGACTGGAGGTAAGTCAGAATCACTCTGGCAGGAAGATGGATGTTACAGTAGTTTAAATTTATATTGGGAATTTGTTATAGATCATCAGATCAAAAGTGCCGTAAAGATGAAGAAATGGCCTGTGAAATCAAAATTGCCCATGATAAAAGAAAAGTAATACTGATGGGAGATTTTAATTATCTAGATGCAAACTAGTATGAACCTAAAGTTGGACTATGGTCAGAAAAATGATTCTGCAAAAAATAACATTTTGATGTTCCACTTCAGTTCTTTCTAAGTGGTTCCCACATCAAATTTGCTCAGTTTACAAATCAAAGTGAAACATTTCTATCTTCTGCTTCCATGCACTTCCGTGAACTAAATGTCTAAAAATCAATTTTAYATTTTCATTGCTCCTTTCCCTAATTATGAGAATCAAATATCAAGTGGAAATGCTTTTGATGGTGAACAAGGCAGAACCACAAGCATTTTGGTACTGAATTGCTCATATTAGTAAGATTTATTTATTTAGTAAGACAAACATAATCATCTTATATAAAGCAAGGAAGAAAAGTGCAAATTCTGTGTAACTTTTGAAAATTAACCCTATCTTTAAATAAAACAAAAAGTAGGGCTGGCAGTTTTTTCATGGATGTGATGAACGGCTTTATCCAGAAACAGCTTGCTGAATACACATATGTATGACAGCCTAAATCACTGTAAAATTAAACAATGCAAATAATATGATGGCAAGGGAAACACAGAACCATTCATAATCTCTTCCAGTTCTAAAAATAAGGAAACTTTAGCATAAATGCTAAAGATATCCAAATATCCTGAAGGAATCAAGAAAATATGCAAATTTAAAGAACTAAATAAAAGAAGAAAATCTGATTATATAGACATAAACAGCCTGGAAGATCAACAGAATAACCTATCTCTGAATATTTAGTCCGAGGTACTGTATGTGTTACTTCCACTGAATGGAAGTATTTTGCAGAATTGGGTTACTTGCAGTGGAATTTCATTTGGAAGCAAGCCTTGGAAAATTCTCACGAGGTTGAGGTATACAGATTTTCCAGTTTCAGAACATATTATTTTGATTTTTCATTTTGAAAGTACTGTCTACTCTGATATTCTCTAAAAGCAGTATAAAATAAAAATATGTTCAACTAAAAATGAAACATCTGAATGCCTGTCAAAACAAAAGATTTCTGTCCATCTAAAACTAAACTTTTATTCTTCTGAAATAAACATGTTAATTCCAAATAAAGCCACATTATGAAGGCTCATTATCTTATATTAACTGAAGCTATTGTATTTTATAGAGTTGTGTTATTCATATAAGTTCAGGTCTACCTAGGTAATTGAGAGTTAATGGAAATATATCCAGTATTTAACTGTGAACCTTTGGACTACCAAAGAGCTCTTCTCTGCAACCTTTTTAGATTTGTTTTTATAAGATATCACAAAGTATATTGTGATGCTGGATAGGCATAAGGGGGTAACATTTACTTTGTTTCAGCTTTTTTATTTTTTTTTTCAGTGGCCCTAAAAATCATATTTACTTATTCTTGCAAGCGTGTCAGAGTCTAAAGCACTCTTTTTAAATAAAACTCTTTTAACATTCTTTTTTTTTCATAAAAAGCACAAGAAAAATTATCTGGAGAACAAGTAATGACAATATTTCATCTCCCAAGTGAAGGATTCTGTCTACGTAAAATCACTTAGTGTTTAGCCTTGACTCAGCAACATGAGTTATAGCAAATCACTCTCCTGCAATTAACAATGGTGAAACTATGAGAACACATAAATGCACCCTGAAAGCATTTTGAAAAAGATATTATAAATACTATAAAAGATTTAAGAGTGAATCTACCTTTATTGTGTGAATTATCTCTAAATGATGAGTCATATGCACATCATGAAGATAGTCTGATAGTATTGAGAATTCTTAGAATCCTAATTCCTGAGGTAGACACAATCACTTGGAGATTATTTTTTCTAATAAAATAGTTATTTTCTTTTGATTTCTTTTCTTCTGTAATAATTAGATCTGTACCAATGATAATTCTTTGATTAGGTCATTAAGATTTTAATTATGCTAACAATAGATTATTGGCTTTATTTACAAGATTTGTAATCTTTGCTCATAACAAGTTTTGCAAGTAACTTTTTAATAAGGATGAAGAATTCGCTCAGTTTCAGTCTATTGGTATGACAGAAAAAATATGTATGAAAAGAAAATCAAAATAAAGTTTAGAAGATAATCAACACAAAATTTAAATTCCTGAGAAAATACAGAATTCTATTACTTAGATGCAACTGGATTGAAAAGTATTAAAGTAAATGTAGATATGCAAATATTTATTTTAAGGTTAAGACCAAGTAGATGCCTATATATATAAAAGCTATAATTCTTCTCTTCCTCATCTCTACTTTTGGTATTTTCCTTTTGACTTTCCTTTCTTGTTATGTCTTTTGGCACTTTGTATTGGGTGTGTAGCCTTTTAATCATGAAATATTGGTTAGTGAGCAGCTTCTTGCACTCCAAATTTTGTCATAGGCAATAGAAAGCAATCCTTGTAAGCACAGTCAAGAGTGTTGTGTTAGTCTAACTACTGTTTGAACAGTATAAACAAAAATACAACACATATTAAAAGTAGTCCAATTAAATATTTTTAATATTTGAGTTTCTTGCATGCAAAKAATACAGGGCAGAAAACTATTGGAAATTTACAAGAGTTACCATTTCTTTTCTCCCCAAAATTTTCCTTAAGTAATCATATGACTATACAAAACCAAACCTGAGTTTAAATGCTTTAATTTTCTGAGTAGGCACTGGCCTCTATAATTTACATTCGTATTGACTAGATTCATCTCAGTCTGCAAACTTATGTATAACTTTGTTTTATGGCTTAGTACAGTAGCATTTCTGAATGTTTGAATTTTATATTTTAATGCAAACTTTGATGGAGGTAGTGTTGTCAAATAGATCACTTAAAATATACAAAGCAGATTTCTGTTCATATCAATGTTTAATGTAATAAATATAGTCTATATTCATTTTACACCAAACAATAACGATCATATTTTCCGTACAATGCAAATATCAAAAGAAAACTTCGCAGATTTCATTATCGTCTGTCTGTCACACTGAACAGAAGCTGATAACAAGGGAAGTAGTTTCAGTAGAGTGAGTGTTTTATAGTCACTTTAATGCGAATAAGATCAAAGACCTGCTGAAACTGTAAAGACATTCATTCATAAATAAAGCTGAACATAGGTTCAGTCAAAAAGAAAAATGTTGCTAAAAGCACACATACATTACAAAATTAAATGAGGAAATTTAGATTTCCCTAAAACTCCTTATTTCAAGAAGTTCAGTTATTAAATGTCTCAGTTATAGGAATGTTCGTATCACTGTGACCTTTTATACTGAGCTTGTTTGTTATTAAACACATTTAAAAATAATGAGTTAATGGCTCCTTTTGTCCCACCTATTTTTTTTCTATAATACAATATAAAGCTTCCTTACAATAAATGCACATATAGAAATATAATTTTAGAATATTATTTTTTTATTTTTTTGCAGAGCCCGTAGTGATGATTTAACTTAATTTCAAATCAATTCAGTGCACAGTATGTTCTAATCAGAAACTACAGGTTAGTGGCTGTAGTTATTGTGCGTAGTCTCTATTTCATTTCAGAACGAAATATCTCATAAGATCATGTGGCCATTCATACCCTCTGTTCTGACAATCTTTTTGTTTGTTTGTTAGTTGGCTGTTATTCATCACTGCGATAAAAAATTACTTTTTTTACTGTGAGAATGGTAAACTACTTTGTATTGTGTGTCCAGCTTTCGCTGAAGGTTTATCAACTTTTTTTTCTCAGTTGCCCTAAAATAAATGTTTTGCAAGCTTACAAATACAACAGTTATTTGTAAACTTTTATTTGTAATATCTTGGTGGCAATCTTTGTTTTTTCAAAAAAAAATGTTAGCATTGTATTCCAATAGCCACTATCTCATGCCAGATTTTGTCCTCCAGCTGAATTTCCTTTGATAGATATTGAATAATTTCAAAACTTATTTACAAAATTTTTATGATAAGCATTCTCCATTTTTTCCAAATTGCAGAAGCTGATGAGAACTATGATCTCCTTTACAGTATTAAACTCAACAGACCCCTCTCTCTACTGAAAGAAGGCTCATAATAAGTTTACGCCTAAGAACCTGTACAAAGCTCTATTCAATAATTCATCCCATTCCACTTTCTTGTTCTTATTACAGTGAATCTCTTCATATTCTTTTCCTCTCTACAATCACTTTGCATAGTTTCAATGTGTCATTGAAAGAGACAGGCAATAAAATTTCAACCATCAGCATCATTCAACAACGTATGAATCTAAAAATAGTGACTTACTATTAGAACAGTATTCTCAGCTAAAAGATACAATATTAAGATATTTTTGTCACTCTCTTTTATCACTGCACTGTCCCATCTTTTATTCTACAATAAAAGAAACTTTAAGATATTAATATATTCCAAAAATTCAATTCAGAAATAAAAAGGGATAAAGATAGTATATTTATTTGAAAAAATCTCTGCTTTGTTTCTTGTTTGCTGCTTGTTTTCCATGTGACTTCTGTAAAAGTACAAAGCAATTAACTATTAGAGAGAGAAATACTAGATTGTGAAAGACATAACGACAATACCATTAATGATGTATTCTTTCAAGTATTTATTCATTTCATAGCCAGATGCCAAAATTCCAACATAAGTACACTTCAAATGCAAGCTATAATGCAAATTTTCTTATCTKCTGCTTTCTTACTAATATGCAAAATACAGAATGGACCTCATGAGGTGTCACCCCCTACCCGAGCAGTGACAATCTCAAAGGGACAGAGAAGAAGAGGAACAAGCTCTTAAAAAGGCCGAGCAAATAAATGACTGAAAATGAAATATTCCTTGAGCTGCAGCACAAGATAAGGAAGAATGAGAAGAGAAAATTCAGGCGTTTAAGAGACTGTGCCAGCAGGTGAAAAAGGAGAACCACAGTGACAATGAGTACAGACATCAWAAAGTGAACATCAGATAGAGGAATGTTGAAAGCCATCACCAACTCCTCAAGAAAAAACGGAAAAGTCACATCATCTGGGTATTCCTTCTCCATCTATGTTTTGGAAATGGTAATTGATCTTTTATCTTTTCACACCTCCTCACTGTCCCACTTAAATGCACTGGCTCCAGTGTACTCTCACATTGCTTTCTTTCAAGGGAATATTTTCTCTAATTTTTACTTTAGTATTTCCAGAATAAATTTATATAAATTACTAGGTTTAAGATATTTATTCATTTACCCCCCCTCCAAATATACATAATTATCTATGAAATGCTACTGATGAAAATAATCACGTTGTTTTTAATAGCTACTAAACAAAGTAAATGTGGATAGAATTCAATTGTTGTTAGATGAAAGGTATTTAAAATGGTACATAATTACAGCTGCACAAGCATTCCTACTTTTCTCTTTTTTACTAAGCCTAAGAAGATTGTTAAGCACTAAACAAACAGGTAAGAAACCATCAAAAATTAAGCAATGTAACTCTTAAGTTTARGGTCATGGTTAGACTATTGGCCATAGATTTTCTGGAATAGTTTTAGMGTGTTTGTTTGTTTGTTTGTTKTTATTCTATGTTGTAATTGACAGTTGCAGGGGATTACCTATATTGTTAGCATTTCTGACATTCACATTACTGCCAGGTTCATTCCGTTAAGTATTTGCGGGTGAACGGGTGCTAAGATATGGGAGCTGTTTCTATCTTCTTATCCCGCTCCCTGTAGAAAACTTAGACAACTGCTTTGCAAAATATACAGCACAATAACACAGATTCACCATACAAATGTCACATGGTAATGTGCCTGGAAGTGACATAAATTAGCGATCCACATATTCTTGAGCAGTGAAGAGTAAATTGCCCTGCTCTGCCTGAGCTATGAGTTGACTCATTAGTAGGTACAGATGTATCCTTTCTGAGTGAGACAGGGAATTTCCATTCCTAGGAACTCATGCTTACTTTAAGGTGCTCCCTGATATATACCATGCTTTGAGAGAAAGCTCTCCTATTAGTTAAATTATTTTAATTTACTTCTATTCTTATGCATGAGCATCCAKCTATACAGTATTCAAATTTCTTGGGAAAGCTAACATAAATATGTACTTTTTTGAAAGCTCAGTGCATGAAGGGGCAGCTCCAAGAGTGCACCTGCAAAGTGCGCTGGGTAAGTTATGTCAACTTCCATGAGACAGAAGGATTTAAGGGCTCCTATCAAGAGGGTCTAAACAGAGTTGAAGCCTGAAGAATTTTATTCTTTGTACTAAAGTAACTAATATGGTTCTACAACTGTTTTCTTTCCAAATCTGTTTGTAATTTCTGTGTGTATGTGTGTGTGTTTTCTCTCATGTTTGAAGATACTTTATTACATGCTTTTTCCATGACTAAAACATGTATTAACCTAGACAAGAATATACTATGCTATAATCTTTTTGGAAAGATTATTTTATTATTTATAGTTCACAAGCYATAACAAAACTATCATATAACTCAATAGAAAATGATTTTGGAAGTGTTTGCTTTATGGAATAATGATAAGCTATGGAGAAGACTGAATAATTTGATTGTCTGAATATAGGCCTAAGGACAGCAACAGACAAGTTGCTTTATCTCTACCTTAATTTCCCACAAGGTGAATAAATCCCTTAAAAGAAGAATAAAGCCTTTTTGCCTCAATAATAGAAGTGTACCGAAGGTTAGTAAAATCATTTGAGAAAGGCTGACGTTATTGTTACTAGCATATATACTATATTAAGTTTTTTTAAAGTAACTACAGGACACTGTGAACATGAAAATCTTCCAGCTGGCTTGATTCCTAATCAGTTCCCAAACTAAAATCATAGATAGTTCTCGTATTTAGTTGCTATTATTTTATTTCTTTTTAAATAACTGTTTAAATGTCCTGTGAAGAATTTATAAAGTGAAGATATACTATGGAGAGAATACATAAAAAGATCACATCTACAGCATGAAATATTTTATAATATAGCAAATAAATTAATAAAGACTACTCTTTGAATCTTTATGATTTTTAAAATAAATTATTTTTAAAAGTATTTCTTATTCGTTTATTTGACCCTTCTCATAACAAATATGAAGACCAGAAAATCATAGAATCATAGAATCAGTAAGGTTGGAAGGGACCTCTGGAGATCATCTAGTCCAACCCCCCTGCTCAGCAGGGTCACCTAGACCATGTTAGACAGGGTTGCATCCAGGCGGGCCTTGAAGGTCTCCACAGAAGAAGACTCCACAACCTCTCTGGGCAACCTGTGCCAGTGCTCCGTCACTCTCACAGGGAAGAAATTCCCCCTCACAGTCAGGCTGAACTTCCTGTGCTTCAATTTCTGCCCATTGCCTCTTGTCCTGTCACACAGGACAACTGAAAAGAGTTTGTCCCCATCCCCCTGAMACCCCTGATTGGAGTGACATTGGCTTTCATCCAGTCCTCAGGCACCTCTCCAGTCTSCTTTCCAATATGATGGAGATCRGTTTGGCAACAACATCCACCAGCTCCCTCCGTACCCGTGGGCCCAAGGATTTGTGGATGTCCAGCCTGCCCAGAAGGTCTCTARTCCTTTCCTCCTCAACCAAAGGAAAGTCTTCMCTTCTCCAGACTTTCTCCCTCASRTCCAGGCTGCAGGATTCCTGAGRGCTGCCCKTAGCAGTGAAGACTGAAGCAAAGAAGGCATKCAGTAATTCTGCCTTCTCKGTATCCCTTGTCACCAGGGCCCCYGCCCCATTCAGTAGTGGGGCCACATTCTCCCTAGTCCTCCTCTTGCTGCTGATGTATYTGAAGAAGCCCTTCCTGTTGTCCTTGACATCCCTTGCCAAACTCAACTCCAGCTGGGCCTTAGCCTTCCTCACTGCATCTCTACATACTCTGACTGCATTCCTATAATYCTCCCAAGTAGCCTGTCCCCTCTTCCACATTCTGTGTACTTTCTTCTTCTGTCTGAATTTGGCCAAGAGCTCCTTGCTCAYCCATGCAGGTCTCCTGCCCCTTTTGCTGCTCTTCTTACTCATAGGGATGCACCGCTCTTGAGCTTGGAGGAAGTGATGTTTGAACACTAGCCAGCTCTCCTGGACCCCTGCTTCCTTCTAGGGCCTTAACCCATTCCTGMAAGTAGGTCTCTGAAGAGSCCAAAGTCCTCTTCCCTGAAGTCCAGGGTTGCAATCCTGCTTGTTACCTTACTTCCTCCTTGACGGATCCTGAACTCCACCATCTCGTGGTCACTGCAGCCAAGGCTKTCCCCAACCTTCACATCTCTAACCAGTCCCTCTCTGTTGGTAAGGACGAGGTCCAGCAGAACACCCTTCCTCKTAGGCTCCTCCACTCCTYCACTCTATTTGTGACAAGAARTTMTCACCGATGCACTGCAGGAGTCTCCTGGACTGTTTGTGCCTTGCTGTGTTGTCCCTCCAGCAGATGTCAGGGTGGTTGAAGTCCCCCATGACAACTAGGGCCTGTGATCTTGAGGCTACTTCCAGCTGTCTGTTGAAGGCCTCATCAACTTTCTCTTTCTGGTCAGGTGGCCTGTAGTAGACACCCWCAACAGTGTCCCTGATTTTAGCCTGACCTCTGATGTTTACCCATAAGCTCTCAACTGCCTCCTCCTCCTCCACCCCTAGGCAGAGCTCGATGCATTCCAGCTGCTCTCTCACATAAAGAGCAACTCCACCACCTCGCTTTCCTGGCCTGTCTCTCCTGAAAAGCACATATCCATCCATGACAGCGTTACAGTCATGCGAGCTATCCCACYRTGTCTCYGTGACTGCAATGAGATCAYGGCCCTGCGATCGCACACAGATCTCCAGTTCCTCCTGTTTGTTCCCCATGCTGCGTGCACTGGTGTACAGGCATTTCAAAGAGGTGGTCATGCCTGCAGGTTTCCCAGAAAGGGTGTGCGGGGTTCCCGCATAGCTATGTCCCAAACGCACATCCCCAGCTGCATGCACCCTTGGAGGCCCTCAAACCCCCRCTTCTCCCTCCCCCCTAGTTTAAAGTCCTCTTTACTAGGCTGGCTAACCTGTTTGCAAATGCAAATGTGCCCCACCTGGTGAGGTGAATCCCATCTCTCCACACCAGTTGTTGGCCTTCAAACCATATTCCGTGGTCATAGAATCCAAAACCCTTTTGCCAACACCAGCGGCACAGCCAGTTGTTGATTTGGGAAATGAGAAGACCACCTGGGCTCCCAGACCCTTGAACACCATGCTCAAGGCCTTGAAGTCTTCACTAATTGTCTCTAGTTTGCTCCCTGTATCGTTAGCACCCACATGAAAGAGCAGCAGAGGGTAGTAGTCTGATGAGCGGACAAGCCTTGGTAGCCTTTCAGACACATCTYGTATCCTCGCCCTCGGAGGCAGCAAACCTCTCTAGAGGAGGGGTCAGGTCAGCAGATAGTCGCCCCCATCCCCTGCAGCATGGAATCACCCACTACAACCCCTTATCACCTTTTCCGAGTGGTCACGCAAGGCATGGGCTCAGGCAGCCCAGTTGCTTCCCTTGAGGCCCGGTCCTCGTTCTCCACGGGCTCAGGCAGCCCAGTTGCTTCCCTTGAGGCCCGGTCCTGGTTCTCCTCAACCTGGAATGCACTAAACCTGTTCTTCGACTGTAACTCCAAGTCTACAGGAGGATTAGGGGCCTTTCTTCTTTTTGTTTGAGAAGCAACTAGCTTCCAGCCTCCTTCGACAGTGCTGTGCTGAACTATTTCACTCTTCACAGAGTCCTTCAGCAACTCCCCTGCTGCAGGGGATTGGRACTCCGGGAGCAGCACGGTCTCTGAGAACGCCCTGTCTGTCTCCTGCTCACTTTCTCGCATGTTTCACAATCTACTGACTTCATCTCGCAAYTCCTTGACTGGACGACACAAATCCTCAACAGCAGCACACCTCTTGCAGGAGSGCGGACCATCAGTCTAGGCCTTCTGGAGAGGCTCCAKGCACTCYCTGCAGCCTGAGAGCTGTAGGGCAGCGTCTGCTGCAAGAGGCTCTGTCTGGGTTGACGCTTCTGACACAGCTGATGTAGCAATTCCCACAGCTACTGGCAAATATGGTTTATAGTGAGTTACAATCATGTTAGCAAGAGAATGCGCTACTGGCGCTGGAAGACATCCTCTTGAACCTAATTGTTCACAAATTGTTGACTCTGTTCACYGCTCTCTGRGAGCTGCACTCCAGGCCTGCCTCTTAACTAGACCTCTCCCTACTACTGACTCACAGGGTACTTGATCCACCCCTAAACAAGGGCTACCTGTGTCAAAAGCCCCAACTCCCTCTATTCAGGGGCAAGGATACTGCTCATTAGCAGTAGCTACACCCAGCTCRGGTTGGGGATAAATGCTGTGGCTTCTTCCAGAAGAGCTTAAGGCTTCCTGCAGTTGCCCTTGCCCAGCTCCCCTTACCTGTTAGCAGAGTCACTCTCTAGTCCCCTCTTCCCACAAGGGTCAGCAGACCACAATGTCCAACATGGGCCCCAGAAGTTCAAGGCAGAGCCGAGACAATGATGCACAAACTGCTGCGTCTGTTCGCTGCCTCTGTTAGCTGCACTCTGTCATACATATTTGTGTACTCWGAAAGAAAAGTAGAGATGTTTTAATAAGTTGAAAGCACAAAATTGTGATCCGATCACAGAAYTGTGGAAGATGTATGCAACTTCTTCATGTAAAAGTTACTTCATGTTGAAGTGAATGAATAGAAAACTGTGGCACGAGGAAGGGTGAATAGGAGGTGCAGGATCCTCTAAAGTAGATATTGTCACTAAATGCACTATATCATGTAACTACACCCTAAAGTCTGCAGTGCCAAAGTTGAACAAGAAAAGAGCTATGAAAAAATTACCAAAAAGAGAAGAGAGGGAGTCTGGGGATTACATTGCATTATATTATTTTTAACTTCCCTTCCCTTTCTCTTTCCTTGCCTTGCCTTTCACTTCACTTCGCTTTAATTGAGATCAACACTGTGTTTGGAATTGCCAATTTATTCTAGGGACCAGCAAAGTGATAATACTCATTGCACAGTCAATAGCTGGCCTGCTGAGGCAAAGTTACATGGATCCAGGGTAGCAGATGAGCTCTCAGGGAATCCAGAGGTTTTTTGATTGTGCCTAGAGACCGGCAAATTCAGGTTCACAGTTTTGAAAAGGTAGGCAGGAGGTCAGCAGGTTCTAATTAGGTTATAATATGCAATGTGAATGGAGAGAGAGTTAAAGTACACTGAACTTAAATGTCAGTTTTGAGTGCTTATTATGAGAATTCATTTATCAAGATCATTAACAATTTCTTATTCAATTATTACCATATCTAACATTTTAGAAGGTGATCGACTAATTTCTAAACAACTTATTACTGGCATAACTTTACAAGTGATAAAATAACTAACACTGCAAGAAAGATGATCTTGAGATTTTCTGGTAGCTTCATCTCTCTAGATTGTCAGGATGGCCATTTTACAGCATCATGTTTTTCACTTATTATTCCATACAGAGGAATGATTCAAAATCATTAGCACTATATGGATTTTAGAAGTTCTCATTAAATGAATTCTCAGAAAAAAATAACTCTTATTAATTCAAATCAAACATTTAGTCYCTGAAATAAATTTCTTAAAGGACACAAAAAGACTAAGAGATATATTAAGAATTCATTTTTTTTTCAAAATAAATAAGATTGCAATGGGAATGCAACTATTTGAGGAAAAATAATCCTCAGAATAGCATAGATTTCTCTTTCTACTTGACGCTGAACCAACTGATTCATTTTGAGAGCTATCCCCTCAGCCACCATAATTTTCACTGAATGGCTCTTTCAAATGTCAGCAACCCAACAGACAGTGGTAATGACCCTTGTTATAAGAGAAAATCTTCACACTTAGGTAGAATTCATGTCACTTTTCTTGAGTGATTTATGGAATGAGTATGAAATCTAATGCTCAGCAGTAGTCACTGGGAAAAGAAATAGAYATTTATGGGATCAGCTTCATTTATACCTTTGATAGCTGTCTTTATCCCTTAATATTTGGAGATTCATCCCACACCTACCTGGCAACACTTGTCACTCTCTGTTGGCAAATGCATAGACAGCTAATGTGAGGAGACACAAGTTCTGCCCACTGCTATCGCATGAGTAAGTCATGTCTRTCTAACACTTCCTTTTCCATTCTCATCTTATATATATCCTCTTAAGAACAGGACAGATCTAGCTGGTACGATGGCATCTCACATGACCGAGTCTTTTTGTTATAGGCATCACTGGCTAGTGCTGGCCAATATTTAGCAGAGGAGGAAAAGGACATGAATTTATACACCTTCCACAGTACAGTGCAGCATCTGTGCCTGTGGCATAGGCATGGCTGTAGTTTTATATGACTGCAGAAACACATGAAGGCTGAATCTCTAGTAGTTCTGAACTTCACTACATTTTTATATGATAAATGATAAAGATTCTCATTGAAATAGAGTAATTCTGAGCCAAGACACAGAATTGAAAAGCAACATATTGTCAAATGAAAGCATATTTTTTTGTGCTACCTTAGTGGTTTCTCTTGAAATAAAACCAATTTGAAAAAGCTGCAATTTATTACACATCTGCTAGTTTTTAATGAGTGTCTATCATGTATCATTTGCCCTGTGAAATGGAGAAGTATACCAAGATAACACTGTTTAACAACCAGAAGGAAGAATAGCTACTTATAAATAAAATGCATTAGAAACTGTTCAGATGATATATAGCACTCAGTGCAAAATGTCAGTTGTTCTTTTTTTCTCCTCCTCTCTTTTCTTTTTTAATAGTTATGAAATTCAGTTTCTGAGGCAGCTTTGTTTGATAAGATTTTGAAATTCTGGAGGGCTATTGACTTATCAGTAGAAYACAGCTTATCATGTAAATGTGATTCATGCAAATTTCTGAAGATAACAGACAAACACATTTATAATCTCAGCAAAAAAGACACTCAGCAGGTGAGATGAGAAACTTGTGAAACTTGATGCTATTTATTGACTTGCAATAGATATGGAAGAATATGTATAAACTAGGCTCACATTTAACTGAAATAAATTGGTACTCAGGATATTTCTCTTTTTTCAGAAAGCTATGAATCRTAAAGATGGTAGATGAGAAATGAAACACTTTTTGTAATATGAATAGTATTTCCCCCTTTGTTGCTTTTTGTTATTATTGTTATTATTGTTTTTATTATTTATTTTATTTCATTACCTTCATCATTTCAGTCTGCTACATGCTGGAAAACTGAGGAAAACACTGCAAAATTATTTCAATATTTCTTCAGGCCAAATATCTCACAGGACATCTTTTGCTGTATATATCCAATTTGAGATACATGATTGATTTTTAGAAGGTCRAGTACCTATCAGGTCAATGTTCAGAATATGTCTAAAAATTATGACTTAAATTTCCAAGTTTCAGTCACCTGCCACTATGGCTTAAAAATGCAGTTTACATATCTAGTAAATAATAATTTTTGAGATATTACATACTTATTTAAAATGCATATTGTCATGATGTTGTCAAAACTAACTGTATCTCTGATCTTTTCCTTAGGCTAATCCAAGCTAATTCATCTCAGCTCTGACTTGTTTAGCCTTTACTTCTTATAGATGGACATAAACTTTTCTTTTGTACATATAACAGTACTAATAATAGTTTGCATGTTCTGTTTACCATGTATTTTCTTACTAGATGAATAGTTAGGATTAGTTAGGACTTGAAAACGCACGCAGTTTTTTTTTTTAAACAAAGTATTAGAAGTGGGAATACAGTATGACAAAAAGGGAAAAGATTATATCATCTATCTTATTTAAAATCTCCTTTGTGATCTCCTCATTCTAGCAGTGAATGTCAGGCAATTTCCCCTGTGGTCTCTACAAGTCTCCCCTCTAACCGTCTGACTTCTTTTCAAAAGACTGTCAAGCATTTCCAAAGCTTTAATCTTCCCATTTATCAAGAACTATGTCTATCCTGACCAAAGCCTTTCAGGTTCAGTGGAGGGCCATACTAAGGTTTCAGACTGAATTGTTCTGCATTGACCTTTCATAGTTTGCACAGACGGTATTCAACTCCTTCTCACTACATACATATCCTCAGAAACTAATTGTCAATTTAGGCAGTACTAAGCATGCAGTAAACAACACAGGGATGTAGTCAAGGCACATGAATCTTTACAAGTGGTTGCAGAGCTGTCACAGGTAATACTTCATTGCTTATGGGAAGAACATACTTTGGCAACTCGTTACATAGAACTTTCCATTCTCCTTCCTGTGATGGAGGAGACATTGAGCAAGGCAAATATTGAAGAAACATTGAAGGATTATGATCATGATTCTTTTAACTTGATAATTAATTTCAAGCCTACAATATTTGAATGTATTCACATCCATGCAGAACAATAGTGCTCAACACTGCTTATTAGGTCAAAATTAGATACTATTAAAGTCTTGTTAAAGTCTATTCTGCAAAGGAAGTTAGTAAATCTACAGTAAGTCTGTTTTAAAATTGCTTTGATTATGGTTTCTCTGAAATATTTGAGATTTATGATGTTTTCTGACTTCCTACTATGCACTGAATATTTTCTGAGCTATACCAGCTGCCAATTACTCTTCATACAACTTTCCACTCAAAAAACCCTTGAATTCCTCAAGTGTAACTTGGGCAGTCAGGGGAGGAAAGGAAAAAAAAAAAAAAGAAAGAAAGAAAGAAAGAAAGAAAAAGGAAGGATGGGTTGACATTCCTTTATTTCCCTTCTGTGTACAGAATTAAACTTGTGTGTGTATTTTAGTATTTTAGAAAATAAATTATTTCTCAAGAAAATGTGATCTATATGCATTGGTACAGCACATGATGCAGTGTTGATGGCATTTATACCTTCATTACAACATAATAGTATATGAGGTCATAGATTCAAGGTTAAAAGTGATACTGAGTTGACCTTTAATAAAAATGCACTGGTTCTAATAATAAACAAGCAAATAACTGGAATTATATTAGAATCATTCTTTTGTAACTGAATAATCTACCCTCCCCTTATTATGAACAACATTAGACGCGTGTATTCAGGAAATGAAAAGCTAAAATCTATGGGAAAGGTAATGATCTCTGAAAATTTTCTCTAATGACTAATTTGTGGCTCAGTGGATTTCAAGAGATTATTGGTTTTTGAAATGGATTCTATCAACTAAGGAGATAATGGAAATCATTAGGCTGAATAAAGTAAAACAGTAGATTTGTTATGTGCTGTTCTATTATATGAGCCTCTATTTCTTCACAATTTAGAAGTCTTTTTTTAAAAACTGAACTACTATGTCAACTCATATTATGGGACAAATTCTGATAGCGCAGTACACAGTGGCAAAACTTTCATTAACCTGAATCGAATGTGGATTTGACTGATTTTTATCAGGAGTGCTGTGATCAGTGAGAATTCAGGTACTCAGTATTTCTCACATTATTTCTCTGCTGCAAGTTCCAGGTTTTTCACGTTAAAGTAGAAGAAAAGGATTTTAATCTTCATTATCAGCTCATGAACAATATCTTATATGACCTGTGTTGCAGTTAAAATTCTACCAATACTTCATCCTGGTGACATTTATAGGCCTTATGATCCAACTTATTAAACCAGATGCTGTACAAATTATAGAAAGACATMCTAGGCTTTAAAGAGCTTAATAATTTAAAGTTTAGTATTTTCCTAGAGATGATTCAAAATGATGGAAATACCTGCGATACAAAGTTATAAATGATCTTTTATCCTATCATTCTTAGCCTTTTTTCTTAGGAACACCTTACTTGTTTCTGTTTGTTTTGCTTTGGTTTTAGTATCATGATTTTAGTTTCCAGCTACAGGAGAAAAGATCTTTTCCAAAAAAATCTCMGTAATGAATGCTATTGATGTATATTTTTATAACTATTTTAACTATTAAACTGTTCAGGATTATTTTGATGGTGCTGGGGGTGGTGGTGGTGGTGGTTTTATCTGTTTAAAATACAGACTTCCTATTTCACTTCCTATTATGTTAGTTGATATATAAAACAAGTGATAATTTTCTAGATGTTTTTAAGACACTTACTAGATTTGTTTTTAAATACTGTTAGGAAAAAGATATTTAAAAACAAATTTTCAGGCTTCTCTATGACTAACAGAAAAGGCTTTTTGGGGGAGGATGGGGAGGAGAGAGGGGAAGAGTGAGAGCAGGAAAAGTTCTGGGACTTGAGGTCTCTATAAAGTAACATAACCAAGTACTGGCAACACTGACAAAAATAACCTGAAAACCCTAGCAGACTCATCCGCACAGTTACAAATAGACTTGGACAACATTTTCACTAAAAGAGACCTTTTAGAAAACTCTATTCATACTTGAGTTAAGAGACACCCTGGCACACAGTTACTGCGAGGAAGARAGTTACAATTTTGAGTTTCCATCATGAATTAGATGCATTAGTAGGTAGAGGTGTGAAATCTTTTTGGAAGTGGAGATAAAAGACATTCATATTCAGATTTCCCCATGTTTTGTGATGAAGTTCTTTTCCAAACTGAATCCTTCTACATAAGCCCATGTGGCTTCTGTGCTAAGAGTTTGCCTCTGAGAGCCTCCAGAAACCTCTTGGACTGCTCTGGGCATAAGATAAGCAGAAGAAAYAGGGTATTAAGGAAAAACAAGTTTAAGTTATACAAGATAGAAAGAATCTTCAGAAGCACTGGACAAAGTGGTAGCCCAATAGAAAAGTATGATAAAAAAGTAAGATTACATTTTGGAACGATTATAGAAATCTAAGTGGAAATGCCATATTAGCTGTTCAAAGATGTTTTTAATGAAGTTAGGGAAGTATGAAAATGTTAGTCATCTCTGTTTTCAGCCTGCATTTATCTACGGGTCAGCCACTGTTTTCTAAATCCTGAGAAAAAAGTGGAGATCACACTTGTGGAGTATGAGCTTTTCTGTTGATGAAAGTTATTGGGGTTTTTGTTTGTTTGTTTGTTTTGGCAGTTTGGGTTTGTTTTGTTTCCTGAATTAGATTCAGTGTAATATTTAAATCTACAAATCTTAGGAGGGCATGAGAAATTTCATCATTATCCCTGTGCATTATCAATTGTGAAAGTAGATAAAAAGTACTGTGAATATAAAGTACACAAACAATAAAGGACATAAAAAAGACGTGCTGGATGTTTCTCTATATGATAAAAGCAAACAAGGAAGATCTTAATAGAAAGATCAACTATACAACTTAACCTGAAAAATTATTTTGTGTTTTATTTAAATATATGCATGTATGCATGCACACATACATCTCTCATTTTACAACCGTATTATTGATTTAACTAAAAATCAACTGAGATTTTGTCTGAATAATTTGTCCATTAAGTCACTGAATAAGACATGCATGTCTTGTATGTCTGGCTATTGTCATAAAGTGAATAATTTTACGTGAATTGTTCAACATTTATAATAYGTTTCTAAATACAAGTGTAAACAGTAGTGATAAGTTCTTTCATTACCTAATCAATATTTTATTTTTTGACTATATATCTGGAGCTCCAAGAGGAAAAAGCCTGAACAATTCAAATTAAATATTATTTTTCAACATAAATTCCAGCTTTGAAGTTGCTTTTGTATGTGACCTTATGCAGATATATGGAAGAAAAAATATTTGTTGTTTGTTATTATTTACCAGTATTTTACTTTCACAGAAAATCTTTATGAACATTGTTCATTGTTAAAAGGATTAAATTTTTAACAGGGTTAAATTGTGCTTTCTCATGTAGACTGTAATAACATGTTAGCCACTTAATAACAGTTGCTGAATTAATAATTAAAGGAATTAGAAATAAAATGAAATAGAGAAATTAAATTCTAAAATACAAAAAAAAAATCAAACATATAACTTTTATAGACTAAATAAATAGTTTAAAGGAGAAAGTAAATGATAAATGTGGGAGGGATGAAGTTTTCTTGAGTCTGTCCATAACTGACTTCTTGCTTCAGTATTTTGAAGTATTGTCTAATTAATTAATTAACTAAATAATCRATTAAATGATTAAGTATTTCAAATAAGCATCTCAGCAGATGTTGCCAATAAAAAGTTATGGTTGAAAAGTTACAATAAAAAGACATTTCAAAATCATCTTATTTATGTTCACATATTAACAACACAGATCATCTCTGTTACTTGCAGTATGGTGTTGTGCCTGAGCTTGTGCTCCTTCAGTTAACCTTTAATGGTCAGTGATAGGCTGCTAGGATATCTGAAACATATGTGGCATTGATAAGAAGCAAGAAGCTATGTTTACCAATTAAGTGACAGAATTTTAAGCTCATGAGCATATTATCTATGTCTGGCATACCTAATTTCAAGGGATGTTAATGAATATTGGGTTTTACGAAAAAGAAAACTCAGGATTGAACTTTTTAAAATGTATTGTTTCAATATGTTTTAGCTACATCTACATCTCTAAATGCATCAGTTCAAGGGATTGATCCTTCAGGCAGAGTGGCTCATGTTGATATTGCTTCAGGCAAATTTCATTTAGGGTAGACTTGCCACATCTGCATTACTTAATATTAGGGATTTTGTTCAGATGTATTGTCATTCTCCCAATGATCCTAATACATAATTTATCATTTTTTGTGTGCCTTTTCAGATTAAATTTTACAAAATAAAATGAAGAGTGAAATGATAACGACTAGTTAAAAAAAAARGAATATTTTATAGCATGGCATTGATCATGGAAAATATATTGCCTACCCGCGGGCACAGTACAAGGGCATCTGGGGATGAGTGAAGGAATAAAATCCAACTAGGTTAATGCTAGAAGACTTTATATCCAAGTTTAGTTTGACTCTGCACTGCAGAATCAATCATTTTTTTATGGAAAATCYGGAGAAGAAATCACACATACAGTGCTCTTTAAACTTCTAATTTACTTAAACCAACTATATAGTGAAAGATTTTACTTTATGTATGAACACAGAATCTTCGGTAGCAAAATGTGGTGAGYTGAGAATGAAAAAGCAGTCCTCATTTTCTACTGATGTGGAAGGGGGTCTGCTAGCATTTAAATAGCAGTGTTGATCATTTACAAGGTCCTTAACTGTGAGAGTCTCTGTTGGAGTAATGCCTTTTTCTCCCTTATTCCTTTGTCCTGTAGGGACTGTAGCATCTTTTGTGTCTTCTTATTATCTTTTTCTTGATCTTTTTTTCCATATATGAGATAATATTTAGATATACAGATATACAGTATTCTTTCCTTATTTTTTATGTCTTAAGAGCAGTTCTCTCAGCTTTCACAGCTGCATTTCCTCAGAGATCAGTAATTGGCCATGCATATGATTTGAAGTTACACCCTCATGGACTGCTGTTTTATCATCCTGTGCTTACACTTTCAGGAGACTGTCCCACGCTACTATACAATCTTTTGGATTCGGAGGTTAGTTATGCTAAACTCAAAACATCACCACTTGTCAAGTATGGGAATTTATTAGAGATAAATAGTCCCATGTAACATGCTAGACTATACTAAAATATTAGTACCAAACAATCTACAAATATAATAAAACTAAAAGTAGAGTAAATCTAAAGAATACAGTAGGATTAAAAAAAAAAGGAATATATACATACCAGAGCTCTATGGTCAAACTATAAGTGCATGGTGCACTGACCACCTTTTCGCTTTCTCTGTGCTTACAGGACGTCCCTCTGGTCTAGCTTCCTTGGGATTTTTCTTACCACACTCAAGCTGCACCAGGATGATTCATGTTTTCTCTGGCAGCTACATCAGGGACAGCCCCACTGATGAGTGCACTGTCAGATCTGCAGGCCAGCTGAAGATGGTCCAAGTCCACACACAGACATATGTGGTTTACTTTCCTTTATCTAATAAAAAAGCACCAGAGCACAGTCACACAGCAGCTGCATGAGCTCAGTTGGTAACAAGGATAACTCCACATTTGGCTTCTCTCAGTCTGAGCTGCTTCTGTGCTTTGACACTTTTTGACAGTTTTGACTCTTGTATGGGTTTGACTTTTGTAGAGAATGACTCTTGTACAGGCTTACCAACAGGTCTTCTAGTGGAAAAGCTCCATAGTCTGTGGAAGCTTATGATGTGAGTCTGTAGTATTACAAAATCTCCATCAAGTTTCACTTCCCTTTTGCTGACTTGGTTTGGTCAGCAATCTCGGGGTCTTTGGTGGGTCTGTCATGAGGCTACAGAAACCCCATAGTATGGTGACACCGACTGTGGTGCATCTAGGTTTTGTTAACTCCTAGGGAGACCCTGAGCAAACCTTTCTTCTAAGGGTTGTACCATCCCGAATCATGCTTGCCTATGTGACATGCAACAGAATCACAGAGTGGTTGAGGTTGGAAGGGACCTCTGGAGATCATCTAGTCCAACCTCCTGCTCAAGCAGGGTCACCTAGAGCATGGTAGACAGGGTTGCATCCAGGTGGGGTTTGAATATTTCCAGAGAAGAAGACTCCACAACCTCTCTGGGCAACCTGTGCCAGWGCTCTGTCAGTCTCACAGGGAAGAAGTTCTTCCTCATATTCAGGTGGAACTTCCTGTGGTTCAGTTTGTGCCTGTTGCTGCTTGTCCTGTCATGTGAGACAACTGAAAAGARTTTGTCCCCATCCCCTCAACACCCTCCCTTCAGGTACTTGTACACATTGATCAGATCCCCCCTCAGTCTTCTCTTCCCCTGGCTGAAGAGGCTCAGATCTCGTAGCCGTTCCTCAGAGGGCAGGTGCTCCAGCCCTCTGATCATCTTTGTAGCCCTACGCTGGACACTCTCCAGTAGCTCCATGTCTCTCTTGTCCTGGGCAGCTCAGAACTGGACACAGTACTCGAGGTGAGGCCTCACCCGGACTGAGGAGAGGGGCAGCATCACCTCCTTCTTCCCAATGCACCCCAGAGTACCATGGGGGTCACACTTCATGGCCACAAGGGCACATTGMTGGCTCATAGTCAATGTGTTGTCCAAGAGACCCTAATAAAATTGTTTAAAGAAATGATATCTAATATCTTCTTGATTAYAGTGAGTTTTTGAAGGGGTCCTTAAAGACAACTGTGACGGGTAAATTAAATGTATAGAGAGTTAAATGGAATGGAGCCATCCAATGAACTGAATGAAAGGGAGCCTTCTAATTGAAATCAAAACAGAGCCTTGGAATAACCAAAGAGCAAGTCATACAATACACAAGCTTATGTTTTATTACTATTTTATTTAAACATGTAGATATATCCCTTATGAAATAATGACTCAAAATGATTAATAAAGTTGGTGTAATTTACTAGCAAAAGGAACTTTTTTCTGCAGCATTTTACTGCAGCAAGAAGATTTTGTTAGCACTGGAAAATCATCTGTCACGTGGGTAGACACTATACTGCAAAGTTATGGTCTGAATGGAAGTGTTCATAAATATGTATCTCTCTTGAATATTTTCTCAGGAGGTATTTTTAAATACAAAGGCTGTTTTATATGATAGATGCAGATGCCAGAACCTGAGGGGCCATGGCATCTCCCAGTATGACAGAAAATTGACAAATCTATGTGGACAAATTTGAAAAAAGGATGAGTTGACATTCGATGATAGTCAGCAAGTTAAAATGACCCCAAAAAGTGTTCTACAAATCTACTATACTTGCATTTCTCGAAGGCTGAATAAGATAAATTAGGTAATATTATAAACTCTGCTTCTCATTAGTATGATTTGCAGTGTGAGCTACATTTCTACCAGTTCCACGTTCTCACATAATTTGATCTTAAAAATAGATCTTAACAAAGCTTTTCCCTGATATAGCATTGTGATTTGCAAATTCTTCACTGCTTACAAGCCAGAAGGAAGAAGTGCAGACAGCTCTGAAGATCTTACTAGTTTCTTATATTCATGCAGACCGGTAGGGGAAGAAATACTGTAGGAGGATAAGAAGTGTTATGTACAGCTTCTAAAAGAAAATAATATTTGTTTTGCAAAGGGATCTGTGATGACAGTTTACAAGAATATTCATATACAAACAGCAACGAAACCTAGCGAAAGGCTATATGTTGGAAGATGAAGAATTTAAGGGAACACAGAGGATCATGATTTCCATAATATCTAGATCAATATAGGGTAGATCTTAATGGGAATCCTTACACATAGATGAGAACATGTCTTATACATGGAACCAAGAATTTATTTCTTAGTCTAATTAATGTTTTTACAGTCCAATACAGAAAAATCTAATGAATAATATAGTTAAAACAGTTATGGAAAAGACCTTCTTAATATCATTCCTCTTTTATCTGGTGTTATTTTCATCCTCTTAATATCTTCCTGACTCCAAAGGCTGACGGAACCCATCTTCCTCAAGAAAAATAGGGGTTTATGACAAATTGCCAGTATCCTGAGCTCTTCCCCAGGAGGAATACAATGTTCTTAGAAAAGGTTCTTCTTCCTCAGTCTGAGGGCTACTTGGCTTTATTTTTGTGTACTTTCTTATCACTATCTGCTTCCCTGTCAGTGGTAACCAGGTGAAGTTTGAAAGTTGCACTGCAGCTTCCCCCAGCCTCGGCTGACACTGAAGGCTGCAGTTATGCAGTGACTCCCTGGAGGTGTCACTTAACTGCATGCAGCACTCCTAGGGCTGCAGTCACAACCGTAACAAGCAGTTGTCACTTGACCACTTGGAACTGTTACAACAAGCAAAAACCAGCTCAGGTCAAGGCAAGCCCAGATGACTCAGCCCCGCTAGGTACCTGCTTGTGTGATCTTCTACTAGTAATGCAAACATGGCAGCTTCAGGGCCACTAAACTGGGCCTAGCGACTTGATAYTAGACCCATTTAAAAGGAAGGTGCAAATGACATTGATTTTGATATACAAAGCTATAGTCTGATTAAATTATTGTGATAAGAAGTTAGCTGGTGGGATATCTTCTGCTTTTTACATATGTTAGTATGACCTAAAACATGCCCTGGGTACATGCCTATATGTTAAGTTTATTTTTATACCTCCATATTACTACAGTAAAGTATGCAAGAAGCAGCTATAAATTATTTTTTCTACAAAATAAATTAAAATCTGAGTAATATTCTATCTGAATATATCAATGTCTCAAGGAGCATTAATTTCCTGCTTATAAAATACCGAGCTATTCATTTGTTTTGTTTTGTTTTTTTGTTTTTCAGACCTTGGYTTTCCATCAAAAGTATTCATTATTTTCTTTTACAAAGCTACAAATAGTAGAAAAGTAAATAAAATAATAAGTAGTTTCATAAAAATATTTATCCTAAAGATTAGGTAATACAGAGAATTATTTTTTATTGAATAGTTTCTTTTTTTCACTCTCAGTTCAGACCAGATTAGCGCATGATAAATTCAAATACATTTTCTTTGTGTCTACCATTTTCACAACTGTTAAGGAAGGATAAGCAATACTAATCTTCACTTTTTAACTATTAGAAAACTTAATTTTTAAGCATTTACTTTCTCACTAAAATTCTTGTGATAACYGTTTGATGTAGCAAATATTTACATACAGTTTTAATAAAACTGTCTTTTTCATTGTGAGCATTTTTTTTTTAATGCTTAGGTAAACTACAAAGGTGTCAATGGCTTATTCTAAAATAATATAATTTGTCATTGTAATCTACAAAAGATTTAAAGTATTTCCCTTATTCCCCAAATCTTCATTTATCCAAAAAATGTTTCAAGAATCTTTGGCAGATGGTGTGCATGAAAATTATCCATTAGGATTCTGGTGTTTTGGTCAAAAATYGATTTTGCATTGGATAATCCTTTCTTTATTAGTGAACTGGACAGTCAGTTATAAATTTATAAAATATTAAATAGGTCTTTTAATAACTATAAAACAAGTGTAAAAACCGTATTTACAGGGACTAAGGTTGAAATCACAAATACTGTTATTTTTAATAAGTGATAGTGTAGTAATCACATACTAAAGGATGAGACTTGTCTTCTCATTTTGACATCTGYATTAGGATTCAGTTTCTTAGTTTTCCTAATATTACCTGGTACTACTTGAGACATCTTAAAAAATTCCAATATATCTTCATAGGGCTAGCAGAATCAGGTTTTACTGTACTCTGAAACAGAATCTGGAAGCAATACAGAATACTTCAGGGTGTCAAAAATTATAGCAGATGCTTCTCTACATGGCTGACTCCCACCAATAGTCTCTTTTAATTGCTGAACATGTCTAACTGCTACGTGATATCATGTCTGCATGTCCATTAGAGTCAATAGGCATCTAGTCAATTAGGTTAAGGAGTAGGCTTTCAATATGAGAGGAACCTCTTGTTTAAAATGAGATGAATAACTTCAGGAACTCATTCAGGAACTGATTAGTTTTCCATTGATTATAATAAGGTTTTATATAACTATCTCATGTATGAATATTGTAAGCCTGCAAAGTTAGGTGAGATGCATCTTATACCAGCTGTAGAGATGCCTATCACCAACTTTAAAAAACAAGCAAACACACAAAAAAAACTCTTAGCTAAAAGTATCATCAAATGAGAGAAATAAGAGTTTCAGGATGGGATGAATTATTCCATAATTGTTCTATTTCTCTCCATTGATTAGAAAGGGAATTTAGGATATATCCTGAGACAGAGGCCCAGTTATAGCTGTCTACATGTTCAACATCCAAAGTCAAGGGAGGTGAAGGTTAACACTGTAGTAAAATAACAAAATAGTAAGTTGTGCAACCAGTAGATATGGGTTATCTAATAAAATTCATATAATTCAAAAATGACTATGTAATTCTAATTCCCTCATGTTTCAAATCTTTTATAGCAAATGAATTTGTGTCAGTCCCAGTTGGACAGGATTTAATTTTGATTAGTTTGTTACTTAGATAGATAAATAGTTAGTTCAAGATTTTGTTCTCCATGCTTTTAGTTTTGGAAATTCCACTGAATAAGCTTGTAAGTTCCTAGATGAAGCATAAACACAGAACATAGTGCTTGTATTACAAATTCATGGATCATCCTAACCTCTTCTTTGAAAAAGATGTTAAGAATGAAAATAAATGGAGTCCAGATAGATTTGATGCCAGTTTTGTCTGTCTGATCTGCATACAGTCAAAACAGCTGCCTAATACAAATCATACTGTTCTTGTCTTCAGAACATCAGAATGGTGACTTCCTAGCATGTATTCTTCTTTGAGACACTGCCAAGCATAATGAAGATGCCATTCCTGCTAGCCACCTAAGTAAGGTAGTTAGAAATTGTCTAAATGATATGAGAAACAATATAATCGTATATTATCGTAGAATCATAGAATCATAGAATGAGTAAGGTTGGCAGGGACCTCTGGCGATCATCTAGTCCTACCTCTCTGCTCAAGCAGGGTCACCTAGAGCAAGTTAGACAGAGTTGCATYCAGGCTGGCCTTGAGGATCTCCAGAGAAGGAGACTCCACAACCTCTCTGGGCAACCTGTGCCAGTGMTCTGTCACTCTCACAGGGAAGAAATTCCCCCTCACGCTCAGGCGGAACTTCCTGTGCTTCAATTTCTGCCCATTGCCTCTTGTCCTGTCACACGGGACAACTGAAAAGAGTTTGTCTCTGTCCCCTTGACACCCTCCCTTCAGGTACTTGTACACATTGATCAGATCCCCCCTCAGTCTTCTGTTCCCCAGGCTAAACAGGCCCAGCTCTCGCAGCTGTTCCTCATACGGCAGGWGCTCCAGCCCTCTGATCATCTTCGTAGCCCTATGCTGGRCWCTCTCCAGTAGCTCCATGTCTCTCTTGTCCTGGGGAGCCCAGAAATGGACACAGTACTCGAGATGAGGCCTCCCCAGGGCTGAGGAGAGGGGCAGGATCACCTCCCTCSACCTGCTGGCAACASTCTTCCCAATGCACCCGAGGAGACCATTGGGCCTTCTTGGCCACAAGGGCACATTGCTGGCTCATGGTCAACTTGTCATCCACCAGCACTCCCAGGTCCTGCTCTGCAGAGCTGACCTCCAGCAGGTCAGCCCCCAGCTTGTGCTGGTGCCTGGGGTTATTTTTCCCAAGGTGCAGCACCCTGCACTTGCCCTTGTTGAACCTCAGGAAGTTCCTCTTCACCCAACTCTCCAGCCTGTCCAGGTCTCTCTGAATGGCAGCACAGCCCTCAGGTGTGTCAACCACTCCTCCCAGCTTGGATCATCAGCAAACTTGCTGGGGAGGCACTCTGTCCCCTCATCCAGGTCATTGATGAAGAAATTGAACAGGATGGGACCCAGGACTGAGCCATGGGGGACTCCACTAGCCACAGGCCTCCAGCTAGTCTCCATGCCACTGATCACAGCCCTCTGAGCACTGCCATTCAGCCAGGTCTCAATCCACCTCACTGTCCACTCCTCTAACCCACACTTCCTGAGCTTCTCTAGGAGGATGTCATGGGAGACAGTGTCAAAAGCCTTGCTGAAGTCAAGGTACACAATGTCCACTGCTCTCTCCTCATCTACCCAGCCAGTCATTCCATCCTGCAAGGCTATCAGGTTGGTTAAGCAGGATTTCCCCTGGGTGAATCCATGCTGGCTTCTCCTGATCACCTTCTTCTCCTCCATATACCTGGAGATGACATCCAGAACAAGCTGTTCCATCACCTTGCCAGGGATGGAGGTGAGGCTGACTGGCCTGTAGTTGCCTGGGTCCTCTTTCTAGCCCTTTTTGAAGACTGGAGTGTCATTGGCTTTCTTCCAGTCCTCAGGCACCTCTCTAGTTCTCCAGGACCTTTCCAAGATGATGGAGAGCGGCCTGGCAACAACATCTGCCAGCTCCTTCAGTACCCGTTGGTGCATCCCATCTAGGCCCATGGATTTGTGGATGTCCAGCCTGCCCAGAAGGTCTCTAGTCCTATCCTCTTCAACCAAAGGAAAGTCTTCTTTTCTCTGGACTTTCTCCCTCAGATCCAGGCTGCAGGATTCCTGAGGGCTGCCCTTAGCAGTGAAGACTGAAGCAAAGAAGGCATTCAGTAATTCTGCCTTCTCGGCATCCCTTGTCACCAGGGCCCCYGCCCCATTYAGKAGTGGGCCCACATTTTCCCTAGTCCTCCTCTTGCTGCTGATGTATTTGAAGAAGCCCTTCCTGTTGTCCTTGACATCCCTTGCAAAACTCAATTCCAGCTGGGCCTCAGCCTTCCTCACCGCATCTCTACATACTCTGGCTGCATTCCTATAATTCTTCCAATTCCACATTCTGTGTACTTTCTTCTTCTGTCTGGCCAAGAGCTCCTTGCTCACCCATGCATGTCTCCTGCCCTTTATGCTGCAGTTCTTACTCATAGGGATGCACCGCTCTTGAGCTTGGAGGAAGTGATGTTTGAACACTAGCCAGCTCTCCTGGACCCCTGCTTCCTTCTAGGGCCTTAACCCATTCCTGCAAGTAGGTCTCTGAAGAGGCCAAAGTCCTCTTCCCTGAAGTCCAGGGTTGCAATCCTGCTTGTTACCTTACTTCTTCCTTGACGGATCCTGAACTCCACCATCTCGTGGTCACTGCAGCCAAGGCTKTCCCCAACCTTCACATCTCTAACCAGTCCCTCTCTGTTGGTAAGGACGAGGTCCAGCAGAACACCCTTCCTCGTAGGCTCCTCCACTCCTYCACTCTATTTGTGACAAGAAGTTMTCACCRATGCACTGCAGGAGTCTCCTGGACTGTTTGTGCCTTGCTGTGTTGTCCCTCCAGCAGATGTCAGGGTGGGTGAAGTCCCCATGAGAACCAGGGCCTGTGATCGTGAGGCTACTTCCAGCTGTCTWTAGAAGGCCTCATCAACTTCTTCCTGGTCAGGTGGCCTGTAGTAGACACCCTCARCAGTGTCCCCGATTTTAGCCTGACCTCTGATGTTTACCCATAAGCTCTCAACTGCCTCCTCCTCCACCCCTAGGCAGAGCTTGAYGCATTCCAGCTGCTCTCACATAAAGAGCAACTCCACCACCTCGCTTTCCTGGCCTGTCTCTCCTGAAAAGCCCATAGCCATCCATGACAGCGTTCCAGTCATGCGAGCTATCCCACTGTGTCTCCGTGACTGCAATGAGATCATGGCYCYGCGATCGCACACAGATCTCCAGYTCCTCCYGTTTGTTCCCCATGCTGCGGGCATTGGTGTACAGGCATTTCAAAGAGGTGGTCATGTCTGCTGGTTTCCCAGAAAGGGTGTACRGGGTTCCCGCATAGCCATGTCCCAAACGCACATCCCCAGCTGCATGCACCCTTGGAGGCCCCCCAACCCAAGTTGTGTTTTGTTATCTAGCCTGTTTGTATGACACCCCTGCTCTCCCCTCCCCCCTAGTTTAAAGTCCTCTTTACTAGGCTGGCTAACCTGTTTGCAAATGCAAATGTGCCCCACCTGGTGAGGTGAATCCCATCTCTCCCCACCAGTTGTTGGTCTTCAAAACACGTTCCATGATCATAGAATCCAAAACCACATTACTAGAAATTGTTGTGTCCTGTGCGCTAGTAAAAACAGAGAAACACTGTTTCATAGAGGAACTTGTAATTGTTCTTTTTCATTCTAAACAAGGATATCATATAATGGTCAAAGCACGAACAGCTTTCCTTTTTTAATGGCACAGGAATGACTATGTTTCTTCTCAATAGATAAGAGCTTTATGGAAGAGAGTAGCACTTTCTGATAACCAGAAGGAATGGCCGTAGGCAGTCAGCATCAATACCAAGGTATGAACAAAGATTTCAGAGAACTTTTGTATGTGCAATGAGTGAAAATATTCTCTACTGAAAAAAAATTACTCTAAATGGAACTCTAAACCTGTTACTTCAGAATGAATAARTATATTAGTACCTGTCATACGAATGACAGGTATAAAGACATGAACAATATCAGATCAAACAGAAGAATCAAAAATCATGTTTATTGTTATTTGGTAAGTCCCTTTGTCACAGTAAGCTACTACACTTGAATTTTCTGTGACATATTGTCTAATAAAAACGAGATAAAATGATGCAAAATGAAATGATGATTATTTTTTATGTCATCTCACCTGAAACAATAGCTGTGTTGCTCCTATTGTCTTTTTCCTAGCTTCCAATTCATCTTCAGGGCAAAATCAAGACTTGTTTGGTAAACATATAGAAAAAGAGAGATTCGTTCCTTGTAAAACAAGACCTTTTTAGTTTGTTTTCAGATATATTAAATATTCAGAAAAAAACACCATTTTCTAGTCAAATCTGTTTTCATTATGCAGACTGTTTTGGCTAATACTTTATGCACCCTGTTACAGATATTCCACAGTGTTCTGCAAACTTTTCACATTTCTGATGTCATGAAGGATCGGAATTTGGCCTATATTTACAGCAAAGATAGGAAGCGTGATTGGTAGCTAAGGTAATTGTTTACTACCAGGATGAAGTAGAATACGGATTATTGTATATTTTTAAACCACCTAGGATTACAAATCTGCTTGCATATATATATTTCCTTCAGAAGCCTTCAGAACTGTGACTTTACATACTGCTATTAGAAGTTAGCTAGAGAAAAGCCAGTGCATTATATCTATACATACTGTAATCATAATYTGGTTGCACTGTAGATATGTCCTAATGAATGCAAAATTCCAGAGATTAGATGGATAGCATTATTTGAGCTGACTGCTTAATCTATTTTTGTATTTCATTTCATTAAATACACTTAAACAGAGACAAAACCTAGTGCATAAGGCTGTTATTTGAGAGAGGCAAGAACATAGTCATTTCCAACTCCAGTGAATTTTGTAATTTTTATGTTGAAATCACACAAATGAAAGCAAACTCTCAAGCTGATCAGCTATAGCTTTGTTATCTTTATTTTCTCTTAAGCACTTCCTATGTTAAAATCTCTACAACTCGATAAGTTGAAAGTATATTTGAGATTTATTTCACCCCAGCTTTAGTCATCTAATTACACTAAACTCCCTTAATARTCAGTGACAAGGAAAAAGACACTTCTGTGTGTAATTCTGGGAATCTACATTGACTTTAATTCTGATTCAGATCAGACTTCATTGACCATTTCAATTAGGTCTCTGCTGATTATAACAGTAGCTTAAAGTGATTGTCTCAGATGTAGAAAACTACTCTTGTAGATGCCTATATTTAATCAGATGGATCTTTTTTGTGAACTTTAAAGTTGATTTTTTTTCCTAACTATGTAGTCTGACTGTACATGATTGTAGTTTAAGTCCTTTTCTTTCCTGATATTTCAAAATATCAAGATCACATCATTTCTTTTAACATATCTCCTTTCAGATTTATCTTTTGTCTGTAAAAGCTCAGTGCATTCATAATTGTATATCAAGTCTGGCACCCAGAACAGGAGATATCACTCCAGACCATTATCAATGCTGAGCAAACAGAAGTCTATTTAATAAGTTTTGTAGGCTATTCATGTTTATGTTAAAGTAATTAGCTGTTTCCTCTGTAGCTATCTGTTTTGTCTATCTTAGACACATAGGATGGAATAAATTGTCTTCTAGAGATGTCTGTCTCTCTTCTGATTAATATAGAGGTATCTATAAAAAATAGCTTACACCTTTTAGACTTCTTAGATCTTTCAGATGTTATAGTTAGATCATTTGAATTCCATGCAAACTAACTTTCATATTGCCTTTTGTTGTAGATAGTTGTTATAAGACCTGATCACCTCCTCAGCTGAGAATGAAAGTTATGTGTTATGATATTAACTACTTCATTTCCAAATAAATGTGCCAGAACCAAATATCTTTTCTCTCATAGTCAGTCTCTTTTTTTTTTCTGAACTATTTAATTTTCTGTATGTCCTAAGATTCTTTTCCTCCATCATTTCCACATCAGTTTCTAATCGAACAGAAAACTATCTCTGACAAGGTCTGTCTCAGCTTTCTGGTGGAGATATTAGTTGCTTTAGGGCAGTAGTGTTTGTGATGCTGTAGCATATCTAAAACACAGATACAGCACAAGACCTGAAGAAGACCCACAGCTTTCTGAGCTGGCAGCTGGAGGCCAAATGGTAGATCTGATAGCATCTTAGATGGGTTTAGAATCACTCCTAAGTGATGGATTAAGAAGCTAATGGGATGTGTCTAGAAATCCCCACTATATTTTAGAAAGCAGTAGTTAAGACACCCAGTCCCCAGAAGGAAATTTGCAATCCTAAATAAAATATTTGGAAGCAGATTCACCTCACTCTCTTTAAACATCTAATACATATGTCTTAAAGATACAAAGTAAGGTGGGAGAATCAGACAGTTGCTAAGCATATATATGCAAATTAGTACAAGCACACTGAAGTTTTCCTGACAAGGTGTTGGTCAAACATCCAGATCATTTTTGCTTCATGTTAGCCAGCTTATAGTATAACCGCACTGAGTGTTTAGAGATCCTTTATAATTTGAGAAAAGATAACAGAATTTCTGAGAAGGGAGTGAAACATCCAGATGAGGCACCTATATTTCTCTAGTGACTTTGAATGAAGCGTAGGAACTTTCATAGGGCAATTTAATCATATTGAATATTTTGGCAGGAGCTGTTTAGACCTAGCTTAGGAAGTGATACAGAATAATTATGCTATTTTCTTTAAGTAAGTAAGTAGCTATGTCAGTCTTCTTAGATTTCCTATATATTTCCTATATTTCTCCCCCAGGGAGAAAAATGGTTCCTGCAGAAAGTGATGTAGAGAACATAAGTTACTGTTTGGAATCATCTTGTGTTGGAGCTTTTGTTCTTTCAATGACTATGTAGGGAATGTGAAGAAACTAGCTGCTTTGTCAGGGCCCTGAGGTCACTGATAGGATTTATTGGTCCTGACAAGCCTCATCTGGGGCATCTCCATCACAAGCCCAGTTCAGTCCTGGGGCCTTCAGTCCCTTCTCCAGTGATACCATAGGAGGGCCTGTGCTTATTTCTGTTCCTTAATTATTGTTTGAATTTCCTGGGTTGACCTGAGATTTGTTACCTCTGCTATCTTCTTGTGATTGCTGGACTGTTGATGGGACCTACTGCTGTCACAACTGCTGCTCTGCTTGTCCAGCTCAGGTGCTGTGGGACTATGCCCTGAAGGTGAGGGCACCACTTGGCCTGATCCCAGCTCACTCTCCTTTGTGGAGCAGCTCTTGACCTTGATGCTCTTCATGTAAACACCCATCTTCGGATGTCTACACAAACTGTCCTATTCAGTTTCCTAGCATAAGGGCTAATGCTGTGGAAGACATTGTAGAATATCAAGACTTACAAAATTGACAGATCTGATGCAATGGCCTGCAAGATACATGCACTCTTGTTGAAAGATCTGTGGAATTTAAGTTGTGAGATATAAGGTTGAAGTTTGTCTTATGACTGTGGAGTAGCTGGTTACAAGGGCTGTGCCAGTGTGTACAGCCTTACTACTTTTGGTCATTTTTTTTCCCTGGTGGCTTCCCAGTTAGTCTCTCTATAAATGAGACAATAGACTGACTTGAAACACAGTGACTGCCTGAACTTCTAGCCACTTCATAAGTATTCATTAAGAATTTGACTAATTGTAGCAGAAGATCTGCAGGTGAGAACTTTGGACAGTCCCAGAGATTTCCCAAGGCAATCCCTGCTGTGACTTGACTGATTGATAGGTACCATTTTTATGCTTCAATTTATCAATTGATATCTTGTAGGAAGAGAGCAGCTGTTCTAGAGACTCCCCTAGGTGGTTTTTGCTGCAGAAATGATCAAACTGTACATTAATAGGATACCTGTGAGTAGTCAGCAGATGTAGGAATGACCATATAGGATTGTCTTGTGTACATGGTTAAGATATTTAGAAGATGCTAGGTACATAACTTAAGATAATAAAAGAAATGGATCTTACATTCACTGGAGTGATCACATAGAACTGGTGGCCAGATGGATTATAAAAATTCATTAGAACAGAGGTTTGGAGTGGGGGGGATTGGAGWATCTCACCTGATCCAGCTGAAGATATTGTTGAAAGTAGACTCCTGTTATCATCAGGACAGCGACAGATCATCCTGTTAAAGGCGTGTTATCATATGCAAATTAGTTTTTGTTTTTGAGCTTAAAAAAAATCTTTCTTTCCATGAGTATCTCTGCAAGAGAAGTGATGGCCAGACGTAATGCTCATGAGCATCTCAAGAGGCACTAGCAAGCCATAATTAAACAACTGAGCTGCTCCTGGGTACATATCTGACCAGGTGCTTTACTGCACACTGTTTATATCCATCTACTTGGAACTTAAAATACATAGATCTTTTTTCAGCATATTACATCACTGAGGAAATAGTAGAAGCAGCAGCATTTGCATAACAGCCTGTTGGATAAAGTACCCAGGACACAGGAGAGTTCTGGGAATACAGAAGAACTTTAAAATCAAATAGTGTTCAAATTCAAAGCTTTAATTTTTCTAAGAGGATGTAAAACCTTGCTGTGATGGTGCTCTTTTACAACATGCTTGCTAAAGATAGACCACTGTACAAATGAACAGCTACAAAGCTTACCAGATGGAGAAGGGAGTAGGCAAGAAGGAACTTAACACTTCACTGAAGACTCAAGGGTCTCTGAGATGTTCAGTATCCCAGGCTTATAATACTATTTATATATATTTATATATTTATATATATTTATATATTTAGTGTAATTTTAAAAAATAAATACTCCTAGAAGTAAGGTTTAGAATTGAGACTTCTGCTGCCATTGGGGAACAACATTGTGTTTGGAACATTATGCAGTACAAACGATGAGCTGTACCTTCTCCTTGAATACAGAGTGAGATAAAGAACTAGAGTGGCTGTGTCTGTTATTAAACTAAACAATGCCAGGGAATACTCAAAGGCCCAGGAACTCAATTGGCCAGGACGACTACTACTTTTGCTGATAATTCCCASGTACGATATGGGAGTTAAACATGGCCATGGTTCAGGAGGCAGTATGTATATTATTTACTTATGTATCTATTTACTGAAATACCAGGAAATCTATTTTTCAAGGTGAATAAATGAAAGGCATTTCTTCCTTAGTAAACCTGAAGAATGTTCATGGTCCATGTATTCCATGTACACAAAATGTACACTGTAAATAATACTAATAGATTTTACATATCCAAATGTAATTTCTCTATAATGTATTCTTTTAAATGTTTTGCCTTTCGTTTATCAATTTATAGATTACATTTTGTTTCAGAAGTACACTTCACTTATTTTATATTCTACACTGAAAAAAAAAAAAAAAAAAGATTAATCCAAGGCAATATTCATGTAATACCTTTAGTTAGCCTTTTGAACTTTTTAAAAAGAAGCTCTTTAAATAATATAATTTCTAAAACGAAATTATTTGTTGTCTACACTTCAAATTCTTGGTGTTACATGAAGACTGCTGCCAAACCAAATGAAATTAAATTCTTGATTTAAATAAATACCTCCTTACTACAATGAGAAATATCACATTTCATTTTGCCCAGTAGGGGCAATGACCAAACTTAGGTAAGGATGACAGAAGAATAGTTCCTTAATGACTAGAAATCTTCAATTCTTTCATTATCATAAAATTCTGCTTATAAATCATAGAGCAGTTGCAACACTTTTAGATATATAGTTTTACTTCTTTAGAGGTTTAACTGGAGGGATATCTTTTACAATGAAATAAAAATGTAGACACTTTGGATGAAAAATAAGCAACGGATAACCGTGATCCACTGAGTGAAAAGGGTGTAGGACAACTAAAATTAGGTTCATTATTTTTATCAATAATTTATCTTAACTAATTTTAAGTTATCTTAAATTTTAATCCTACTTTCTGCTTTCATCTTCTCTTAGCAATCTAACCATTCCCCAGTAGTCCAGTTCTAAAGTAGCAATGAATAGGAGGTGTAAGAAATGGCAATCCTTAGTGACTGTTGTTTATATGATAGTGAAAAAATAACTGTCACTCTTACACATTTTGCCTTTTTCTAGCAGTGTGAGATCGTTCCCTAGAGAGTACCTAAAGAGATAGTAACTATCGGTCCTTATCATTTTGTCCATTTGCTAATTTTGATCAAGTTTCACTACAGAGCTGACTTATAAAATTAAGCAATTTTATTACCCTGTGCAAACTTTAAAGAAAAGCTTGTCAGATTATTCACACAACAAGTATAATTACTTATAGGGACTATGACAAAAGAAACATAAAATCTTTATATATGCACAAGTTTATTTGTTGACACTGTTGACAGATATGGAAGACGTGTGTAGAAATAATTCTTGTTGTTGTTTTTAATTATTTTGCTTGCCAACTGAATATTCCTATTTACTGATAAAAAAAGAGTAGCAAGTAAACAGATGGTCATTTACATTACTAAATAATAACAAGTTCCAAAGAATAGAGTTTTATGTGATGATATGTAATTTTTCCTCATTGAACAAACAGTAATAAACAATATGGTAAATTATATGGCATATTTATGAATAGCATGGTCTTGGGGATTAAGAAGCTCTCTAACTTCTGAGTATTTTTTTTCTTTAATCACTTAACCGCAATTTACCTTCAAGTGCTCAACAATATAGCATGTTATAAAACAGATGTTAGAGTTTTTTTAATAAATCTTAATTGTTATAAGAAACACAAACTCAGAGTCAGTTGTCTGCAGTACAATAAAACTTATTAAATTACACTGTTTCTTCCTACTTATATGCTTCTATAGGTTAAGAAAATTTTCATTAGAATTATTATAATTATTATACAGAACAAACTTTCAAAATCATAGAATCATAGAATCAGTAAGGTTGGAAGGGACCTCTGGAGATCATCTAGTCCTACCTCTCTGCTCAAGCAGGGTCACCTAGAGCATGTTAGACAGAGTTGCATCCAGGCTGGCCTTGAAGATCTCTGGAGAAGGAGACTCCACAACCTCTCTGGGAAACCTGTGCCAGTGCTCCGTCACTCTCACAGGGAAGAAATTCCCCCTCACGCTCAGGCGGAACTTCCTGTGCTTCARTTTCTGCMCAYTGCCTCTTGTCCYGTCACAYGGGACAACTGAAAAGAGTTTGTCCCCGTCCCCTTGACACCCTCCCTTCAGGTACTTGTACACATTGATCAGATCCCCCCTCAGTCTCCTCTTCCCCAGGCTGAAGAGGCCCAGCTCTCGCAGCCGCTCCTCACAGGGCAGGTGCTCCAGCCCTCCGATCATCTTTGTAGCCCTACGCTGGACTCTCTCCAGTAGCTCCATGTCTCTCTTGTCCTGGGGAGCCCAGAACTGGACACAGCACTCGAAATAAGGCCCCACCAGGGCTGAGTAGAGAGTCAGCATCACTTCCCTCCACCTGATGGCAACACTCTTCCCAATGCACCCCAGGAGACCATTGGCCTTCTTGGCCACAAGGGCACATTGCTGGCTCATGGTCAACTTGTCATCCACCAGCACTCCCAGGTCCTGCTCTGCAGAGCTGCTCTCCAGAAGGTCAGCCCCCAGCTTGTGCTGGTGCCTAGGGTTATTTTTGCCAAGGTGCAGGACCCTGCACTTGCCCTTATTGAACCTCATGAAAATGAATATCCAAAATGTAAATTAAGTTGTTCCAGTCAAAAGTAGTGAGAAAAAGAACAAATGTCTACCTTCTTATTTTGTATAATGCACAAATATATACAAAATTTCTATTCTCATTTGAACAGAAGTTAATGTCTTCTCTGAAGGTAAACCAAATTAAATGAGTGAGTGAAGTACTATGAGCTTTTGAATATACTGACAGATATATTGTACTTGTCTACTACAAACTTTCCAGCTTGCACTCCAGGAAGCATGGTCAAATAATGTAATTTTGGAATTACATTACCATCTGTATATTCTAGAAAATCATGCAGAAAACAATGCTTAGAGCATCTGTCTGTTATTGTACGAATGCTATTTTTTTTCCAGATGTTTTTCTGGCAAAGAGCAAGAGAAGACTTTTGCATGGAAGTTAAGGGTCTAGTCCACTGGAATTTAAAATTTACCGAACTAGCCAAGGCTAGCAAACACTATGCCTAGCATCATATAGTTTCTGGAGTCAGAAAGCCCAGGAATGCAGATATAAACTATATCTTGGCCACAAGACTTGCCAGAGTCTCTTACCAAAGCAACTTCTGTTGCAGATGTACACATCAGACTGTCTCCTACTATGTGAAAATGCAAAGAAGGGCAAGTTTGCTCTCTCACAAAATTGAAGAAACGAATAGCTTTGTTTTATATTATTTTACATATAATTGAGATGAAGTTACAAAAAAGTAAGCATATGTAAACATCTGATTGCTACAGTTGCCCACTGTGTTATTATATGTATCCTAAAAACTGTGAAGAATTTAGGGATTCAGACATTCTAGGACATGGAAATTCCACATGAAAGTAGTGCAGAACTGAAAAGATGGACTAATAAGTAGTTAGAAACAATTGTTAGAGCCGGACAATTGGCAGGAAAAGTCAGAGAATTCTCTTAGCTATGGATTCAGAATACTCACAAAGTACGTTGTGGTAATGTATATTGATAGGTGGGAATATAGTTATACAAAGTATATTTACACCATAAAAGCTTAGGCTTCGATTTTCCTGACTACTTCCGGCAGAAGGTAAATGGTGTCCTTAAACACAAAGCACCCAAGGACAAAAGCTAGAGGCCTGGAATTCATCCATCTAGACTTCAGAAGTCTGGGGTTGAAATAGATTATCAACGGATTGATAGGTTAATTGTTATAAGAAGCTGCCCAAGTCCCAGAGAGTGAGCTCAATAGATACGAGTCATAAACAATATATATTTTTGGAAGAAGAATGATAGCTCTRAACACTAAAATTATAAACAAATTAATGGAATATGCAATGAATCTTTACTGCTTAAGGAATACTTATAGAAAAAGMGACAACTTGCTCTTAAAAACATGGAAGCACAGAAGCAGGGTAGAAAATGTCGTRTGTTCAGAAGTAGTAAGCTAAAATGAAAACTTTTAGTGTTGTGCAGATTATATGATTAGGGTTACAGTCTATAAAGAGTAGTAAACACTGTTACTTTTTTTCCCTTCCTTTGTAATTTAAAGAGTATTATAAAAACAGAATTCCAAATATGGCATATTTTACAATAAAAGTATTTAAATCCATGTCATACTGAATGGGCAAACTTCATAAAATATTATTGTRTGTTAGTTTCCTTATTTCAAAACTGTTCATGTATTTTTTTAGAAACAATCAAAATATATAGAACATCAGCCTTCTGTACTCTGCAGATGGAGTTTTTACTGTGCTGTGTCATCACATCAGATGCATCCAGAAAAATTACCTCAGTAGAGAAAGCATGAAACAATTTTTCAAGCAAGATAAYAGTAGCATGGTAATTTTCAATAGTTCAAAAGAAGCATTAAATATGTTTATGAGAGGAAATTACTTTCAAAGTCTTTTAAACATAGAGTTCTAATATTCTTACTGCTATTCTAGGTATGTTCTTCATGAATTTATCGCAATAGAACATTGACATGCAAAGGAGCGTGAATCTAACAGGTCAATTTTTCAATTTTAAAATAACAAACTTTTACAAAGTAAAATTGAAGTGGTATTCCCACAATTCATAGGCAAGTAGATACAACAATTGTTAAGAAAAATATTAAGTATATTGCAAGAATAGTAAAACCATGTATGTTCATTTTTATACATAAGAATACYTTCAAAAATGACATCTCAGAGATCTTAAAGGAAATCGTAATGAGAAGATATTAATGGTTGGGGAAAGTGAGGCACTGTCATGAAGCCATTTGCCTATGATCAAAAGATCTTGTAGCAGAGCAGAAAATAACTCTTCTAACATTCTTTCACTAAACTATCCATTGGGTCAGGCTGTAAGGAGCCTTTGTGATACGAGTAGACTTCGCAGTCAGACGGTCAAAAAATAAATTTAAATGCTRAAAAAAGGCAAGACTCATAATCCTTAAGAGAACTGAAATCCCCTTGTATGCAGAAATGCTAGATGTCTCATTATGTTCAGAAAGAACACGCGATGATGCTGTTTTCTAGGGTCGGAGGGCTAAAGGAGAGCTAGAATCAAAAGAAAATCACAGGAGAAGGATAAATATATTTCAGAATAATGTTTCTTGCAGTTCMTATGAAGATGAAAACTCACTTGCTATACATATCTTCAGAACTCAGGCTTTCATATCTGACTGATCTMTGCTTTTCAGCTAAGAAAGAGACAATTCTGGAAATGGGGAAATATTTTCTTTGGATGAAAAACCTTAAGTTTGTAGTTTTATATATATACTTGTCATTTGCCTCAATCTTTTCTTTCCATCAGAGGCTAAGAAGACAGTATGGCAGGACTGGGAAATGTCATTTCTGTTTTCAGGGAAAAGAAGGCCCCTTTGAGCAACTGAGTTTCATATCATCCTTATTTTATTGCCGTTGAATATGTTATACAATCTGTGACTTGGCAGCAAATGAACTGGCGGCATACTTGAACACAGAATAGATGCCATAGAATAATAGAATGCTRCTATATTTTACTTAGATTGTTATAATGGATGGAAAAGATACATGCAGTATTTTGAAGAGGGAGATTTTTCTGCTTTCCTCTGGTAATGGATTATCTGATTTGCACCTGCTTCATAATCTTGAAATCTACTGTCAGCTGAGTATTTGGATAAAAGTAAATTTCTACACCTTTTTTAATGTTTTAGAGAATACATAATAAAAGTACCACAAATTACTGTCAATTTACAGAGGAAAGTAAAGAAGGGAAAAYATGTTTTAAAAACACTGCTTTACAGTAGTAATTCTTTCATAAATCATGAAAGTAATCATTAAAGCTACAAGTTCCTGAGTTTCTTCCTGTTTTTTTTGTTGTTGTTTTTTTCCTTATTACTAATAAGAACGTATTGCAGAAGGCAGTCAGTAAAAGTTTTTAATGAAAACTAAACCAGCAGGAATATTATTGCTTCTCTATTTTAAAAAAAATAAAATCTCGAAACAAAGATCCAATCCTTGTGCTTGCCTAAAGCATAACCAATTTGGCAAACAGAATTGTTTTCACTTCCATACATTTGTTTAATGCTTTTTACTAATGATTGTGTATTTATGAAAAGTCTGTATATCATTCAAGAATAAACTGAAACAAGCATTGACTCTGCATCAAATCTACATGCTGTTTATTAATCTTATGGATAAATGTTGCTTCATTTTTATGCTAAGAATTAATTAATTGTATCCTGTACCACCTATGGAGGAGAGGTACACTTTATAGAAAATCCTCTCACAGATAAAAGAATATGCATCTGTAATTTTGTCCTTRGGAAAGATGCCTGGCTGCAGTCCTTCTAGCTAGAGGAGCATTTGGTTCTCTGTCTAAGAACAATATTACGTTTCTTTCCTTCCAGTCCATGACACTTGAATGTCATACCCTTCAYGCAAGCGAAGGATGCAGAGCAGTTACAAATGTTTGTGCAGCTAATAACAAGTGAGATCTCATTCCTTGCAAGTTGCAAATATTAATATACTCACCAATTATAGTTCATAATGAAGAGAAAATTACACTTTTATATCTTGAGACCATAGCTGTTTTATTATTGCTGCTGTTCCTTCAGCATGGGCTAAAACAGGTTTTACTCTAATGAATTCCACAGGCCAAGTTTTCAACAGCTTTAAGCCTGCTGGGCATATGGTGGCACTGCATTTCGTTATACAAATACTATCTTCAATTCTCTGCAGCAACCTGGGGCAGTATATGTGTGGAAATAACTCTGAAAGTGGAATATCTTTCAGACAAAAAAAGGTCATTTCAATGTTGATGATGTTTGAGCTTGGGAGTTCTACATCACTACTCAAGTGCAAACTTTTCAGGAATGTAATTGGCACTGCTACAGCATTTGAAGACTTTTCCTTTATAGAATTGTTGTAGTTCTTATCTATTTTAATTATATCTTAATTTTATTCAACTTAGTATCAATGAAACAGAACGTCTGTCACCTTGTTAGGAAAATATTATTTATCTTTTTATGCTGTTTATATGAACAGCTCATTCAAAATCAGATACTTGAGGGCTTCATTTTTAAAGTGGAGTTATTAACCCTATATTTTATAACAAATCATGATCTATTTGGTTATTGTAAATTCTAGGAGTCCTATAAAACCCTACCATCATATCTTCCTTTGTGTATTATGGAGAACAACTTATTTTTATTTGCAAGTATTTCAGCCAATCAAATAAACTCGTTCAAAAGTAAATCACACAGTTTATTGAAATGGATCTTGGAAAAAGTAACAGTCTTTAATTAAGTGTATTCTAGACTGTGGCAAAGTAAATAAGTTTAATCAGTTGCTTACACACTAGTCATCTGTCTATACCTAAAATGTAGTTGTTAAATTAAAAAAAAAAGAAATTTATTGCTTTCAACCTCCTGAAAATGACTGAAACTTTGTACCTTAACCTTCCATCTGTTCATTTATACATTTCAAAATGCAAAACAACAATAACAACAACCAAAAAAAAACCCTTTTACCCAGATGCCATGTGCATGAGGCCAAAAATGATAAAAATAGTGAACAAGAATTTTGACCCTGGTATTTGTTTAGTGAGTTCGCTCCTTTTTATTCTTAAAGATACTTGTTCAAGTCCAGTCTATATTATAGGAACTGAAAGTAATTATCTTTCAGTGATTAATGAGAAATGAATGGGTAATCTCAGTCTACTTCTCAGTATAATTCATAAAACTCACCTTAAAAATTACCATTAATTCATTATGCCAGGAAAGAGACCAAAGATTAAATACTCTTGAATAAACCACTATTTTATGCCCTGATACAATATTGCTGGCTTATGACTGAGTCATATGTGTGATCTGAGTTTGCTTAGGCTCTGTAACTCATTGGCTACATTTACCAGCTCCAGATGACATATTCCTTAACTATTGCCTTAACATTATATTTATTTTTCATTCTGAAGAATAACTTGCAGTTTTCTTTTCAAAGTATTTACAGAAACTGGAGCAAATAGCTTACTAGAGGTGTTGTTTACAAAGAAGTCTGTGACAAGTATCTGATTATATTCTTATTTTGTCTTTATATAATTCCTATATAGCAGATGTACTCCAAATGGATAATTACACATTCAAGAAAATGAAGGAATTATCCATTCTATATAGTGCCTCCATGAAGATTGTTCCTAGTTCTCTCTATAGCACGCTCTCTTTTTTACACCAAAGAAGATTGAAAATAATAATTTTCTGAAATCTTTAAAAACACTTCCAAACAGCGGCCAAATGAGTCTTCTAGGAGAAATAAATTACTTCGGGAACTAAGTACTCTGTCTTCTGGATAGAACTGTTTTAACAAAAGATTTTGGACTACGCATGAAGGCTGGGAGGGGGAGGAAGTTGGTATAATCATATCATAAATATTGGAAATGCACATTCACMGCTCCAAACAACCTAACAGATTAGGCGCTGTGGGTATGTTACTCTGGGACGCAAATTATAACTTGAAAAAGGATAATACTGTTTTGATCTTCTCTAGTCTACATTCCTAGACAGAATTTCATATTTCCTACCTAAGTTACCAAATCCTCAGTGGAAACAAAACAAAACAAAACTGCTATAATTTATCCATCCAGCAAAAGCTTTTATGCCTTAGGACAGGATAAAGGATGTATAACTCGCTGTTAGATTGCTGGAAGATTAAAAGAAAGCGCTCTACTGAGAACCTGTATAATGATGACTCTAAGGACACTCAAGGAATTTGTTCCACATGTATGCATCAGGGTTTGTTAATTTTGCTGTCACCCATGGAGACTATTCTCTTTCAGCTACTATTAAAAAAAATCAGAAACAAGGATTCTGACTCTTGTTTCTCATATTGTGGAGTAAGCTAAGAGTAGGTCTGTTGAAGTTAATGGAATTAGTGCACGAAGAAGAAATCTTGTGCATATTTTGAGTTTGGAATATACAAAGTGTGTTTTTTCCCCTTCAATACATCCCTTGCAACTCTATAATGCTAATATTTTGGATGCAGAGTCAAGCATCAAAGGAGATATATAACAATATAGGAACAGCAGTGCTACCTCTGTCGCTGAATTAAGTTTCCTTTTATTGTGTCCATGCCACATAATTTGTTTTACAAGATTTTCAAGACCATTTTTAAAATGAGAGATAGATATGAGGTTTTGATGTTTTGTTGTTGTTACTTTTTGTTTTCAATGAACTGCAAAATTTGTTCTGTCAGAGTGGAAGAATAAAAAATGAAATTTCCTCTCTTTTGATTTAAATGATGTTTGAAGGGGAGATTCACTTAAGACGTAACTAAAGAATAGCCTTTGGATATTTCAGACGTTCAACTAATTTCTCTGAAGTAGAAATTCATTAGAAAAAATCTAAAATAAATTGGTTATATCATATTGAATCATATTTTTTCTTGTCACTATTCCTATTAAAACAAACAAACAAGACAGAGAGAGAGAGAGAGAAAAAGAGAGATATTCTGAGTAGGTACTTATTAGCTTAAGAGTATAAAAAAAAAAACTTGAGAGAGTTTGGAAATTAAGTTATCCTAGATACTATGACAAAGAATAGACATGATTCAGTCAGCGTATATAACTCCTATATCCATTGTCCAGATATTTGTTTTCCATGCCAGCCTTTCAGTCATTAAGTCACTTGAGATTATTCTACAGCTTTTTCACATCTGGGATGATACTATCAAATCTGTACAAATAAGTATGAGCTTTTCTCTGTGCCTCTCAAACACTGAAGAAAACTTGTTTAATTTTTTTTCTTAATGCAATCAATCTTTGCAACAAACTCATAATCAGATTTTTTCAAACTACTTATGCCTTAGAATTTTAACACAGATTAAAGATAAAAAGTTTGTAGATTACAATGAAGTGAATTAGAAAAAGACATGATAGCAAATCAAAACACATGATCGTTTCAAAGTTTTTATCACAGTTCAGCGTCTGCTAATTTCTTGACATTTTCTTGATTGTTTCTTAAGACATTTACGAGTTGAAAGAAATTGAGAAAAAATTTTAAAAATTATATTAGAATTATATACATTAAATAGATATCATTCAAATTCAAGTTGCTGAGGAATGAACAAAGGTAACATAAAAATCTACAGATAAGAAAAAAGGACACAAACCAGACACAAATATATTCTTATCATACTAATTCAATTCCCAATCAGCTTTCTAAAAGACCAGGGATGACTCAGTATATCTATATAACTAGCAGGGAATCAGGTAAATTACAGAATATAACGTTCATTATATCTATATAACGTTCCATTATATCTATGTGTTCTTGGTTTTCATCCCTCTATAAATTCCTATCAAACCCACAGTAGGAAGTCAATATATATTTTTTTTCTTTTGGCAAATAAGGGTATTTCTGCATGTTTACAAGTGAGAAGCCACCATGCTTACGCAAGGAAAGTAAATTAAACAACTAACAAAAAACTTACAGAGGAAACAGAAAATGATTTACCACAACCATTATGCGGAATATAAAAATAGAACCAGTCATGTGGATTAGAATAATGCAGATCTGAGCTCTTTCTGCCTCTAAAGAGGAACTAATTTTAGTGCTTTTGTTAGATGGTAAGAGGGAAACCAGTGCAGGAGGAAATTATTACGAAAAAATTCTCAGAAAAAAAAATTTTGAAGAATCTAGCTATTTTTGAAAGTGAACATTGAAAAAGAGGTGATGAAAAAGTTCTAGAACTTCTGGACTTCAGCTTTTTACATCAGCATCCAGTCATAAACTTAAGCTACCAAAACTAGATTGGTGTTTTGGTAGCTAATCTTTCTAAGCAACTGATAAAATCTACATGTTCTGAGGCAGGTTTTTGATCCCAAAACAGAGCTAGTGAACCTTTTTGAATATCCTCTTTCTTGCTTGTATTAGTGGTAAGCATAATTATTTACTTGTTTAGACAAAAAGTGCTCATGGTGCAGATGAGAAAGGAAAGTAGGAATGAAAGTACCTTCAAAATGACAATGAAAATCATCAAAAAATTTCAGAAAATCTTCCTGAAGATAGTTTGACTGTTTAATGCCTATCAGACTTTGATTGAAAGCTGACACTGTGACAGAAGAAAAAAAATCTATACTTCATGAATATGAGTCTTGTTTGTATATGATATTTCAAAACTGTAATGTTACAGGCAGAAATACAGTATATTCTTCACTGCCATGCAGTTAATACTCTTTAGTGTGCCTTTTCATTCTCTACTATGCATTCCTGTTGATAAATCAGCAAAGAATTTCTGTTTCAGCAGGTCAATATGCACTAAAATGTTGTAATTAATTTTAGAACATAACAAATCAATTTTAGGTCACAAAAAAAAAAATCCACGTGATTAAATTTAGCTAGCTGTTATAAGGAAATGAATAGACAGCCACTAATACATAGTTCCATACATTGCCAGAAAAAGAGTTCCTCAAGAGATACGAATATCATTTCTTTATATCTTTTTTTTTTGGGGGGGGGGGGATTAAAAAGGGCATGCAAATAGTGATAACGAGGAAAGAGAAGGGGAAGAGGAAGAGGATTCCTAATATTAATATCTACCTGGAAAGAATACAAGCTTAAATATTTCCTGATTTTAGTCTGAACAAGAGATTTTATATTTGCAAATGTCTTCAGCCACAGAGTTTCGAATTTGTGCAAAACTACTAGGCTATCAACTGCAGCCATCACATTGTGATAAATGTGATATTCCCACAAAGACACATTCTTTCTCAGCAAGCATAACCAGAGATGTCCTGTAGTGTGTGCAGCAAAATTGTTTTTGTTGATTGGTTAGTTCACGCTGCACACAAAACACTGAGTTCTCAACTCAGGCTGTGAGTTACGTTCACAGCTAAATATTGTTAAAATACTTATATTTTACCCTAAATATTCTCTAATCACTCTATTTTCCGACAGTTTTGCCATAAAATGTTATACATATAGCATATGTCTCATTATTGTTCAGATGGAAAATGCATACAAAATGTATTTATGATTAGGCATTGTTGAAGATATACTTTTTTGATGAAATTATATAAAAAAAAATAAATAAATATCCTGCCTATTAAAGTAGAACCACATAAGCTTAGATGGAAGCCCCTTAGAATGTTTTCTTCACATGTACATATTCAGGAGTATCTAAACAGAAATTTGTTTTAAACTGCATGTTTTTATGGTTAAAAATTAAGTAGGAATAAAAAGGCCCCATCATGGAGAGAAGTTTATGAATTGGTAGCCAAAAAAGTCTGGTCTATCTAAAATCTGGACTGCAAGAGGCTGAGAAAGTGCTAACAGTTCTGAAGAAAGTTGGAGGAGCTAAGCATCAAGCTATCATTACCATTATTAGACAAGATTAGTGGATTACTAGACGTTCATATCTCCTGATCTGTAAGAAACCTATTATCTGAGATACAGAATGGTTCGATGATCTATTAATGCATGGTTAAAGAACATCAAAAGAGTGGCTGAGCCAAAGTTGATAAATGATTAACTGAGAAACTAAAGTCAAAGTGCCAGCAAAATCAAGAAATAGTTTTGGAATTTTCAAAGTACCAAACAGTTTAAAACAAATCAAGATGAAAGTCATGTATTGACTTATTTATGTAATTATTTATTTAGGTAATATATTTTATTAATGTAAAATTTGTTAATGAAATTAACAAGTAATCTGTGAAAAATGCATTCAGTATTAATGTCCGCAATACAACAAATAAACAGCAATACTAGATAATTACAAAATATTAATAAACATAAATATCCAAACACTCTTCTATACTTAATCAAAAAATAAATCTAATTCTGATCTCAATACAATGATACTAGCATCTAATTCAAATTAGATACAATTAAAAAAGATAAAACCACAGACTTCCACTACCTAGAAGAGTCTTAAGAACAGTGATTTCAGCAGAGCAGGGGGTGTTGTGGGTATCCCAAGGCCCTCGCTGGGTTGAGTATGGTGATAGAATTAGTTTCTTCCTTCTTACTCCGTGATCAGCTTGCAATCATTCTTATAAGTTGCTAACACTCTGCGCTCTGGTGTTTCTTCATTGGTCTTCAAGTCCACATTGCATCTGAATGTATTACATACAGCATGTTTTACATATGTGATATTTGTTCTCTCTGTTACTCTTATAATTGGTTTTGCCTAATTGTATTTCCTTAATGTAATTTGTACTGTATTTCCTTAATGACCCACTAATTGATAACTGATGAGCTGCTTATAGACCTGGGGTCTCTGGTGTCACCCTTTTGCTTTCTAGGATTCACATCATCACAGGTCTTCACTTCTCAGTGCTACATCTTATTCTGGGGTCATAGATAGTTCATTCTGACAGAACAACCGAATGTTACTACTTTATGTTATTTACAACAGATATTATAACACATAATTGTAAAAAGCTAAGCAAAAGATAAAACAAAGTAGGTACCAGTCACTTGGTGATTGAATAATTGTTATTTTAAACTAAAACAAAATTCCAGGCATGCTAAAACACGCACAAATAAAGCTTTACAGGTTCTGAGGCTTGTACTGTTGTGTTAACACAAAGCCAATGGCCTGCGAGGAGTAATGGCAAAACCACATTTACTCGTCTAGTGGGCTACACTTGCAACACTTCTGTCTTCTTAGGGTTCAAATTGGAAAAAAACAGTGATACTCAATAATACTAAAAAAGTGTCAACAAATGTTCACCCTCATTCAGTGAAAACAGACTTTCAATTTTTTTAGTTTCTCTAGTAGATTTACAACCGTGGCCATAGAAAGGTTTTGTRCACAAACAGCATAAATAGTAAATTAATAGTAAATATCACAATGATTGCATAGTTTTATGTATTTGATGGGTATTAATTTTACCTGAGGTRGATAAACCTCATGGAAAAGATGTGACTGAGAAGAATAGGGAAGAAGAGAAAGTGAGATTCATACAAGAAAAAATAAAGCAGTGGTGAGATGCAGGATGATGAAGAGAGCTAGGCAGGACAAAAGTGAGATACTTAGATTTTGATGAGCATCATGACTTGACTGAGCTACTGATTTCATGATTACATAAACTGGCTCTCATTTGGGATGGGTTTTCTCTGCATAGAAATCAATTTTGAAGGTAAGGAACAGCACTGAAAGTTGTAATGGCAGTTTTGTATAGTCAAGGGAGGCTAAAAGGATTTTCAGATATTTGTAGAGTTGTCTCTATTTTTTTTCCTAAAGGCAATAGGGGAAGCAATAAGTCAGATTTTACAGCATTCCATGTCTTCCTGAACAATTCTGGACCTTTCTGAAAGTTTGACCTCACCACATTAGAGCAGTCGCCMCTTATTTTGGCTGCTTTTGCATCTCTTCCTGGTTTCTGTTTTCCTTTTCTAATTCTAGTTTCTAATTTCCTATTTCTGTTTGCTGAGACATTTGACTATAGTTGTGATAGACACTAATCAGAAACTAGTAAATCAGTAGCAGAAGATTTAGTGTTTCAGTATAATGATGGGTCAAATACAGTTTAAACAATGCCATTGTCATCTACTCTGAATGTGGAAAGAACAAAAGCGGACAAAAATTCCATGCATTGTCTTCATTTGTGGCACTAAGAGTACATTGTGGAGATCAAGGATTGAGAYATACACGAATAAAAGTAATATTCACCTTGTTCTTGAAATAAATTAGCTTTCAAAAACAAARTAATGGATGAAGGAATTTAAATGGACATAAACTCAAACCATTTTTTTTGAACCATCTGCTTGCATGAAACTATAACTATTACTAGTTATAAGCTTCTTTCAACAAACTCAAAGAAGCCATCCACATCACAATAGCAATAGTTTGGAAAAAAGAAAAAGGAAAAAAAAAGTCAGATGTAGTTTGGGCGAGGAATGAGGCACAGAACCAAAAGGCACTCACATGTCTAAGTGCCCAGACTTCAGGTTCACACTTCAATCAGGCACTTCATTCCTGCAGTGGAATTCAAAACAGTTAGGTACCTTTGTTTGCTAAACACTAAATGGGCAAAAGTTACTATGTTACTAATGCCATTCCCAACTGCCAGTACCATACTAAGAAAATGCCTTGTGTAGGGCGCAAAAAGAGAGAAGAGAAAGAAGGAGGAGAAGTACAGGCCAGTCAGATGAACCTCAGCTCCTGGAGAGCTGATGGAGCAAATCTTTCCGGAAGGCATGTCCAAACACATGACGGGCAAGAATGTGATTTACTAAGCATATATTTACAACGGGCAAATAGTCCCTGACCAATCTGATTGCCTTCGGTGATGAGACGACTGGCTTTATGTATGATAAGAGAGCAGTAAAAGGTGTTTACACAAGGCCTTTGACACATTCTCCCTTAGTATCCTTATAACCACGTTTGACAGATACAGTCTGGAAAAGCAGACTATACGGCAAGCAGAGAACTGGCAGTACAAAATCCAGCTGCTGTCTGGTTACTGATGGTGTCCTATGGGGTCTAAACCAATGTTTAGAGACTTTACTACTGACAAGGACAATAGGATAGAGTACACGTTACTAAGTTCTTAGACGGTTCCAAACAGAGRGAGCAGTTGATGATCTAGAGAATAGGTTTGCCATTTGGAGAGACCATGACAGGACAAAGAAATGGGCTGACAAGTATGTCATGTTCAAAAARGAAAATGTAAAATCCTGGTCCTGGAAGTGAATAACTCCATGCACCAGTACAGACTGGCCAGAAAGCATTTTTTCAAAAAAGGACCTGGGAGTTGAACACAAATATGAGCCAGGAGCTGCYGTTGACCTTAAGAAGGTTAACTGTGTCCTGTATTTGATGTATTTGCAAGAGCATAGCCAGCAGGTCTAGAGATTTGAGCTTTCCCCTCTCTTTAGCACTTGTGAGACCACATCTTGAGTGGTATGTTTTGGACTTTCCACTGCAAGGCAGACATTGATATATYGGAGTGAGGCCAGTGGAGGCCACTGAGCTGGTCAGGGGTTGGAGGACACGGCATATGAGAAGAGGCTGGGAGAGTGGTGTGTTCAGCCTGGAGAAGAGAATGCTAAGGAGGGATTTAATTTCTGTCTTCAGTTTCCTAATAAAGAGTGACAGATGTCCTTGAGAAACATAGAGGTGGGATAAGGTGCAGTGAACAAAAGCCGCAAGACTAGAAAGTTCTGATTAGATATAAGGAAAATTTCTTCCTATTAAAGAGGACAAATGCTGGAACAGGTTGCCCTGAAAAGCTGTAGTAGCTCCATCAACTGAAACATTCAAAACAGAACAATTTGACCTCAGTTGGTTCTACTTTGAGCAAGGTTTCTGTTTTTGCTGTGGGTTTTATATGTATGTGTGTGTGTGTGTGTGTGTATGTATATATATGTATATGTGTGTATGTGTGTATATATATATATGTGTGTGTGTGTGTGTGTAAAATTTAGCAGCTTTGTAATACTGGGAAATTCATCTACTGAAGCTGGAGAAAAAAAAATCTCCCTCCCATGAGTGGGGATATAATTAAGCTACAAATTTTAACAAATAAATATATATATATAAATATATATATATTTTTCATAGTGTGTGTGTGTGTGTATGTATGTATCTTTCACTTTAAATGAAAATATCTTCAAAATACCCCTTTCTATATTCATGAACAAATACTTAAAACCTAACTTTTTAGGTGTCCTAAAGTTAGTACCTGATTACTCAGTCCTTTAAGCAGAGTCTGTGAATGGACTACTGTAGTCTTAATTAAAAATTCTTTGATAAAATCAAGGCCTAAAATCACATTCCAAAGGATCTGCTTCCAAAACTTGGTTTATTCTTTTCTTCTTCTTCTTCCTCTCCTACTTCTTCTTCTTCTTCTTCTTCTTTTTAATTCTCCTTTCTTCTTAGTAGTTACTATGAATCTTACATTTCTTTGCATTTATCTTTTGTTTTAGCAGTGTGCTAAAATGCTTAAAGGTCCCGCTGAGGCTTTGGGTAAGATCCAGGACAAACTTACAGCTATAAAGTACTTACATATCTATTCACACTAAAATACATTGATTTTTTTTTAATTATGTCACAGGTATTTTTCATATGCAGAACAGTTTTGGCTTTGCAAAGCAGAAGCATTTTGGCTAAGTTGCATAAAATATGTATGGTTTCTGTATAGTCATAGGATATGATTATACAGTCTGCCTATGAAGTAAGATTCAGAAAGGTATACTTGTCCAGGGAGGAGTTTATAGTTAGTTTCATCCTTCTATTTTATCTAATCCTTTCCTAATTTTTCAAGATAGAAGATATTCTCTTTTTCTACATTTTTTYCCCCAAAGTGAAATTTCTCTATTAAAGAAATTACTTCAAACTTACATTTCTCRTGTCCATTAGCTTCTCAGTGTAGTAAGTGGTAAGATTTTGTCATGTGGACAGATTAAATAAATTCTTCCTTTAGAAAATTAACAAAGTAAATCCAGCTGGCTCAGGGGAAAAAATAAAATAAAAACCTAAATTACCCTTAAACATGACCAGTTTTTAATTATATGTTTTACTTAGGTTTAGTCAAACATCCTAAGTTTCATGACAAATTTAATTTTGCCAACTAAAATGCCCCAAATCTTCCCTATTCTCAACATATATTTAAAAATTAATGGGCACTATCTTCCTAAATAAAAATACCTTTCCAAAAATTATTTTTTCTACAGACTGTACTAAATCAAGTCAAGGAATCTTGAAATGCTTCAAGACTTCAATACACCACTTTCTATATAAAGATAAGACTTCATTATTTTGACCATTCATTATTTGAGCAATCTGTTCTGTAATTACTCAGTTGAGCCTGAACTACACAGTAGCACCAGGAGGAAGCAGTGAGTGATGAAAATGGATGACTCTCTGTTGCACGGGACAGAGGTTCCCATCTGCCAACCTGATCTGCTCTTTCGGGAGGTTTGTTGCTTGCTGTGGCTCTAGGATCTAGGACATTTTGGCAAAACTGCCAAAGCTTGCCTGGTACTTGTATTTTTACCCTATGTTACTCTTCCATATGGGAATCAACAATACTGCCAGAGGAGACCTGAGCATATCAAATATGACTACGTGGCTCTGGAGTTGAGGGTCAAGGGCTCAGTGAGATGGAAGGGCTTGAAGAAGAGTGGATGAATTCTGCAGGTCAACGATTGGTTGTGTAGCTACTGCCAGCTACTGCCAGGATTTTGGTCGTTATGACCATGGAATACTTTTTGAGGCTCAAGAATTGCTAGGAAGAGACAGAATCCACCTGACTAAGTGAGGTGAAAGCATTTTACCAACAGGTTATCCAGGCTTCTAGAGAGAGCTTTAAACTAGGAATGATAGGAGAGAGAAAGACTCACCAACAGTCCTTGAGGAAGTGGTGAACTAGGCTGGCAAGCAAACTGTGCAGGATGATATAAACAGGAAAGATCTCATAAATGACAAGAAAAAAAAAAAGAGAGGGCTGAAAGGAGTCAATTTGGAGTGTATATGCAAAAATGAGGAAATGCCTTCTGGACAGCATTATAGAGAAAGTTCTCATACCCTTTCTGGGACATAAGCATGACTGGGTGTCTCTCTGAAGTGTTTATACACTGATGCATGCAACATGAGGAACAAATAAGAGGAATTAAGAAACTATGCTGTTGCAGGGCAGTGTTCTCGTTGGAATCATGAAACATCGTGGGATAGCTCACATGACTGGAGTGCTACAGTGACTATTTGAGATACAGTCTCTTGAGGAAGGACAGATGGGGACGGTAAGATGGTAGAGTTCTTTTGTATGTGAGAGAGCAGTGGGAATATGTGGAGCTCTCTTGGGACAGGTGAAGAGCCAGGCGAGACTTTATGGGTTAGAATTAGCAGGCAGAACAAAGGGGGCAATGCTGAGGTGAGTGTCTGCTACAGACTGCTTTATCTGGGAGAAGAAMTAGATGGAGCTTCTCCAGACAACTGTAATAAGCCTCGCAGTTAGAAGCATCTGTTCCCACTGAGGACTTTAACCATTTTGTTGTCTGCWGAAGGGACAAAACAACAACACACAAGAAATTCAGGAGATTTCTGGAGTACATTGATGATAAYTTCCTGATACAGATAATCAAAGAGCCATCAAAGTGAGACATTCTGCTCAAYATCATATTTACAAACAAGGAAGATCAGGAATGTGAAGTTCAGGGACAGCCTCAGCTACATCTATCAGCATGAGATGGTGGAGCTCAGGACCATGAGAGGAGGAGGAAAAAAACAAAAAGAATGATCACGACCTTGATTTCAAGAGAGTAGGTTTGGGCCTGTTCAGGGATCTCCTTGGAAAAATCCCACGGGATACAGCCCTTGTTGATTGTCAAGGATCACCTCCTCCAAACTCAAGAATGATTTATCCCAACAAGAAGAACATCAAGCAAAAGTGGCAGAAGGCTTTCATGAATGAATAGGAAACTGCTAACTAAATTCACACATCAAAAGGAATGAAAGTAGACTCACAGACCCAGAGTGACATGGCAGGAACATAGACATACTTTCTGAGCATRCAGGGATAAGGTTAGAAAAGCCAAATGTCCATCTAGAATGGAATGTAGTGAAGGCTGTGAAGGGCAACAAGAAAGGCTTCTAGAAATACAGCAACAGCAAAAAGAAGACCAAGTAAAGAAAATGTGGACCTTTTGCAGAATGGAACAGGCAATCTGGTGATGAAGAATGAAGAAAATGTTGAAGTACTCAGTGTGTTCTTTTCCTCAGCCTTTACTAGTAAGATTAGCTTTGAGGAATTCAAAAGACCTGAGACTAGAGGGAAAGTCTATAAAAGTGAAAACTTAACCTCAGTGGAGGAGGATTAAATCAAGGGATATTTAAACAAACTGAACATACACAAATCGATAGGCCCTGATAAGACGCATCCACAGGTGCTGAGGAAGCTGACTGATGTCATAGTGAGGCCACTCTCAACAATATTTGAAAGGTTGCTGTGGTCAAGAGACATTCTTGATGACTAGAAAAAGCAAATGTCACTCCAGGCTTCAAGAAGGGCAGGAAAGAAGATAGGTGATTACAAGCCAGTCAGCCTCACMTTGATACCTGAGGAGTTGATAGAGTAAATCCATCTGGAAACCATTTCCAAACTTAAGAAGGAGAAGGTGGTCATTGGGAGTAGTCAGCACAGATTTATGAAGAAGAAATCATGTTTAATTAGCCAGTTAGTCTTCTATGACGAGAGTAGCCTCAATGGATGAGGAGAGAGCAATAGAAGCTGTTTATCCTGACTTTAGTAATGCTTTTGAAATTGTGTCACATAACATATTCACTGCCTAGATCAGACATRGGCTAGATAAGTGGACAGTGAGGTAGACTGAAAACTGCCTGAACTACTGGGCTCATATAGTTGTGATCTGTGGCATGAAGTGGCTGGAGACCAGCCACTGGTGGTGTCTCCAGGAGTCAATTTGTCACWACTACTGTTTAACACCTTCATAAATGACCTGGATGGTGGGACAGATGCACCCTCAACAAGTTTGCAGACAATACAAAACTGAGAGATGTGACCATGTGACCATGTAACCATGTGACCTTGACAGTCTGGAGAAATGGGCAGGCTGAACCTTGATGTAATTCAGCAAAGAGAAATGCAAAGTCCTGCACCTAGATTTTGGTCCACAAGGACAGGCTGGAAAGTAGCTTGCCAGATAAGGACCTGGGGGTCCTGGCCAACAATGAGATGACCATAAGCCAAAAATGTGCCCCTGCCACAAAGAAGGCCAACAGCTTCCGAGGCTTCATTTAGAACAGCCAGCAACTCAAGGGAAGTGATCCTTCTATTCAACACCGATGAGACCACATTGGAAATGTTGAGTCCAATTCTGGGCTTTCCAGTACAAGAAAGCACATATAGTGAAGGGTCGTGAAGATGATTAAGGGGTTGGAGTGTCTGACATACAAAGAGAGGCTAAGAGAGTTGTGGTTGTTCAGCTTAGAGAAGATTGAAGGACTGAGGGAGGATCTTATCAATATTTATTAATATGTGATGACAGGGGAGCAAAGAAGRCAGAGTCAGACTCTTTTTAGTGGTGCCCAGTGACAGAACAAAAGGCAATGAGCACAAATCTACAGGAAATCCCATTTAAACATAGTAAATCTCTCCCCCCGCCTTTTTNTTTTTTTTTTTTTTTTTTTTTTTATTTTTTTTCCTGTGAAAGTGGAACAAGTTGCCTAGAGAGGTTATGGCATCTCCATCTTTGGAGATATTCAGATCTGACTGAACACAGCCCTGAGCAACTTGTTCTACGTCAATCTGCTTGAGCAGGGGGGTTGGACTAGAGAATCTCCAGAGGTCCCCTCCACCCTCATCCATTCTCTGATTCTGTGATTTTGTGAGTGTAAAAGAGAGCAATACTCTTCTAAATGAGATAGCTATGTTTTTATTCACTCCTTTGGGGGAATAAATATTAGACAGAAAGACATACAAATGAATWCAGAAACATAAGAAACATAAAAACATAAGAAATACCTAGAAACTGTTATTATTAAACAATTAGACAAGTAAAATAAAGACAATTATCTATTGAGATATATACAAGAAAAATACCTCTGTGCTTAAAACTTTTAATTGTTTTTAGCAAAATAAAATGATCTCTTCTTCTGACAGCAATTCAAAGGATCCATTCAGGAATGGAGGTACAAACCTGGAAGATAAAAATGTATGTAAGAAAAACATAATTCCTGGAAAGATTTTTCCCATCTCAAATGGAATTACAGAACAGTAATGCCCTGGGCATTCTGTGCATTCAAGTGGCTTCTTCAGCCTCCAATTCTCATCCCTGTTGCCCCAAACCACTTAGCCCTTACCCTTTTCACCACCCGCAGCAATTTTAGCCTATGCCTCCAACTTGCTGCTAATAACTTCCACTCCAGAGCTAGAGACCTAAGATGCCGCAGTCCCTCTTTTGAGTTGGTTTGTGCATCTTTAGCCAGGCATGAACACTTAAGAAAAAAGATATACATAACTTTAAAATACAAAGTAATTGTTTATTGATTAGCACAGGATGATAGCTAGGATTTAAAAGCTAAACATTTATGTACTTATGGCCTCCTAATAATGCACTCTTTGCTGGTCAGATAGGTGTCAGCCAGAAGGGGCAGGGGCAGGGAAAGGTGCAGCCTCCACGAGTCCCTGGATCCCAGGGCCTCAGTGCTGATGAGTTTCCAGGTCCCACTAGCTCCATCAGCTCCGGTGACACTGATGGCTTGACTAGATGACCCAGCTGCTCCTGATGAGACAACTAGCTGCTGCTGCTGCTGCTTCTTCTTCTTTTTTTTTTTTTTTTTTTCCTCCTTTCAGATTTTATACATTTCTATACTGGTGTTATCCTTCTTCAATCCTTGAGCTGCTAACAAGCATGTCTCAGTAATCCTATTTCAGGTTTTAATTTTTACCTTTATCTCTCAACAGACTTACTTACTCATAATTCTTTAACAGAGAATGAAAAGGAGCTACTCTGACTCAAAGTTATGCCGACATGCCATATCTGAGCTGAGCCCTGGATCCAGCTAAACCGATAGCTAAACCTGTGGTGCAGAAGGGAATCTTACAGCTGGGCTCACAGTGAACTACTGCTTTAACCTTTTGTTTGACTTCCTTGTTTCTGTCCAGTTATTGTCCTAGCACTTACATCTTATACTTGCTTTTACAGGTAATGYAGGCCTAAACTCATCATCTTCTGTTCAAAATCATTCCCTCGCTGTATTTGAAAAAACGAAGTAATAATTTACTTGTTCAGAATCTTGAACACAAACTGTTACCCAAAGTAATGAATAGATCTCTGAAAGGTAGTACTCTGAGGACCTTTTTAAGGGTAGAAGAAAATACCATAACAATAATTCTGGATAATTTCTTCCTGCATACATCARAGTTCCTGCAGTTTCATGCTAAGCAAAGTTTAATGGTTAATCATTTCTATGACTTTAAAAAACTAATTTTAAAAAATGATCAAGTCTATTTTCCATAAATTATCCTTCATGCTAATTCATGCACAAGAGAATGTATCATCCACAAGCTATATTCTGTTTCTCTTATGCATGCTGAGTAGTCTCTCCACCTTGAGAATTCCTCTAACTTCACTTTTAACTCCCATGAATAAAGGTGTCATAATCTGCCTTTAACAGCAAAACATTTATTACCTGATAGTCAGATATTGTAATTGGATGTGTCATTTGATACATGTCCTATCAAATAAGGATAAAAGCTGTCAGAAACGTGCTCGTATTTTACATGTGCATCATTTAGTGCAGACAAAATATTCTGATTGGTAAAATACAGTCTTGTCTACGTACTTTTTGTTCCATTCCTTTGTGGCTGTTTGTCTCAGCATAGGCTTCAAGGTAAGTCCAGTGTGGTTCTGCAGGACTGTTAGAGTCTGATAGTCTTCTTTGAGATATTCCACATGTGGAAGGCTTAATGGTTAATACCAAATTTATTTATTTGTAAACATTTGATGCTACATGGTATTTTGATTTAACAGAGTGATATCGCAATTACTGAAATCACAGTATAAGTGTGAATTACACTTAATAGAATATAGCAGTTGTGATATGGAGTTGAATGCCACTAGAAACATGATTCTACTTTCTGATGTCTATAGTCACCCTCACAATGTTGTCATCTCCAACTGCCAGGAAGTAATATGTGAGTTGAAACCAGCTCAGTGTGATAGCCCTCTTCAAAGACTTTGTTCAGTTTTTCTACCCTGTGTTGGGCTGAGCTATGAATGCACTCCCCCCTCCCCACTAGCCTCCCATGCTGCTCTAGCTAACACAGGGAGACATTCACATTCTTTTGATTAATTCAGGCAAAAACATTTACACAACCAATTGACCCATTCAATTGATAAAGCCACTTATCTAAGACAAAGACCACTCTCTAGTCCTCCTATTTTTTAGATAAATTCATCTTTCTTTGGAACAGCAGGTATCAGTCACTCTCTACATTCTTCCCTGASCTTCGTGGGTACTTCATCCTTGCTCATCTCCTCTGAGCCTTCTTCCATTGTAGAGGTTTATTGATCAGCCAGAGGACTTCAATATACATTTATAGGAGCATCTAAGGAACACGTACCAGGAATAACAGGATTAGTGTGTACCCTGAGACAGACTCTAAGCTGGCTCAAGAATGAAAGCTCTAGAATCAAGGATTGTTTCTGATCTTCATTTATCTGTTGGTCTTTTTCTGCATATAATTCAAAGCAGCAATATTTGTAGATGCAATTTGCTTTATGGCTCTTTTTATAAGACTCTTTTCCCAGTTCAGATTAACAGTTACCCATATGACCAGCCTGTGCCAGTTTGGCTGTAATGTATATAATGTGGGAGAGAGGTATCTTTTGTTCTTGATACTTTTTATTTTAATTAAAGATCCACATGGGGCAATCTTATTTATAATGGGCCAAAAATCAACATAATGAATTACCCAGGAGAAATGCATTCAGTCTTCTTTATCTATGATCCTGATACTGTTTATTGGATACGCTAGAGGTTGTCCCCCCACCCCCAGCAGCTAATCCTTATACACAGAGCAGTCACAATATCTTTAATACAACTTCTCATATAAATTGTCAAGTTCTTAATTTGTGGAATCACTGGCAGATTTATTGTATGGATAAGGAATAGTAAGTCTACATAGCAGCTAGATTTACACAGGAAAAGAGATAGAGTCCTCAAGATAGCAATAAACACTGCAATTTGATAGTCTCATTAGGAGTATGAGAAAAGTTGAGATTCTTTAAATACAAGGAATTCAGTAAGGAATTATCAAAATGATTGTGCCCATACCTGGAACTTCTGCTGTTATAACATATAAAACACGCACTAGACAAAAGGCATGATCTAAAGCTTAAGCTTTTTTCTAGTATGTTTCTTCATTTAATTTCAGGTATTTTATATACAGATATAAACATATTTAGTGAAATATATATAATGTTTTTATCGATGTTTATTATGTGTTCTTGAATAATTTTACCTTAGTCATTACAATGTTTCCTGTGGAACCTGGAGCTCAAAGTTCAGGTTGTCAGAAAGTGAAAATTAGATTCAATTATTGGCCACAGAGTAACGGATCACAGTGTGACCACAGGATACAGTTTTCGCTAAGTGGCTCTGTTGCTCTCAATGTAATGAAATTACAGTAGCAATGGTAATATTTATTCCAATTTTATATATTTATCATATTACCAAATGCCACATATGTGTTCTAGCACCAATATCCTCCCTTTTATTATTAACTTATTAAAAATATCATTTAATCAAGCTTTTATTCTCAATCTTTGCAACATTGTAAAGGAATGTATATTTATTACAGTAATGTTGTTATAAATGTACAAATGTCATCTCATATTTTTCCTATAATTCTCATCAGAGTTAAAATTATCCATCTTGGCTTTTTCCAGCTTTCAAAACAAAGCTATCTACCATACCACTGATTTTTCTTCATCTATGTCCCTCTTTTTTTCTTTTTTCTTTTTCTTTTTTCCCCCTATTTTTTTCATCTTTAGATAGACAGGCTAATTTATTTTCAATTTTTTTTTGAATAAAAATTTACCCATCTGATACATCCTACATCAGAGAAGAGAGAGCTAATGTGTCTGGAAGGCTTGTTTTCTGTGGTTTGTGCCTCCATAAACATAAAAGCAGTATCATAAAAATCACCCAAGTGTTAACTTTGGAAAAAACCTTTAAGCAAATAGAAGTGATGCTGGCAGGATATATCTGGGAAAGCTTGTAAAGGCTTTCCAGATATAGCATATGGGGTCATACTGTCACTATTTTGCAGAAGACAACTGCAGCAACTGAGGCAACAGCGTTTTATGCAGAGCTGTGGGTCAGATGTTCCTTCTCAGGTTCTTCCTTCTCAAGCCTCCTTTTGTTGTCTTCATAGTTAACTAATTAGTTTAGAAGCATTTCATTTTATATTTGTTGTCTTAGGAAAACCTACACCGTTGTCCAATCTAGAAGGACAGTTCTTCATTAAATGTGAAATTAGATACTCAGTTAATGAAGCTTTATCTCGTATGTGATGCCTGACAGTAAATCTGCAGTATATTCTTTGTCTGAATCCCCTAATAGGTTTACAGAGAGTTAAATCTGACTTTGGCCTTCCATTAACAGCAAGACTTTGCTAGTTGGAATGTTCTGCTTGTTTAATTATTTAGTGGCTCAGTAGCACAGACAGCTTCTACAAAAGCCAAATGATCATATGCAGCAACAAATGAACACCATAATCTTAACAAGATTATCATAATAAAGAGTCATCAGAGAAATTAAAATTATCTGCTTTAATTATGAAATTATAACCCCATTAACTCCTCCGCATGAAAAGTGGGAATTGGGGAATAGCAAAGAAGAACCCAGAGATGGCTATTATAAACTCTAGAGCAAATTAAAGAGGGGGTGAAAGAGATTTTCTGTGTGGGCTCAGATATTTCAGGTAATTTATTTTGTGGCATATGTTTCCTATAGATTAGACTTTCCAAAATAAGATCACAGGAACTGTGCAGGGTTTTTTTTTTCCTTTTCTTCTCTGTTTTTTTTTTTGTTGTTTTGTTTTGTTTTGTTTTTCTCCAGATTTTTGTGTTTACCAGCCTAAGCCATGCTCAGTTGAAAGCTACAAACTTAAAAGCAGACCCTTATTTAAATATGCCTAAAGCTGTGAATTAATTATGCCCTAAATAACTTATTAGAACAATATTGCCACTAATGCATTATTTATTGCTATTTGTTGAAAAGTTTTTAACGGGAAAAGTACTGAGGTGACATTTCCAAAGACATTAATGTGAAAATGAGACAAATTTGAAGAGAAAAATTATTCAATGAGAAACCTCTTACCAAGGTAATGTTCAATAATGTACATACCAACTACAGTTTTTACTTCTACTATACACATATAATAATCACAGGACTACTTTAAAGATTTTTTTATATTAGTTTACGTGCATAAATAAAAAAATTAAAAAAAGCTCTTAAAACATTTTATGCTTTAGAAATACTATTTAGTATCATTGTTATTTTTTATATTGTAAAACATATTTTAATGATATTTTGTCTTATTTTATAAATAGTTGGGGTAATAAAGTAATTAGTTATAGATATTCTCATTTTACTTTTAACTTTGTCAGACTTTGTAATTATACTAAATTGAAGGTGATCTGAACTTATGAATATTAAATAGAAAAGACTGCATGATTTTTAAGGAAGCATGTGATTACATTCTGTACAGCTTAAACATCAGGTATTGACATTATAACACATGAAAAAAAGTCTTTATACAAATCATTACTGAAATCAGCTATAATATTTATTGTTGAATAACAGTTTTTCTTTCAAAAGAGACTGAAAATAGAGATAAGATCAAATTATAGATCAAGATGTAAATTAAAATTATCAGGATATTTTTTGAGGTAATCATGTGCATGGCAAAAACACACTTTGATAACTTTCAAAAATTCTCCCTAGGTCATAATATTAGAAACATGCTGGATTTGTATTCACTGTTACTTCACCATACCTGCGAATGCTATTCACCCCTTTTTAAGAACACCTGCACAGGACTTTTTCAATATTAGCAATTCAGCCACTTGATAAATCTTGTGAAAATAAACTGCTTTTGCCTGTTATAGCATTACTTCAAGTGAAAGGTGAAGCCCTTATTTATCTCAACTGAAGCTAAAGATATAGGCCACCTATTTCTGCAGGTTATGGTATTATTCCAATGGTATGCTAATAGTATTATTATGGCTTATGGTATTGTTCCAATGGTATGCTAATATAAAGATTCAGAATCACAGGCAAGATGCTGCAAAGTTGGTTCCTTTGAAATGCATGTTGATTTTTTATAAATCATGTACAAGCCGAAGGAGCTGTATTTCAGGGTTTTATTTCATAATTTTCCTTTATAATATAAAGGAAATCTACTTTCAGTGAATGTCACAAGGAAGAATATGTTAAAAAAAAAAAAAAAAAAAAAAAGAAAACTATAGTTTACTAAGTTCTCACACTTACTCCTGAGTCCAGTTCTGAAGTAGGTATGAAAATACATGAAAACTAAGACATTTCTGAATTTCAGAGAGAAACTCTGTGCTGCACCCAGACATTTTTATGGTTAGATCAGTCTTTCATTCCAGGAGTCTTATCTGAAATTAGTGAAATAATATCTTGACAAACATGGTCATAAAATAATAGTAAAAACAAACAACTCATAGGAATAAGACAAGCATGAGGAAAGCATCAAAGACCATTCTTAAAGTTTATTTCAAATAGGTTGAAACTCTCCTCTCCTCTCCTCTCCTCTCCTCTCC
>NW_028186423.1:6925500-6930148 GCF_003343005.1 Rhea americana
CTCCTCTCTCCTCTCCTTTGTTCTGTTCTGTTCTTTGTTTTTTTTTTCCTGTTCAAACCCTCTCTAAAATCAGTATGCCCTCTAGATGTTACAATAGATTTTTTAAATGGTATAAATAAAACAAATACCAGAAAGCTGATGAACAGCAAGCCTAAGAGACTTTGACAAGTGTAACTGTGAGAAGTAAATGCAAGTACTGCAAAAAACAAATGTGGATAGCACGGCAGAAGCAAAATAGGGAGGTAAGTGACAAGTACATCTACTGAACTGCCACAGATAGTGATTATGTCATCCTAATCAAAAGACAAGCTGGCAAACACAAGAAACAATGCAGCACTGGAGTAAACAAAGTAAATGATCCTGATTCAAACTCCAGACCCTGGTTTCAGAGCGAACTGCAGCAATAGCAGAAGTGGGAGCTGTATTAAATGGAAGTGTTCTTGCCAGCAGCAAGGGTAGTGGCTTACACAGCACACAAGTGGGAGCTTGAAAGAAAAAGGAATAGAAAATCCTTTGAATCACAGACTATGGAAATACAACGAATAATAAGGTAAAGGAGTGTGTAACTCATGGCAACAAAATACGTAYGAGAGGTTATGGTGTGACTGTAACTATTTCTTTACAATATTGCCTTGACTTTGATGTTTTTTTAGTCTAGAGCAGTTAGACACAACTAATTAATTTTGTTATGTCAGTGAGATGTTATCTGTGCTTTCAAACGATCCATACTTATTCTTTCAAATAGTCCATTATGCAACAGGACTCCAAACAAGAAGTTATATTTGTCGTAGGTAAACTTCATAACAACTCACACAATTTGTAACATCTGCAGTAAGGGAAGATCCAGATTGCTTATTTTAGATTTCCAAACGAGAGTCTGGGCGTCAGTAGAACGATCCAAACAGACGAAGTTTTGTGTTTACACTCTTTACAGAGTCATTGGAGAAAGATAAACACTTTTATAGAGGAAAACAGAAAAACATAAGATAAACAGCTSCTTAGAGTCAGCCAATAGGAAATCCTAGCTGTAACAGTATGTCTCATTTGTTCTACTCTACAGTGTAGGCTCATGGGTCTATTTAGGATCTAAACTTTGACATTCCCTTCTGAAAGTATCTAAGCTTCACTATTCTTAGGACAGAAAAAACAGAGGATATTTTAATTAAAAAATAGTATTTATAAAAATATGAAAATGAAATTAGAGATCTAGATTTCTACTTTGTCCCCAGATAGAGACCATAGAAGTTTGACCTTACATGTCTATATCCTGAAAGACCACTTATCCAGGCCCTGAGAACATAAAAAGACCTTATGGGCCCTGACCATCTTCCCCTGGCCATTGGCTCAAGAGTCCCATTTCAGTTCAGTCCAGGGTTGTCAGTCGCTGCCTGAGCTCTCTCATAGCAAGTACCTRTCTCTGGCCCTGCCTCCTGGACGATGGACCTGCATCGTAGCCCTGTTTGCTTCTGCTTCTGATTGGATCTCCTGAAAGGATTTTGGACCTGGTTCACAGTTTACCATGCCTGGGCCAGCTGATGGACCCTGTTACCAGCACCCATCTCTGCTTGTCATGCTCAGACCCTGTGGGACTACACCATCGTCGGGACATTGCTGTGCTGGGATCACTCTTGGCTTGCCCCCGTCTGGAGTCCCCCGTTCTTGCAGCTCCCTGACACTAACCACTGTGCTTTAGAGGACTCAGAAAAAAAGAGTAATCTCTGTCTTCTTTTGGAAGGTGATGGATATGACTTTCTGCCAGAGTATCTCAGTCTTTGTTTCATGGCAGGAGCCTTGACCCTTCACAGTCTACACTGAGTATTTTTCTTCCCAGGTTCATTCTGAAGAGAACCAACTAGTTCTTTTCAAAAGAAACTACTGCACAGTTGCCAGCACAATGCACGCCAGTATCCACGTGAGAGAGAGAAAGGCTACTTCTCCATTGTCCTGAATATATCCACACCAGTAAGTGGACAACCAGCTGAATGATAAAATGTGGTTTGTGTCTACTCTGCCCCAGGCTAGTCCCATATTGAGCAAACTGGATGAATGAACATTGCATGACTCTTGGATGTGATTTTTCTGACGCAATRTGGGGGTTTGTGGCCTGGAGACAAAGCTTTTACTTTTAGTGTGTGTGTATGTGTGTGCATTTTTTTTGTCCCACCTTATTGTGTCTCTAATGTTGTGAAAGCTGTGATACAGCCTCCCCTGACTCATCCCAAGCTGCATGTAGATTTTACAGCATGAGAAAGAGAATGTGTTGCATGCCTTGGGATCTAATGTTAGGATTTGCAGTGGTGTTAGAAGTTACAGTGCCTAATGAGATAAAGCTGGATGATTGTACATGCTAGAGGGAAATGAATTGCCTATATGCTCATTCACATTAACTTTTATAAGTAGTCTCTGGAGCTAACTGTGCCCAAATGCACACTAATACTTTTGTTTTAGAGAAATTAGTTCAGTCTAAAAGATAACTCTATAGCAAACTAACATTTGTGCAATTTGCACAAATTGTATGGACTTATAAGGCAGACAAACAGAGAACCAGTATCCAAGTAAATAGGTTATTTCACAGTTTGGAAGTATCCTTTAGGGTATACAGTAATTATGTTTTTGAGATACAGGGCATGACACAGGTTCAGAGGAAACCCAAATGCTGCATAGGATAGACATAGATTTTTGCCTTAGAGACTGGTTATTTAAGTAGAATGGATTTAGGTCAATCTGTGATGCAAATCTACGGTAGACAAAACTATCAAAGTTTCTTATTGTGCTGTTAGATATAGCCAAAGTATTACAAGAAGCATATGACTCTGGAAACCAGTATGCATACAGTWTGAATAGAGTTTTGTTCAGAGAAAAAAAAAAAACATTTAGATATTGCAAACTTTAGGAACCTGAGTAGATGATAAGTATCTATTTGAGATTAAGAGGATATATCAAAGTAACAAACAGCTCCCAGTCATGCATGGCCTCTCCTGAATTTAGACATTTGCCATTTAAATGTTTACCCTAAGCTAGTCACCTTTACAGTGATTCTTTTTTGGGTGTGGAAGGCAAGTATGTATGCTTAGTCATCTGTTCTTGTCGCTAATTTAGGACAAGATAAGTCATACTTAGAAATTTCTAATTCTTTCTATCATTACTAGGAAGCCTAGAGTGACTATCTAAGCTGCAGATACAGATATTTGTCATATGAATTTGAATCAGCTTTCCACTTCCACTCCAGGTTTCCTGTAATTTTCAAGTTTGGTAAGATTTTGAGCTTAATATCTTCACATAATATGACTTTTAGTGATGATCTAATCCTAGAAATGATAAAAATCTGTAACTTGTATGTGTATTCAAAGAGTTGCTCCTCAGTCAGAGTATGCAGAGATGTGGTGAAGAAGGCTAAGGTCCAGCTGGAATTCAGTCTGGCAAGGGATATTAGGGATAAAAGTAAGGGCTTCTTCAAATACATCAGCAGCAAGAGGAGGACTAGGGAGAATGTGGGCCCACTMCTRAATGGGGCAGGGGCCCTGGTGACAAGGGATGCCGAGAAGGCAGAATTACTGAATGCCTTCTTTGCTTCAGTCTTCACTGCTAAGGGCAGCCCTCAAGAATCCCGCAGCCTGGACGTGAGGGAGAAAGTCTGGAAAAGGAAAGATTTTCCTTTGGTTGAGGAGGATAGGACTAGAGACCTTCTGGACAGGCTGGACATCCACAAATCCATGGGCCCAGATGGGTTGCACCCACAGGTAGGGAGGGAGCTGGCGGATGTTGTTGCCAGGCCGCTCTCCATCATCTTGGAAAGGTCCTGGAGAACTGGAGAGGTGCCTGAGGACTGGAAGAAAGCCAATGTCACTCCAATCTTCAGGAAGGGCAAGAAGGAGGACTCAGGCAACTACAGGCCAGTCAGCCTTACCTCCATGCCTGGAAAGGTGATGGAACARCTCGTTCTGGATGTCATCTCCAGGCATATGGAGGAAAAGAAGGTGATCAGGAGTAGCCAGCAAGGATTCACCAAGAGGAAATCCTGCTTAACCAACCTGATAGCCTTGCAGGATGGAATGACTGGCTGGGTAGAAGAGGGGAGACCAGTGGACATTGTGTACCTTGACTTCAGCAAGGCTTTTGACACTGTCTCCCATGACATCCTCCTAGAGAAGCTCAGGAAGTGTGGGTTAGAGGAGTGGACAGTGAGGTGGATTGAGACCTGGCTGAAAGGCAGAGCTCAGAGGGTCATCATCAGTGGCGTGGAGTCTAGCTGGAGGCCTGTGGCTAGTGGAATCCCCTAGGACTCAGTCCTGGGTCCCATCCTGTTCAGCTTTTTCATCAATGACCTGGATGAGGGGACAGAGTGCCTCCTCAGYAAGTTTGCTGATGATCCCAAGCTGGGAGGAGTGGCTGATACACCCACGGGCTGTGCTGCCATTCAGAGAGACCTGGACAGGCTGGAGAGTTGGGCGGAGAGAAACTTCCTGAGGTTCAACAAAGGCAAGTGCAGGGTCCTGCACCTAGGGAGAAATAACCCTAGGCACCAGCACAAGCTGGGGGCTGACCTTCTGGAGAGCAGCTCTGCAGAGAAGGACCTGGGAGTGCTGGTGGATGACAAGTTGACCATGAGCCAGCAATGTGCCCTTGTGGCCAAGAAGGCCAATGGTCC
>NW_028186423.1:6930508-7010146 GCF_003343005.1 Rhea americana
GAAGTTCTGCCTGAGTGTGAGGGGGAATTTCTTCCCTGTGAGAGTGACGGAGCACTGGCACAGGTTGCCCAGAGAGGTTGTGGAGTCTCCTTCTCTGGAGATCTTCAAGGCCCACCTGGATGCAACSCTGTCTRMCRTGCTCTAGSTGACCMTGCTGAGYRKGGGGGTTGGACTAGATGATCTCCAGAGGTCCCTTCCAACCTTACTGATTCTGTGATTCTATGAAATTTTCCCATTTACCTGCAAGACTATCAGTAATCCCCCCATAAATTTTCTAAACTTTATTTTCTAAGCAAAATTACACAATTCTGAATTTCTGAAGGAAATATTTGTCTTCAAAGCATTTTTTCACTCAAATTTTATACATAATAGAGATAGATGCAATACACAGCAAGTATTATCTTTGATATTTGCATTTCTAGTCTTCTAAGTAATAATCTCTGTTTTATACTATGAGCTGAACTAATCTATTCACTTTCGATATTCAGGAAGTATTAAGTGCTCAGAAATTAGATCAGTAATGTAATTTAGCATTTTCTTTTCTTAAACACTGTCATTTTCTGGTAAACATAGCAAGCCATTCCATTAAGGAAAAAAAAATCTAGAATTTGTTCCAGGTAGAAATTGTCATTATGTCTGTAGAGCTATAGAAGGATGCATTTACTGAATACAAATTACACATCCTGAGGCCTTGAAGAGTTTTAACAATCGTAAATGATCAAATAAACTTTCAAGTTTCCTAATAAGTGGCAAATATCTGTTAACTTTTCCCTTCTTTCCTTGAACAGATAATGGAACATACTGTAGTCACTTTTAGATTAAAATGATTGTTATTTCCAATGAGAGTGGAATTGTTATAGAGTTTATTAGAAGCTGCAGTTTTCAGCTTCTTAATATCTTTTAATTACAAGACTCATTCTGCTTACTGATTGAAAAAGTAGACATTAGGAGACTGATTCTCATTTATGGTCAGGCTTCTTTAGTTCATTCTGGCTATGGAAAGTCCAGAGGCTGTAATATATTCTATCATGGAAAGGAGGCTCTGAATCTCACTCTGATCTGAAATCAGCCAGCACCTATAGGAACTGAGAAACACTTCTGGGGGAAAACAAACAAACAAACAAACAAACAAACAAAMAAAAATATATTTCTAGTACCACTACTGATTCTAAAGAAAGCAAGCAGTTTCTTAAAGCCCCACCCAAATTGTTCAGAAAAATATGTTTTAATTGCTGTTTTCTGTTATCATGTTTTTTTATATTCAGTTTGAATACACATTTAGCATATATGATATCAATCTTGGTACCTTCATTAGTTAATATAGTTAGTATATAATTAGAAAATCCAAAGAAATATTGTGAGATACTATGAACACTTATGAAAAAAACTGTCTTTGGAACTGACTTTTGCCAGTGGTTGTTAATAATACATTGATCATTAATTCGTTGTAATATATAATTTGAAAAAAATATTTTTTAAAGTTAGCCAGTACTTTAAACAGACAAATATAAATCAGTCAATACTGACCACTTGCACCAGATAAAATAGTTCATATCAGGACAGTATACTCATTTGGAGTATAAATGTTCTACTAATTGTCTTCAGTCTTCACACCAAAACATATCTTTCTGTCACTCTAGATATTAAATAGTGGTTCTAACCACCTCACATCTCAATGAATTATTCTATACTGCTATCCATTAAGCCAGCAACAAAGTTCATTTACAGGCTGGGTAAACATATGCTACTAACTTAAATTCCCTGTTTTCCATTTAATACCTTCAAAAGGAATTAAAATATTAGTAACAACTATGCAGAGTAGAAACAAACAATTTAAGAGCATATTGTGAACACACATTTTTCTGAGCTGAAGAAAAATGCTTTAGGACCGATCAATAGATTTTTTCCTGTTTTCATTCTCCAAATTTTGAGAAGTTGCAATACCTTTTCTAACTGTATGAACTGAGGAACAGAGAGCCACAATGCTATCACACATAGCTGCAGCTCAGAGATGCAGTACAGTTCACTTTCGAGTACAAAAGGGAAAAATTGTGCTTAGGAGGGAGAAATGAACTTCCAGGGATAATGAAGGAGTAATGCGCAAATGGCAGCAGACCTCTCTGACTGTACCCAGAAATTCCGTGGAGCAGACCGCAGAACACCTCTGAAACATGATTATGCATCATGCATAATGTACAGCACAGCTCCTGCCTCATCGTTGTGCCTGTGATCCCTTTGCAGGGATATYGGGACGTATTCCGGCGTGGAAAGGAGGCCCTGAATCTCACTCTGATCTGAAATCAGCCAGCACCTGAAGGAACTGAGAAACATTTCTGAATTTCTTAATCTTGAAATAGCCTGAAAGGAGAAAGTTCCAGACTCTTTTATGAGTGGAACATTTCCCATCCTCATTAACTTCTCCATTTGACTTTTACTTTATTAAGCGCTGATGTTTTCATTCCAAAATGAGGCTAAAACAGTTCTGAAATTTTTACACTATATTTTTTAAACCCTCTTATAAAGCACTAATTCATAAAAATTGAGATGAAATATCTATGCAAACAATTTCATAATTTTCTATTATGATTTATTCTTTAAACTGCTTAGGAAGTATTAGGTAACTATTTGAGGGTAGAATATTCATTATATGGACTTCTGCTAGATACAGCAATTTCTGTCCTTTAATGGACGACTCAGATGTGCACCTTTTAAATGTGGAAAAAACAAGAACGTAAAACCCCCATAGAGCTAATATCAGGTGAAGAATAGCTTTTTCAATACTATATGAACCATAGATCAAGTTGCAGGTCTATAGTGACATGCAAAGCAAACAAGGCTGTGGGAAGAACTTCAGACAGGCACCCTGAATGCCATATATTTAGCAGATAAGAAAGAAAAGTGTCACCTTTATATCATCTGAAAAGAAGTATCAGTCTCACAGGACTATCAAGAAGATAATGAAGAGGGAGATTTTATGTGACAGTCTGTAATTCTGCAGGGTACAGCTGTTTATTTGGATGGATGAATCACCACCTTAAAAACATCGATGTTTCCCAAACATCAGAACCAAGAATCAGCCAATACATAAATCCTCCTCTCCTACTTCTGCTGAACACCTGCATGTAAATCAAATTGACTGACCACTGCACTAAGAAATTGGTCCTGTCTCTACAAGTTGAGAAACTTATAAATGTCATTTCTGTTTCCATGTTTGTCTTGGATTTTGTGGACATCAAGTGAAAGTCAGAAAGATCATCTCCCTCCTCTTTCTCMCTCAAGCAAAAATTTTCTTCTGTGCAGAATAGCTTTTATCTCATTGCCTCTTACCACAAGCAAGATTAAGGAAAAAGTTTAATATCTGTGAAGATACATACTAAGAAATGGAAGAACAGAATAAAATCTTGAAATTATAAYTGCAGAGATCATCTTCCTATTTGTTAGTGCAGTATTGAGGAGGATCCAGAAAGCAGAGCCAGGTAGGGATATCATCAACCCTTAAAAATAAATGTTATAAGAGACAAAAATGGCCTTAAAATATATTAGAATTTGCGGTAGTAATTTCAGTCTGCACTCTTACAACTTGTTGAGGAACTAAAAGGCTGAGATTCTTCCTTCYGTGATGGACAACCTTGACTGCTTTTGAACCACAGGAGCTTCAGATTTGTTAATGGGGAGAACTCCTTTCCTGTCCTGATGCTCACATCAACATGTATCAAGGAAAAAATTCTATAAGGTAGCAATTCTCTATTAGGTTTTTTAGGTATTTTATATGTTGTTTGAAGCTGCTCAGAAAATTGGAAAGTTAGAATAAATCCTGGTGGACAGGGTCCAGTGGTTAGAAAGCAGGTGAGCGAGCCACAGGTGCATGATAAATGTAATTTGTCACATTGTTCTGCAGTTTAACACATGGATAGTTTCACACCATATGTACTGCAAATGCAGACACACATACAAACCACCAACTTGTGCCAGCTGAGCCATTAGAAAAATCTTTCTATGTGAAAATATCTTTTGAAGTAATATACAGAAATATTTAAACAAAACTCCCTATATAGAAAACACTGGGCGGGGAGGGAATGAATAGGAATTTTATATGAGGAGAAAATGTAACCATCATCTACATCTTCAGGAGGTCATTCTTCCTGTCTGCAATGAATGTAGATTTACTACCATATGAATGAAGTCATAACCTTTGATATTATTCTAATAAGTATAAAGCAAATAAGACTGCAATAAATTTCTACCTCTGGGGCCTGTTCAATTAAAATGTCATTGCTAACACCATTGGAGTTTCTTCCTCTGAACAGGATCAGCTCAAGCTTTATGTGGCTTAGTTAATAATATCTTTATCTTTTTTGCAAGCATAATCTTATAATAATCTTATCAAATTCACATTTCATCTCATTTACTCCTTAAGCTTATATGCATAACAGTGTATTGTTGATAACATAGCCTTTCGAAAGTACTCATGGTTTGTTAAAAATGTTCAAATAGCTCTGTAACTCAATAAAAAATAACAACAACAACATTTTGGTTCAAAGCTTCCAGTGTGATAAAATGGAAGGAATATACCTTCAGGCTCGCAGCTGGTGATTTAATTTCTTTCCAAAACTGGTCTCATGTGCAGTCTACATTTCATTTCTAGAAAAGGAATATTTTTTTCAGAACAGTTTTTGATTGATTTACTATCATTTTCATAGCAATTTTTAACAGTGAAAGATTTTTATGGAGGAGAAGATACATTTCTGTAACTGCAGAGCTGATTATCATAGTACTGAATTCCTGAATTGACCAGTGTTTCATGATGTAAACAGAGGAGAAATGCAAATTGTCTTAATTATATGTTGAAATTAAACTACTGGGTTATTAATAATTGTTGTGAAAGAAAGCCAAGAAATTGGAATGAAACTACATAACAGTTAAGAATATCTGCTAAAAATAGCAATAATTAAGAAACTCATTTTACCATATGAATATTCGTCAGTTTAATGAGTGCCATTTTATACAAACAAAATAAACATGAAGCCGAATATTTCTTTCCCTGCACAAACTTGACATTGAGTATATAATTTGTAAACAACATGCATTCAAGAAAAGGCCATCTTAAAACAATCTTGTTATGCAAAAGAATGACAAGAATAGATGTTGATTCATAATGGAAGAATGACTTGACTTCGAATTGTCAGTGTTGTAAAATTACAAAAGACACTTGTTCTGATCTAATCTTTACTATATAGGGAAAGGATAGAAATTATGGCTTGTATAACCTTATAATTTGTTGCTAAAAAAATTCTAGTGACAGACTTTTGTCTATTTTCTATTTTCCTGAAAGTGGTACTGCTTACTAAAAAGGCAACATATCCAATCTAGTTTATACTTTTTTATGAATCTTATTACCACATGTTGAACTGGACTGAGGTCCTTCATTTTTTATCACTTGGTGAGTGAATTCATTAAGGAAGGATGAATTAAGCCAAATAAGTTTAATGAGATATGCTAATATGCAGTGATTCTAAACTGCCACAGGGTGGTAGGAGATGCACTTTCCACAACATTTATCTATTTTGCAGAACTAACTGCTTCGCTACACTTCCACCTTATTCAAATCCCTTATTGGGATTTTTGGATAATATTCCTATAGCTCAAAAAGAGCAAATAAAAACTAAAAGGCAAAATTATACCTTTTCCACCTGCACAAGAGTGCTGGGAGAATGGCTTTAAACATTTTCAACAGATGTCTAAGCTTAATCTCTACTTTCACCCGCAGGAGATTTTTTGCCAGTTTATGTTCTTCAGTGTGATCTGAATGCTACAGATTACTATGTAGCCACCCTTTAGCATTGGTCCCATGCAAATATGCAAATTATGCTAAAATATACTCAGTATATATAGGAAATGAAGAATGTCATTTTATATTTTTCATTACTATGGCAGTACTATCTGAAGGTCCCTTCATATGTAGGTCTCTCCTATGCTCTGGTATCTAAAATGAATTAGGAATCTGGGGCCACCGAGAGTTTAAAATCTTAGTACAAAGTTGTATGTGTATGTCTTCATATAATTTTATTACTACAATCATCAGTTCTGAATAGTGCCATCATTTTGGGAATATATTATCAAATATTTTATACTTAGTGGTTCTCTAATTAAGAAGTCCTGGTTTCAACTGCACGTAATTCAGCACTTTAACAGATAGGTCAGAGAGGTCTTTACACCTAGATCTACACCCTACTGTGAATTTCATTAATTTGCATTAACATTATATAGCAAGGTGTCTTTTTGCAACCACAGCAGTCTGAGGACAACTTATCAACTGAGGAAAAGTTTTATTTTTAAAAATTATTCCTCCACATACATGAAAAAAGAGAGTGGACAATAAAACAACCACAGGGAAGTATCATTATGCATAAATTTAAACAAAAACAATATTTAATAAAAATATAATAACATATGATTTATACAACTCAGGAGTAGGAGCAATTTAGACTAGATGAACTACCATGGTAACTGAAAYTCTCTCCACAAATACTTATATCTGCAATCAGTAAATAAGGCTACTAACTCAGTAGATTCACTCAAGGGAACTTCTAAAGGGACACAAGAAAATCTTAGAAAAAGATCAAATAAAGGTTTACTTCCGGGAACATGCAAAAAAAAATAAAAGGAAAAAGAAAAATAATCTGCAGATACCTACTCATTATTTGTACGTGCTTCTCATTTTTGATATTTAGGCAATCTTATAAACAGACTAACTTCACTTGGAAGACTGAGGATTCAAATGTTTGAGGAACTTGCTATGCAGAGGCTGTTGGCAAGTGCTCAGTAAAGTTGCCTTTTGCCTAATGATTTCATGACAAAAGCCATTGCATTTACCTCCAGGTGAATAAAGAATATTGTTAGCATGTTTAAAGAGATCATTTGTTTCTAAGTGACTTAAATTGTATACTGACAATAATGGAATGTCCTTTTTAACATATCTATGATGAAAAAAAAATAGCTATACAGTTCACTGCAGAATTAATAGTGTTAAAAAGAATAGTAAGTCTATGACCAATACCTCAACTAGCATGGTGGAAAAAAAAATCTTTGAAAGTGCATCCTTTATAACACTGTAGTAGCTGTGAAGTGACTGGCAGGGAMGCCATTAAATAAAAGATATTTTTAAATGTCATAATTCACACGCTGGAGCAGAAACATCTTAAATTTCACAACTCCTAATATATCACTTGACTCACTGCTGACCTATTTAAATAAAAGTGAATGGCTTCTGATGAAAACAATGGATATTTCAGGGCAAAAAAGGAAGTGTAAGATATAAGTCTATGATATAATGTATTAAAAAAAAATCAACCCCTATGCTCAGTAAAAAAGCAACTTATTTGCAGTAGAAGAAATTAATCTCACAAAACTGCAGCTACCTTAAAGTTGATCCCCTRAAGTGGAATTCATCTCATCTTAGCAAATTTTTGGCATCTATAATGCAGACTGGAACCAGTGATCTTAGTGTATTTTCATAGCTGATGCAGAGAAATAGGCATTTGAACCTGTCCTTATCTTAGGCAAAGATGGATAAAGCCATGGAGGTACTTACTTCTCCATGTTGATTATAAATGAGACCAAAAAACTAGCTGCTTTTTAGGTATCTAAGGTTACATGGTACRAATCACAATCTTAGATTTTATATTCATTTTACATAAACTTAGAGACAGTCTCATCAGTCTCAAAGTTGCCTCATCAGTTTCAGTTTACGCAAATGATTTCAGTAGAAAAGAAAAATAAACTGTTAAAAAAGTAAATCTTGAATATTAAGAACAGTGAAAGACTTGGACAAAATTTAATATACAAATGCATTTTCCTAGATCAAACTAAAAAGCTATTTTGGAATCATAACAGTTTTTAAATTATTTCAATTGGAAGATAACTATGAGTCTCTTTGTAGTCCTTTGAGAAGAAAGATTTTTTTTTTTTTTTTTTTTTTGTCCTCCCTGCAGAAGCTGGCATTCTGATATAAAATTATATTGGAAATATTGTTCAAAAATGTCTCTCACTCTCTAATAAAAGCGAATTGAAATGCCAATTTTGTCATGTAAGGAATAGACCTTCTTCTAGCTACCACTTTAGRGAAGCTAAAAAAATTATATCTGGTTTCACATGAATTCAACATTTGTCCTACAAAAAAAACCTTATGAATTCAATACAGAGCATCCTCTTTTAAAATATTGTTTTCTTCACTGTGTTTGTAGACTCTTTCCTTGTTTACTGTGTTACAAAGATAGTCTTTATGTCCTTTTACATATAGTGGTTCTCCATTCATCCTCATATGTCCAACTAACATCACATTTATAAATATCGAAGTACTTTGAGAACTACATATTTTCCAGGAAAATTACCTCAGACACTATTATTATTATTATTTGTTCTTTCRCTATCTTATCACCAAGGAAACACATGGACTGATAAATAGATAATAAATTGTTTTTGTAGAAAAGAGAAGGGAGGGCTGCCAAAGTGTTTAGAAATACTAAATGTTGGTTCTGTTTATTTCATCATGAATAGTGAAGGACAAAAATAACATTAAAGCACAAATCGATTTTGTCCTAAGATTTCTTTTTAGTCAAAATTATTATTTTTATAAATACATAATATATAATCCAATTCAATTCTAAAAAAAAAAAAAAAAAAAAAAATCTCTGGTAAGAAGGTAGACTTCAGTAAAATGTATTTTTTCACTTTTATAGTACATTTCAATATTCACTGTTTTCACATGAATGCTAACTATAGCTAATGTCAGCAATGATTGTAAGAGAAGAGAAGCAATGGTTGTAAGAGAAGAGAAAGGAAATGATACAGGTCCTTAAAGGTCTCCAACTGAGTAAATATGAACTTCAAAAATCTGGAAAATATCTAGGAAAGCTGTCAGTAGTTTTCATTATATCTAGTGTTAATGCTATATACATGTGAGAAAAAATGAGAGAAATACTTTTACTCTATCTAAAAAGGTAGCTCCAAATTGTCAACTGTGAAGATCATCTTCAAGATAATTCAGCCTGGAGATGACTGGCCTGTGTTACACACCGAATGGCCGGTTCCGGGTCTTGCCTTTGAGATCAAGAGTATTATCCTGTCCAACTACCTTCCAGCTACTTAGATTAGTATTGAAGCAACAAAATGTGTATTCTCAAGCACCTATGCTATTGCACTTTCCAAACATTTAATATTCTTGGCTCTGTAACTTTTATTTGCTCAAGAATAGTTAAGCTTTATTAGAATAATTTTCTACTTACTGCAAGATGCAATGCAGAATATTGATTTAGTTGTCATTGGGAAACATACATATCAGTTTTCTTGTGTAGTTTGAAAGTAGAAAAGCTGTGTAGATCTTCTGTTTTTGCAAACAGATTAAGTTTTAAAAATTATTGTGTTGAATGCCAGTGAAGTCAAAGCACATGTGAATGTCACGTTTGAACATGACTATGCTTCAACAAAGAATTTGTCTGACCGTAATATTACTGAAGATGCTTCCAGCAGGCATAGTAGTATGAAGTATATGAAGTGCCAGCCTGATTGATGTTTACTCTTCTGTTTCCAGGTCCTTACATACATTGTATCCATTGTCTTTTGAAAAAAAAAAATAAATAAATAAAAAGCAAGATGTATGCTTCTGTGTATTAGCGCATGTGTCACGAGACACAGTTGTTGTTTCTGTTAACTCATTTTTCTTGTCACAAGACCTGCTGCTGAAGCTTTGTTTGGATGTGAAAGGAATTGTGATTCATATCCAAGGTTAGTTATACTGTTAATAAAATGAATTTCTGCATTATATACCCCTCAAGTATAATAGATTATTGCTTTTGCATTGTGGTTATAGCTGTAGATTTAAACTGTGATTGTTTGGGTTGGCTAAGGTAGATAATATATCATTAAATACCAGCCCTGTTCTGGTATGCTGCCAATGCATTTTGTTGTCTAAAGAGTGGGAGCTGATTTTTGTGGAGCTCATCTTGTTTATTCCTTTCCTAACCCAACTTTTAGCCTCAACAGAGCAACTCACAGAACTCCCTGCCTTATCTTTTGTATTACAGATAATTTCATACATTTATGCATCTGTATTGTCTGAATTGTGTTCTTAAATATTTAAACACGTTTAGAACTGTTCAGGGATAGTTCCTGACCTAGAACTTAGCATTGTTCATTTTTCAAGCAGATTTGTTTTGCATTAGTGTAAGAATGTCCTCAATTTCTTCTTAACAGGATCTAATCATATAGAACACAGGTGCTGAGCAGTTCATAAGCCACCTAGCTCTGTTTAAAAGATAGAAAATGTAATGTTTAAAAGACCTATATGTCCTGAAACCCATATTTGTTCCTTTGCAGGTCTGATTTACCTCCTTATCCCTCCTGATTTATCCCTGTTTTAAAATGGCCTGATACTATTTTCCAGTAGAAAGAAGTCACAAGGGATGACCTGGTTTATTCATATTAGTATAGTACAATCATAATAATAATAATGTTCCATGCATATCTTCTGCTAAGATAGTCGCATGGATGTATATACTTTTGGTCTGTTCTTAGGCCCATGCTCATACAGAAACAAAAAAATTACTAGCTGGTGAACAATATAAGTTTCACTGAAAAGAATAAGCTATATACATATCCAGGCTGTATATCTGATCCTCTGAAGAAGTATAGAAGTATTTTATTGCTCTTCCTTGTCCTAATCTTAAACTTATGCTGTTTTATGAAGTTCTACATTTGAGAAAATGCTAGGAAGCAGTAGATATTAGGAGTGTTGTGCCCCATGACAACTAATTCCAAGATCTACAGCTCTGCTGACAGTGTAAGTTTGATACTGAGATTGTCATTTGCTTTTTTCTTAGAGTTTTTTAAAAACATTTAGTGATATTTTTTCAAAAATTTTCTCTTTTATCCTGTCCAGATCTAGGAGTATTCATCCTCAGCTAGGAACACTTTTACAGTTTTACAGTTTTACAGGTTTACAGTTTATTCTAATCACTTATTACCTGGAAAAACACAGGAAAATCAGATACCTTCACAGAAGGATGGCACAAAAAATTTTGTTTTTTTCTTAATTTAACCTTTGTGAATAAATGAGAAGAAAAGAAAAGAGAAAAGAGAAAAGAGAGAAAAAAGAGAAAAGAGAGAAAAGAGAGAAAAGAGAGAAAGAGAAAAGCATTTTAAACGTCCTAGTCTGGCACATTGCTGTGCAATGCAAAACATCTAGTCCAGTCAGTCATAATGCATTACCTGAAAAATGTTCAGTGTGAACAAACACAGTTCTTCACAGCATGACATGTCTGCCATTAAGAATTTCAAATAGAAGTAGGTTTTGAGGACCGGACAGTTATAGAGAATATATCTTGATATGTATTATTATGAAACAAGAAGCAGTCAAAATTGTGGTGATGCAGACAAAATAACTTTCAATTCATATATCTTTGCAAGATTAAAGGACTGTCTTCTCTGGCTATTTTACATTTATCTACTGAAGCCAAGTGCATTAGAAAAAATATAGAGTTGAATGAGCTTAAGCTTCTGACTAATTAGCTTCAGAGTTATATGTAACTATCAGTTCAAGTCTATTATAGAAAAAGTGTTGAGTTGCATCATTCAGATTTGTATCCCTAATTAAGTGTTCTAAGCATTGAAGGGTTTCCAAGTAGTGTTTACATTATGGACTAGTCTGTATTCCACAAATACCATTGGAACCTGATTACCTATCATAAAAAGTCGGTAACAGGAAGGATATAAGTCAATAAGACTTTTTTTAAAAAGTTTATATATACATTATATGTACAGTTATTCAACAATCTTATATATACATTCTGTCTTTTTAAGAATACTTCTAATGATTTTTTTTTTAATTTCAGCCTTCATTTCAAAAATTTAGAATAATAAGAATTCAGTGCAAATGACAAAAGCCCTGCTTCACTGTCAATATCTTATAAAATAGATGAGGAAATTCAACACTTTTTTTTTAATAGTCATTTTCCCTTAACACAGAATATCTGTTACAGAGTGACTGGCAAGATTAAACCCATATATTGTACTTCACCTTTCTCCGTCACCCTTGTTATCTTATTCATTCTGAAATTGCATATATTGACAGAGCAAGTAAAGACCTCATTGCAAAAACCACACTTCTAATTCTCAAATAGAAAGTAGTTATTAATAGAACCAGAAAGGCATATATCACTTTGAGACCACAGGTTACAGCTTCTAAATGCTACTCATAAAAGTCTGTCATCAAAACTGATCTGCTGGCTAATCTCAAGAAATGTGATCATGTCATTATTTTTTTAGTTAATAATTACTTATTCTATTTATTTTAAGTTTTTTTGGGAGACCAGAGTCAAAGGGTGAATACCAGTTCATTTGTGTCAGAATGATGAACTGAAAAAATACAGCAGAATATGGCTTTTGGATGTATATATTTTTATTACTTTATTTTTAATGATTAAAAACATCCTATTTTATTTCTGAATTATAATAATTTTGCATAAGAGTCTGAAGAGACAAATAATCCACATATTCTGAGTCCCTTGAAAACAGAAATATAATAGTTTCTGAACTTCTTCAGTTTCAAACGTTAGTAAATTCAACAGAACTGTGTGGTCTTCATTATCATATATTCCAGTAATAGCCAGCAGATACTAACAACAACTATTTAAATTAATTTGATTTTGTTTATCATTATTTTTGCTTCTTTTTAAGACTGCCAAAGACAGAAAAAAATGTTTATCACCACATGATATTCTGTTAAAAAGTACTGTCAGATGAAAAGACAATAAGACAAAGGAGGAAAGAAGAAATATAGGAGGACTCTTACTCTTCATAGTTTGTATAAAACTGTGAATGCTTCTTGTACTTTTTATTTCTACACAACTCAATGCTTCTGGCATTCAAATGAGGGATCAGAAGTTCTAAACAATTTGAGAAAGTAAATTTTGAGACTCTTCCATTCACACAAGAGGAAAATTATAGAAATATCACGTGAAGAAATATCATTGTGCAACTTTGTGTGCTCTTGTAGATTAAAGATGTCCATAAAATTTATATATTAGAGAGAAGCATTCAGCTTGTGCAGTGGTTCTGCTAAATAAATCTTGAAATATGATAAATATTAATTTTGTTGAGTCATTAGGTGCATAAACATGTCTTCTATACTGACAACTATGAATTTATATTTTAAGAATGGAACCTTACTAATTCACGATAGTGTTCCAGACCTAATTCAATCCCTACATTTTCAAAGTAATGTGTAAACRAACAAACAGGAAAAAGGAAGGATACTTCTTCACAACACACACATACTTTATTTGTATGATGAGTATAGCTGAGTTTTAACTATTTATGATAATCTTTCATAATTTGATATTAAATGTTCTGTAGCAGACTCTATAAATGTTCTGTAATTAAGTCTTAGCAATCAGAAATTGCTATTTCATTTAGCAATGGCTAAATGAAATATTTAACCACTGAGCTTTTTCTGAGAAGTGATAAAGTGTCCAGAACTTTTCTGTGGGATATGAATCAGAATATCTTAAATTATATTATAACTTTATACATCTCAGAAAAAGTCAAAATTATTAACAAACATGAATACACTTAGTTTAATAATGTAGATCTTGATCCTAAAAGTATTTAAAGTAATTAAACTCAATGAAGCTTGAGTTTATTCTCTACAGCTCTCTATGGGATCTTACTGTCTTACTGGGAAATATATATATATATATATATATATATATATAGGTTATTTTTGCTTTCTTCCTAGAAACTTTAGTATTAACTCACAAAATATCTCCAATTCATTCAATACATTGAATGAATTTTCTACTCACCAGAAAGCTGTTACTTATGAAAGAAGCAATGGGTCAATAGGTTGGATCAAAGAGAACATGCATAAATGACACAACTTTTATGACAGTCTTTTTGGTCTCTCAGCCTTAGGGAGCTAAATGCCGATCTGAATACTATCCATTCCATTTGGTCTAACTAAAAGACAATGTTCCTTAGAAATGTTTTAAAACACTGCTTAAATGAACTCTCTTGACATTACTAAAGGACTGACATGACATTAATGTGAATTTGTCTCAAAGAGACATCATAGACCATATATCATGAGGTCATACATCTTATGGGCAATGACATTAATACCTTTAGAGATTATCAGAATGAACCCCACACATTTTCCAATCAAACAGGTACTCAAATGCCAAAATAGCATTAATGCCTTCTTAATACATTTCTGTACCTCAAATCATCTACCAGATTTTTACCAGATTTTTTTAAGCAAATCCTGTAATATTGAGTCAGATGGAGTAATCAAAGGACCAAAGCCAGAAAAAAGCAACAGCTGCTGCAGAAGGTGAGTGAACAGCTAGTAATCATATTGATGACATTACTAATTTATTTAGTTGATAGAATTTAAAATAGGAGTGAGAACTCATCTGTCATCATCATATCATCCATCATCTCTATGATGCTCTAAGTAATGGGCAGGCTGTTAATAATTTTAGTTGATTTTGTTGCTATTCAATTCTATTTTGGGGAGTTGTGTTTTTGTTGTTGTTTATTTATTTTTAAGATTCAGCAAATACAAACACTTAATGGAGGCAAATATGAATATTGGTATTTTCTGAAGTGAAGGAGCAGATACAGGAAAAACAAGTAAATTCTCATTTTCTTAAAAAAAATTTAAAAGTTCTCTTCTTCCTTCTTCTTCTTCTTCTTCTTCTTCTTCTTCTTCTTCTTCTTCTTCTTCTTCTTCTTCTTCTTCTTCTTCTTCTTCTTTTTGCAGTCATATAGTTAATATTTGGTCTGTCTACAGGTTCCATAGGTTGAAAACTAGTCATGTTTTCAGAGTGACATATTTGAAGAATTGATGATACTTGTAGAGACTTGAGATACTTGAGATACCTATGGAAATGCAGCTTGTGGCTCTATGGTCAGCAACGCTAGTTTCAACCTATACCTTCCTTCCCCCCAACCCGTTATTTTCTCCTTTCTTTTGAAGTTTAAAGGATTCTTGTTTCTTAACATTGAGTATTCATCTGCAACATCCACCACAGACATGCAACAAATTTTTAGAGAATCATCCTATACTAGATTGCTCAATACAATTTTATTTACTTTTTTTTATTGTGTTGAAAGATTTAAGTCTGTGTAGATATTTAAGATATTTATTAATCTGGGTGGTTATCAGAACATGCTAGCAAGAAGGCTATCAGCTATTAAGTAAAAGCAAAATAATACAGAAACAGGATTAAGATATTTTCATAACAAATGATGCTGTGTAAAAACAAGGCTAGGATTCAGCTATTAATGCAAGCACCTAAATGTATACGCCTGTCATGTAGGCACTTATATGTGAGCTAGATCTATAAGTTTCCATCATAGTTTCTGCAGATCTGGGCAGTATAGTCAATGGGATACATAGAGCTATAAATCTTTGCCTAAAAGAGACACTGCAGTTTGATCATCTGTGAACTTCACTAGTTTCATTTGGATATGAAGCTATTCTTGCGTATGATTGTGGGTTTTTTGTTTTGGGGGGATTATTTTTTATTTATTTATTTTTTATTCTAGGGTGGACTGGCTCAATAGTTCTAGCATTTTCTTCTTAGCCAGTGTATTTAAGCAAATAATTATCTCAGTTTATTTAATATAACTGAACAGTTCATGTTTCACTGAAGTTCCACAAACCAAGCAGACTTTTTTTTTTCTTCTTTTTTCTCTTGGGATAAGGAGGCAACACATATACAGTCATGCAGTTCAGAACTTTGATTGATGGGAACATGTGGAAAATTAATAGATTTTCATGTAACCCATTTTTTTTGTATAGAGAGGTATGATTCCTTGACATATTTATTCATCCTTATTCCTGAGGGAAACAGTGTATCACAGTGTACTTTTGGCACTATGATTCACAAAGTCGTAACAACTGTTTTTTCTCTATGAATATACATTTTTTCCTCCTTGAAATATGTTGATTCTTTTCCAAACTAGGAACTTCATTATACATTATACCAGACAACTACAAACRTGAATAACTGTGTTCAAGAACCTTTTTACTTCTATGAGAGCTATGCGTAGCTTGAGTTTGGGAATGCAAGTTTTGAAGCTGCCTTTTGGTAGAGCAGGAATCTTATCCCTGCCCATTGTAATAGCTAACTGGAGACTGAGTAAGGAGAATCACGAAGCAGGAAAAATCTTGGATGCCTATGCTCTAATTCCTGGTAAAGCTGTAGCATCCATACCAAGACACTTCATACCATCTTATTACCAGTATCACATAGTGTTTAAAGGAAAATCAAGATTTCCCTACTTCTACCAGGTTTTGACTCTTTCTTTCTATTTCCTTTCAATTCTTTGCTTAGGTAGGCTCTCATCCATCCTAGATCTATTTTTAAAGGAGGGAAGAGGGAGAAAAACAATAATAGAAAAAAAGGAGATCAAATTCTGGGATTGTGGACTCCAGGATTGGGGGGAACAGAACTCAGGCACTATGTCAGCACCATTTAAAATTCTTTATGACCCTATTTTACTATCTATACATTTCTGTAGCATATTTTAAAAATTAAAAACTTAAGACATTATTCTTCATCAGACATTATCAGACTCCTAATTAAAAAAAAAAAAAAAAAAAAAAGTAACTTCTTTCACCTTGTACCTTGAGAAATAGTGTCTCCAGAATGATTTTCCTGAACTGGTCTTCCTTGCCTGTCATTAGACATGGATATATTTCCATAGACTATAAAGCCTAAAAGAGGGTCTCTTGAGCTTTTGTATAGCACAGTTACATAGACTTCAAAGACAGTGAATCCAGCTCTTCATTCCTATAGAAAATGTTGTCACAAGTCACTTTTCTTAAATTAACAACATCTTAAAACATTTTCTTATCTTTCCAATAATTACTGATGTCATTTTAATATTGTGGTCATTACTTAAAGTTTATAGCTTCTGTAGTTGCTATAAATAAAACAATTTTTCTGAAATTTATGCAATATTAATCAGTTAAAAAAAAAAAAAAAAAAAACTTTAATGAACTCGTGATAGAAGGAGTTTCCATAATGTAATTTGTCCAATTTATCTCTAGAAATATCCAGGCAAAGGATTCTACAATTTCTCTGGAAAAATCATCCTTAAAGAAATATAAAACCTTTTAGCTATCCTTACTAAATCATAGTTCATTTACTCAGACCCTTTCCTCAATTTGTAAAGTTTCAATGAATTATAAGCATTTTTAGTGTGTTCACATTATATTCTGATTAACATTATGTTCTCTCTAACATTATGTTCTGATTAAGTTTTCCATCTAGTTTCATGGTCCTCTGGACCATGTTTCTTTGACTTACTTCTAAGAGATGACAAACAATATCAAAGCCCTAGTAATATCATGCTCTGTATCATCCACTATTCCTTTCTTATCACAAGTTATATAATAAAACAGGATTAATTTGACATGATTTGTCCTTGACAAATCTAGGTTACTTTTTACTCAAAACTGCCATACATTTAGGTGCTTGCAAATACTTTCCATTCCATAATTCTATGTTCTTCTCTGTAAGTTATGGAATATCGTTCTGAACTAATTTCTCTATCTTTTAATGCAGTATGTCTTATTTTATCTCTGGAAATGCCTAGGTTCAAGTTTTAGTATCATTTGCCTGTTAGTCTGAGGAATCAAAAATAATCTCATTCTTCACATATGCACTTGTAGTTTGTAGCAATGTTAGCCAATCATCTTCTATTTAATAAAGTAATTAAAAAAAATCTTGCTTTGCCATTTTATTCTTGGTATTTCTTATGTTTTCTTTTTGTTGTTTTTCTTTTTGTTTTTTTTTTCCTGAGCCAGAATCTTCTGAGTCTTTTTTGCTTATACTTATTGAGCTTCCATTGGAGTTCTCTCCCGCTGCAGCTGCCTCTGAATTGTACAGGTGTAAAAGGGCTCTAAGATACATGGGAAAATGTTTTGTAGACTGAAAGGAAAATAAAGAGTTAATGTAAACAGTTAATTTTAATTTTCCCTCAATTTTGTGACCAAAACCTTAATTTGATTGCTTTTCTCAGTTTAAGTTTTTTTTCCTAGAATTTTAATTCTATTTTAGTAAAAAAAAAAAAAATCTACATAATTCTGCCTTTCTAACTCACATAGGTTCCTGTGTCCTTTGCAGCTATCATTTTCTTTCCCCATTGTGCTCTTCTCTAAGGAAATTCTTGATGAGGGAATGATTGCAAATAGGAACACAGCAAGATCCAGAATAGTTTCTTCATCCTATTAGCATATAACTGTGGAAGAAGCTCTCTCCTGCAGTGAACCGCACAGCTATGAGACCACAAGTCTGCCAGATCTTTTAAGTGTAGTTGTGTTACATTCAAAATCTTGTCCTATGAGCAGAAAGGAACATACTGGATATATGGAGCCAGGAAGGTTGTGTTAGCCCAATAAACGTTTTACAGTCTAAACGTCCAAGTTATTTAAGAAATACACAAAAGCTTCATTAATGCACCTAAAATTGTTATACAAAAACCTTCTTGATATCAACTTATTTTCTCCAGGCTTATGGTCACCCTCCCAGTATCACTCTGGGTCCTTAGGGCTGACACTTCAGTCTTTTTCATGAGGAGGGTTTCAGTGAGTCATCAGCACCGTGAGATCTTCACTGCGAGGAGTATGATGTTTATAGTGGAGATTTCTTCCTTTTCTTCACTGGAAGGAGAACAGCGATGGTTTCTTCCTCCTCAACTTGGGCTTGCCTTTATATCTTTTCTTATCATAGTCTACTTCTTTGTTATTAGTTCCCTGCTAATATTTGAAACTTGCACAGCAGCCTCCTTCAGCCTTAGCTTCCACAAAAGGCTCCTGTTTGTGGTGTAGGGACCACCTCGGAGTGTCAGGGCTTTATCGTACGTGATATTCCTGAGGCTTCAGTTACAGAAATAGCTGCTCAAACCCCAGGGAATCTTTACAACAAGCTCGAATCAGCTCAGGCCAAAACGACCCTAGAGATATCCTGGGAGCCTGCATTGGCAGATATTTAATAAGCCTGTGGTCATTCACTAGTAATGGCAAAAAATCAAAAACATTGGACTACACTTGCCTACATGGTTTTAAGGCAAGTAAGTTCCTAAGAGTTGACTGAGGATTATTTAAAATCAGATTTTTTTTAAGTTATAAACTAAAATAATTAACTTTATTACTAAATAAAATTTAAGGTAACAGTAGAAGTTAAATATATATATATATATATATAGTTTATAAACAACTCTCATCTTGTGTCCTTGCAGAGCAAGTCTTTCCTTTCAGACTTGATTTCAGTTATTCAAACAGTCTTCAGCAGGAAACTCTCCGTAGCTCTGTCTGGTTCCTAGGAAGTTTTCCTTTTAACTTTCCTTGAAAGAAGGTTGTCTTCCTTCTCTCAGTAGGCTTCAAAGTTCGTTTCAATTGCTTAATGTGGCACCTCATGCTATTTGAGAGTCTCTAGGAAATCTAAAATAACCAAAAATGTTTTTTTCAGGTATGATACAGGACTTATGGAAAGCCTTTTGGATAGGGGCCAGAGACCTCATAGCAAATAAATGACACTAAGTATGTTTATTTGGACAACTGAATTCTGTGCAACAAATGCTTGCTGTGTTTTCCTTTCTCTTCATTTGCCACTTCCTCAAGGAGATACAATCTCTGAACCGTTTCCACTGTCAGATATGATCCGTTGCTTTTCAGCTAGAAAGCAGACTTTATCTTCTTCCAGTGACTTCCATCTGATCTAGTCACTCTTCTTAAAGAAATATAGTATATGACTGACATGAAAACATGAGTTTTCAGTTCAGTATATGAAATGAAAATCGGGAAAGAAAAATTGTTGTTGTCAAGTTGAAGTATATAGTGCTGTGATAAAATAAAAAGCATTTATTTTGATCCTAATTGAAATACTTGATGAAATGTAATTTTCAAAATTAGAGTGTCATTTTAGTTGCAGTTCTTTTTTAAGTGAAGAATGTGATTTATGAATGAAGAAAACATAATATATAATTCTCAAAATAATTGATTGGTTTTTTTTTTTTAGAAATACATTTTGGCATTTTGAAGGCAAAATATTTCATTAATAAAATTTCACAGTGGTTTTCAATTTTAAAAATCACCTCTCCTGTACCTTTTTCAGCTTGAACTATTTAGGGAATTCAATCTGAAATTGCAAGTTGCCTTGGTAACCATGAATTTCTAGTTTTCATAGATTCGTCATTCATTTAAAAAGATTATATTCTGAAATAATTATTACTATTATATGTATTGCTTTTTTATTCTGTGAAGAAGGTTATCTTCCTGATCACGTAGAATTTTTTACACTCTATTTACACTGTGTTTTTTTATATCATAGCATGCTATATAGTTCCTGTGTCATGACCATGGAACACAAATACTGTAACATACTCCCTGTATCATGTGAAACATTTTGTGCTTGCACTTCCCTACTTAGCAATGGGTTAGTCTCTAAGGGTAAAAACTGTATCTTCTTATTTTCTACTGTCTTGATCCCATTACCGAAGCCTAACAAATACTAAATAACAATAATAATTGTGTCCCCATCGTGCATTCTTAGAAAGGGGAGGGGGGAGACTGTCAGTGAGCCAAAAAAAAAGGATTAATATTTGAGAAGTGGCAGCACTGAGAAAATCAGAAGGGAAATCTCATAAGAATATTGGTATGGCAAGGGCAAATGCTATTGGAAAGGAAAGAGCTTTAGGGATATAATATACCTCCAGCCAGAAAAGAAAGCAAGAAGCCAAAAAGTAAATAAGCTGGAAACAGGAACTAAATTTGCTAGTTTGATACCAAAATGATTTTTAACTATTCTTCTTCCAGAGTGTCTTATTCTTATCTGTTTCCCTTTAGTTCATTTTTCCTTATATTGCAGTGTATATTATGGAATATGTTTTTTTTAGTTATCTTGTGTGTATGCTGTAGTCATCAGGAGTAAGATTCATCTTGCTTAGCTGCAGCTATCTAAAAGTTTGGTATTTGGTCTAAAGTTTTCTGTAGACAACTGCATCTCTGCAAAACAAGTGACCTCACCTGTTTAAAGATGCTGACGTTCATCATCTGTATTGGAAATGGACTTTATAAATGCTACCTGTTACTAAAATAAAATTTAAAAAGTTATACTATTAGCTCAACATAAATGCTAATTTAAGTTTCTAAACCTGGGTGCTGCCTGGGTCAGCATTTATGTTTGCCAACATTTTTCGTTCTGATGTTAGGTGATGATTAGCCATTTACAATATCCTCCTATGTTCATTCAGGCTAATGGCAAATGACTGCATTATCTCTTGCCAGGAGCAAGATGCAGAGAAAAGAAGGGGGCGTTCTTTAGACCGTGTAATACAGTGATTATAACATACAGACATAAACTACTCATTTACAATAAAAGTCAGGAGAAGCAATTTCTCAACAGCTGTCCCACTAGATTTAGGAGGCGTATTGTTTCTTCTGAATTATGGAATACAAATGAATTAAGTAGGTAACACCCTAAAATGAAAAAAAAACAGACATTAGCCCTCAGAAAGATCCTTAAATTATTTAATCCTGATTATTATTGAAGTAACTCCAAAAGTTTTAGTATTCACTTATGCTCATTCATCTGCTTCTTGTGAGGCCTTAGGAACAATCTTTTATTATTTTTTTAACAATAAAAATTCTATAAAGTGCATCTTTATTTAATCCAGATATATCAAATTTAGATATATATCTAATGAATATTTACCATTAAAGGCAAACCATCACGAACATGTATGTACAGCTTTAAAGAACACCTGTTATCTGAAAACTCCACTGACCTCATATATGTTTCTAAAAATTTTACAAGGGTCTCTGGGAAAGGGCTTGTACTTTATTTTTTTCATGCATTTCAGTAAGAGCTCTTGGAGCATAAAAATGCTGTGATCTGTAAAGCTTCAGCTAAAGACGTGACAAATCAAAAGAGATAAGGATTGAAACCTGGAACACTTCCCAGAGAAAAACAAAATTCCAAGAACTTTGAGGGAGGGAAACTGAAAATAGTAGAAACACTAATAAACTGAGGATAAAAAAGACAGAAAACAAAAGATGCTGAGAAATTACAGATTAATAAAACAGTCACATAATCAAAGTACATTTCTGATACACTGCATTCTCAAGAATATTTCTATCCTCACACTTAAAAATTTTACTAATTTTTCAATATGTAATTTACATATTTATAACTCTTTCACACATAAGGATAATAACATTGTTTTCCACTTTGTTTTTTGTTTGTTTTCCATGCAAATAAACATTACAAAAAGAATTTGTATAGGCTCAAAAGTTTCTATCAGGTTCTTTTTATACAAATCTTTGACATTACAGTTAAGCACCTTAAGCACCTGTCAGCATTTATAAACACTTATTTCACTGTACGTTTGCAGCCCTGGGCAGTTTGCACTTTGAGTTTAAAAACAAATCACTTCAGATGCTTTTGAATGTGTCTCTATAAATGAAGATCTCAACAGTTCCATCATTTTTTTTGGGGGGGGGGAGGAATGGAAAAAAGGAAATGAAAATGAAAATTTAAAAACAGTAGATGGTATATCTGTCTGTTTTGTTTTCAGTCAAATATTTCCTTTTGCCAGCTTTAGAATTTTTTATTTTAATTAAATTATAAAATCATAGACTCGGTAAGGTTGGAAGGGACCTCTGGAGATCATCTAGTCCAACCCCCCTGCTCAAGCAGGGTCACCTACAGCATGGTAGATAGGATTGTGTCCAGGCAGACCTTGAAGATCTCCACAGAAGGAGACTCCACATCCTCTCTGGGCAACCTGTGCCAGTGCTCCGTCACTCTCACAGGGAAGAAATTCCCCCTCACGCTCAGGCGGAACTTCCTGTGCTTCAGTTTCTGCCCATTGCCTCTTGTCCTGTCACACGGGACAACTGAAAAGAGTTTGTCCCTGTCCCCTTGACACCCTCCCTTCAGGTACTTGTACACATTGATCAGATCCCCCCTCAGTCTTCTCTTCCCCAGGCTGAAGAGGCCCAGCTCTCGCAGCCGTTCCTCACAGGGCAGGTGCTCCAKCCCTTTGATCATGTTTGTAGCCCTACTCTGGACTCTCTCCAGTAGCTCCATGTCTCTCTTGTCCTGGGCAGCCCAGAACTGGACACAGCACTCCAGATGAGGCCTCCCCAGGGCTGAGGAGAGGGACACCATCACCTCCCTCCACCTGCTGGCAACACTCTTCCCAATGCACCCCAGGACACCATTGGCCTTCCTGGCCACAAGGGCACATTGCTGGCTCAGGGTCAACTTGTCATCCAGCAGCACTCCCAGGTCCTGCTCTGCAGAGCTGCTCTCCATCGGGTCAGCCCCCAGCTTCTACTGGTGCCCAGGGTTATTTCTCCCCAGGTGCAGGACCCTGCACTTGCCCTTGTTGAATCTCAGGAGGTTCCTCTCCATCCAGCTCTCCAGCCTGTCCAGGTCTCTCTGAATGGCAGCACAGCCCTCACATGTGTCAGCCACTCCTCCCAGCTTGGGATCATCAGCAAACTTGCTGAGGAGGCACTCTGTCCCCTCATGCAGGTCACTGATGAAAAAGCTGAACAGGATGGGACCCAGGACTGAGCCCTGGGGGACGCCACTAGCCACAGGCCTCCAACTAGACTCTATGCCACTGATGATGACCCTCTGAGCTCTTCCTTTTAGCCAGGTCTCAATCCACCTCACTGTCCACTTGTCTAACCCACACTTCCTGAGCTTCTCTAGGAGGTTGTTGTGGAAGACAGGGTCTTGACCTTAATGAAGTCAAGGTACACAACGTCCACTGCTCTCCTCCTCTCATCTATCCAGCCTGTTATGCCATCACAGAAGGTTATTGAATTGGTCAAGCATGAATTTCCCTTGGTGAATCCATGCTGGCTACTCCTGATCACCTTCTTCTCCTCCATATGCCTGGAGATGACATCCAGAACGAGCTGTTCCATCACCTTTCCAGGCATGGAGGTGAGGCTGATTGGCCTGTAGTTGCCTGGGTCCTCCTTTTTGCCCTTCCTGAAGATTGCAGTGACAATGGCTTTCTTTCAGTCCTCAGGCACCTCTCCAGTTCTCCAGGACCTTTCCAAGATGATGGAGAGCGGCCTGGCAACAACATCCGCCAGCTCCCTCCCTACCTGTGGGTGCATCCCATCTGGGCCATGGATTTGTGGATGTCTAGCCTGCCCAGAAGATCTCTAGTCCTATCCTCCTCAACCAAAGGAAAGTCTTCCCTTCTCCAGACTTTCTCTCTCACGTCCAGGCTGCAGGATTCCTGAGGGCTGCCCTTAGCAGTGAAGACTGAAGCAAAGAAGGCATTCAGTAATTCTGCCTTCTCTGTATCCCTTGTCACCAGGGCCCTCGCCCCATTCAGTAGTGGGCCCACATTTTCCGCAGTCCTCCTCTTGTTGCTGATGTATTTGAAGAAGCCCTTCCTGTTGCCCTTAACATCTCTTGCAAGACTCAACTTAGTCTTCCTCAAGAGAGGAGTTGGATGCAAAGAGTCTATTTAGGGCTCTAAGCATCCACCCACCATTGCCCAGGTTTGGGGGTTCCACTTGTTGAGCAAAGAGGAAGGGATTAAATAGCAAGACTGTTGCCTGAACAGGGGCTTGAACCCTGGACCCTCAGATTAAAAGTCTGATGCTCTCCCAACTGAGCTATCCAGGCTTCATAAGATTAAACATCACTTAAGTCCTGGCAGATGGAAAGGAAAAAAAGAATAGTGTATCTAATGAAGAATAAGTATAGGCTCTCATGTTATCTTAATTACAGATAGCTGATGTATGAGTTGATTTCTGGCTATATTTTCATTAATCACAGAAAACAGTAGAAAACATCTAAACAAATATGTAATTTGAAATGCATAAAAAATAGATCATGCAAGATCAGCCATATGCATTTACACAGTTACCATGATTATGCATACCAGTCTTTATATTCACATTCATATATCTTTTCAGCTTCCCTTTAGGATGACCAATGTTATCTCTTCTCAGGATGTCATTTCCCTCTTAAGATACTTTTAATTTGCTTTCTCAGATACTAGTGTTCTCAGAATAGCACTTTCAATACCATGAAACAGTATTTATACCACTAGCAACTTCATCCCTCCCAGGTTATGACCTTTTTTACAATTTTTTCATATGCTTTTTATTTTCCTTGGTCACATTTTTTTTTTCCAACTAGTTTCTACTCTAAGAAAAAGGAAAAAAAAAAGACCTTCTCACATTTATTCTGAATAGGTGCCCACATCTTCATCCAGTTCCCACCATTACCATGTAGTTTAGCTGTTTTAATTAATTCAAAATGTATCAAACTAAATTATACATTTATATTTTAAAAAATAACATTTTTGTTGTTTTTTCTTCTGTAAAAGGAACATGAAATGTAGTAAACCTTACTATAAGACTACAATGTACTAATATAGAAAGTTGGCAATTTTTAAATTCGTTAAAAGAATGTCTAAACCATCACTACTTCTCATGTAAGCATATTAGAATTATCTTTAAACTAATTAGCTCAGCTATGACTTACAATATAAGTACAACTGAAATACAGGTGTGCATAACATACAAGTATTTCACTCTTACCTTACTTTTAAAGATATCTATACTGTAGACTAATATCAGAAAAAAAGTCTACTGGTATGAAGTTGGCTAACTTTATTATCAGCTGAAGTAGCCAATGAAATAATCTGGAAACTGATATTGTTAATGTCTCACATCAGAAAAGCTTTAGCAATATTACAAGTAATTATAATAAAACTAGTAGCTTTGATTTCAAAATAAAACCTGAAAAAATCTAGGATTCTGTCTCTAGACTCCATTAATAGGCAAGATTTCCACTTCAGCATGGGAATGTGTCGCATGACATCCTATGACAAATGTTTAAAGGTTATAAGCACAGGAAAGGAACACAATTTAGTTAAGAATTCAAGGGAAAATTCCTCCAGACTACATGGTTACATTAGAGAAGTGCAGTACTTACTACACTTAGTAAGCTCTCACCAAATATTACCTGTCATAGGTAACACCTGTTTTTCAGACATTATACTAAAATTGTACTTGAATATATTAAAATAAAACCAGTGTTTCATTGTTTTACTGCCAGTGAAAAGCACAAAMTGAAAATTTGAAACTGAGAGCTTTTTATGGAAATTAGACCATCCGAATCTGACTTCTGTATAAACGCACCCCCTTCTCCACCCAGTTATCATTACTGCTTGGACTGCTCCTCATTTGGAGCAGATATGGGTTATTGATATCTCTGCTGTGGGAGGAGTGGCTGATGCTGGTGCAGCAGGTCGTTGTGCTGCTCTCCACGGGGATCTCTGCAGCCTTGAGAAACAGGCAGAGAGGAACCTCATGAGGTTCCACAATGGAAACTGTGATGTCCTGCACTTAGGGGGAAATAACTCCTCGCATCAGGACAGTCTGGGAGCCAACTGTTCAAACACTGGAACAGGTTCCCCATGGGGACTGCATAGAGACCCCATCCTTGGAGATATTCAAAATATGACTGCACACAGCCTGAGCAACCCGCGCTAGGTGACTACTTTCCGCAGTGCAGTTTGCACTAGACAAACTCCAGAGATTCCCTCCCATCTTGCCCATGATTCTGTGGTAATAACTGTTTTGTAAATGTATAGCAATAGCGAGTATTCTCTCCAGTATATTTTTCCATTCCAAAACTTSCCTTTCCAAAAAGCCAGCCTCAGAGTACTTGAATGCAGATAAATCAATATAATATACTTAATCTTTTCTTGGCAAATTAGTGCAATGTAATGTTTCAGGGAAAAGAAGTAAAAATAGTCTATTTTTTCTAAAAGAGAATACTCAAGCAAATTCATCTGAAGGTCAAAAGGAAATAATAGTGACCTGATTTAAATAAAATTAAACTACAAAAGTATAATTTGTTATTTAATACTTACTGAACTGATTCTGAGCTGGTTTTGTATTTTGATGTATAATATCTTTAGATTGATGCTGTATTTTCATGTCATCACATAGCATTTCAGAGAAGTCAGAGGTGATATAATAAACTCTTGATCTGGAGTATCATAAATTTTCTTTTTTATTTCAATGCTCAGAATTTTCTGAATACATTTCTTTCAGACTCAGTGAACTTGAAGTTAATTTGTTTTAGAATCACAGATATWACTGTTTGGATCTTATTTCTTTAATATAATTCTGCCTCTAAAATTATTTGCAATAGTGTTAAAAATAATTCATTAATATTGCTTGTTCAGAGATTATGTTTAAAAATCCAAAGTGTATCTTTGAGGAAATGAAGTAGAGCATTACTTGTCAGAGCAACATTTAATTTGAACACAAAAAGCTTACAAATGGGAGATTTCATAGCCTTGTAGAGAAAATTGGAAACTTAGTATGCTTCTCACTCTTTAAATCCCAGAAGAGATAAACATTTCCTGCTCAATTAAAGTTCTTGACATAGCAAAAAAAAAAAAAGGCTTTTGTAGAATAAATTTGTTCTGTGCTTGTAATAGGATGTAGCTGGGAGTCAAATGTACTACCTAATTACAGCATCTAGGTATTGTTATACTGTAGGGTTTTTTTATGTTTCCATTTCTGTTATTTAAATGGTAAAAGTTGAACTCTTCCTCTTATACTGTATTAAAACATTAACCTGTAATAAAGTCAGAATATTATTTTTGCCCATTTCCTCCAAAAATTAAACTTTTTGTTTTAAATATAATATGAAACTAGTATTCAGTTCATTCATTGCCCTCYCTATATCTTAAATCAAAGCATGGCCTGTGAGGTGGAACTGTTCTTGCATTTTGCACAGGTATTATGACTTTCAGAGATACAGTGATAATAAAATTTAATCCTCAACATATATTAAAGGAAGTGCCTGCAGCTTTCTTCATGAACTTTGGGATCTATGTGTATTCTTCTTAGTTTCAAAAATACACTATCATCTGTATTTCATATTTCTCRGAAGGAAGTTTTAAAAACAAACTGAAGATGTGTCCATGAGCTTTACYAAATTAATAGATTGAATGTTTATTGAAACTTAAAAGAGATTATTTTTTAAATAAAAAAAAATCACCACTACCACCAACAAAAAGTTACTTTTTTAACCAAGTAGCATTTTGGTCAATACATTTACATGAGGTACACAAAATCTTTCTCATTTGGGTCTCTGATTCACACATCTTACCTTAAGGATTTGATCCTCTCTCCACTCTGTCTACATTATATCAATTAATTCCTGTGACTAGGGATCTCTTTCCTCATTTAAGTCCTAATATACTGTGAAGTTTCTCTAGTAGGAGTTTCTGTGATTCTCAGAAAAGCTTTTAAAGAATATAGATTTAGAAATTTAGAACAATATTTTATGAAAAGTAAAGAAAATCCTATCAGTAAGTCCACAGACATAGGCTTATAATTGGTTGAAACATTTAGATCAAGAAGCCTGCTCTCCCCAATATCTGATCTAAGTGGATGAAGTATATTTCATAGTTATGCAGTTTCATGTGCAAAGTGTACAATCAATCACAATACAAAAAAACATCACAGCAAAGATCCATCTAAGCCATCATTATATCTCTGACCGAGCCAGTTGTGATGCTTAGAGAAAAAAAATATATGAAATAGGGAAGATGAAGATATTTTCCTGGATAGTTTCTCAGCTTCTGGGACAACTTCACTATTGTGAATTAAAAGATAAGTTCTGCTCTTATTTAAGTCTATCACAGCTAGGGGCCTACCACAGACTGTCTGAACTTCTCTTCAGCTGCTTTTATCTGCTTTCACTAATCTGTTCTGTTGGTTCTATAGAGATTACTGCACAATTAACCAGAAAGGGAAAATGATTTTATATAATCTACTCTCTTTGAGAGAAGTTATGTATCCCAGAAAAGTGAAGTAATTGAGTGTCTCTGTAGAAAAAGCTTCTTTTACTTTTTTGACAACATATGAAATCAGGAACATTATAAAGCACAATATGAAGAATTTTTGTGTTAATCTGTCACACATATAGATCAYCATAGAGCATTCACAAAAAACAAGGAGGGATCAGTTTGCTTCAGAAGAATAATCATGGTGCAAAAGGGCTAATTTCTGGAATTTTTGATCAGGAGTAGCCAGTATGGATTCACCAAGGGGAAATCCTGCTTAAACAATCTGATAGCCTTCTAGGATGGAATGWCTGGCTGGGTAGATGAGGAGAGGAGACCAGTGGACGTTGTTACCTTCACTTCAGCAAGGCTTTTGACATTGTCTCTGATAATATGCCTTCTAGATAGCCTCAGGAAATGTGGGTTAGAGGAGTGGACAGTGAGGTGGACTGAGACCTGGCTGAAAGGCAGAGCTCAGAGGGTCGTCATCAGTGGCATAGAGTCTAGTTGGAGGCCTCTGGCTAGTGCCATCCCCCAGGGCTCAGTCCTGGGTCCCATCCTGTTCAGCTTTTTCATCAGTGACCTGCATGAGGGGACAGAGTGCCTCCTCAGCAAGTTTGCTGATGATACCAAGCTGGGAGGAGTGGCTGACACATGTGAGGGCTGTGCTGCCATTCAGAGAGACCTGGAGAGGCTGAAGAGTTGGGTGGAGAGGAACCTCCTGAGGTTCAACAAGGGCAAGTGCAGGGTCCTGCACCTGGGGAGAAATAACCCTGGGCACCAGCACAAGCTGAGTGCTGACCTTCTGGAGAGCAGCTCTGCAGAGCAGGACCTGGGAGTACTGGTGGATGACAAGTTGACCATGAGCCAGCAATGTGCCCTTGTGGCGAAGAAGGCCAATGGTCTCCTGGGGTGCATTGGGAAGACTGTTGCCATCAGGTGGAGGGAGGTGATCCTGCCCCTCTCCTCAGCCCTGGGGAGGCCTCATCTGGAGTGCTGTGTCCATTTCTGGGCTGCCCAGGACAAGAGAGACATGGAGCTACTGGAGAGAGTCCAGAGTAGGGCTACAAAGATGGTCAGAGGGCTGGAGCACCTGCCCTGTGAGGAACGTCTGCCAGAGCTGGGCCTGTTCAGCCTGGGGAAGAGAAGACTGAGGGGGGATCTTATCAATGTGTACAAGTACCTGAAGGGAGGGTGTCAAGGGGACGGGGACAAACTCTTTTCAGTGGTGTCGAGCAACAGGACAAGAGGCAACAGGCACAAACTGAACCACAGGCAGTTCCACCTGAAGATAAGGAAAAATTTATTTAGTGTGAGAGTGACAGAGAACTGGAACAGGTTGCCCAGAAGGGTTATGAATTCTCTCTTCCTTGAAGAAGCTGCCTGGACACAATCCTGTCTAATGTGCTCTAGGTAACTGCACTTGAGCAGGGGAGGTTGGAGTAGTTGTGGAGTAGTACATTTGATTGTTATAAAATCATCAAAGTGAGAAAAAACAGGATAATGAGAAGAAAGCATTGTATGAGACACAGAGCATTCCTATTGTCCTAGAGAAACAGAATTGAAGTGTTTTTTCATTTGTTTGTTTTGTTTTTATACTGAGATTTGAAAAAATATATGCAAAAACCATTTATGCCAAGATAGTTCTGGAACAAATACTAATCTTTTAAAGCTTWCAAACCTTGAAAATGGGATCTTATATTGGAAGTGATGACAGAATGTTAATTGTTGTGTTGTGACTGACCTTGCAATTACTGATGCTATATACACCAGCTGTGATGAGTGTCTGTGAATGTGGGTTGAGTTCCTGCCAGATTATGAGTAGGATGTGGCATTTTGCAGTCCATATCACAGTATTACCTACTGGGCATTACGTACATTCTTTTACTTCTTCTTTTCTTTTCTTTCTTTTTTTTTTTTTTACTGCAGTTTCTCCTAATCATGTCTTCAATTATGCCAAATGGTGGAGTATTAAAGGTAAAAAAAAAACCTACAGCTAAAATTTGCATAGATAATATCTATATGTCTACATATGTCTTGGCACATTGTCAAGATTTTAACCAATGTCTATTTCTTTGCAGCTAAGATAGGTCCTGATTTCAAGTAGAGAGGAAATTGAAGTCATAGAATGGTAGAATAGTAAGGTTGGAAGGGACCTCTGGAGGTCCCTAACAACCCTCAGCATAGCCCCRTACAGGGACTGAACCTACATCCTTGGCATTAGCAGCACCATACTGTAACCAACTGAGCTAAACCTGTCCAAGTCATAAGCATCGACCCATATTCAAATTGTTAGATTGTAACTACAGATTAAATTCTGCATAAACAAAGTTTTCTTTTTTTTCAAGTATAGTCGTAATCGTGGAAAATGAACGAAAATATTGTCCGTTTGGTGCTATTTAATGAGCAACGAGACGTGTTGTACATTGCATAATAACGTGAAATAATGAGTCATTCTGATAATTTAAATAGTTGAACTCAATGACTACATTTATGCTAATGGAACTGTACCATCTTCTGAAAACTTATCTCAGTGTTGAATTTGTACCATTAGAACATCTGTTTCTTGTAGCTGTATGAGTTATTTAAAATTATCTCAGGCATTAAAATCTGTGTTGTACACCAGACAACTTCAAGAGTAAAAAGAATAGTCTATTCTTATAGTCTGTTTACTTATTTAAGCTATTGTTTGTTTGTCTGCTTATGATTTAATTATTGGAATAAATGAACCCTGAATATATTATATTCTAGCCCTTAGAGCTTTTTGCRGCCCCATTTGTTATCTGTAAAGTTGCAAACAACCTAAATTTAAACATTGCACCATTAAAAGTAATCCAACTTGTTTAATTTATTTGTGCATCTATAGTACATGTTCTCATGATTGTGTTTACTTGTAAAATGTTATCATATAAAATCAAACAGACAATTAAAGTTTACAAATGTGGGGAAAATCTATTACTAACATGACATTGTAATTTAGTGACAGATATTGTATGGTAACATTGTAATGGCCCACAGCCAGAGAATTTTTCTGTGCAGATGGTCCCTGCACCTGCAAGCTATTGGAAGGTACCCTTTTTTGAAAGCTATGTTTAGATCTCATGGGAAGGCCTTTTTTGAATGTTAATGCAATGCCTAGAAATTCTGGCTTGTAGCAGTTATTTTTGCTATGGTGAAACTAAGTTTTGTTTATTCCTCTCTAAAAAAAAARAARATCCTGGGGGAAATTTGCAAACAGAATATAGCCTTAACAGGCTATAAATATGTGGAGATAATGAAGAAAATTGTTGAATTATAAAATAATGTCCCAAGTATGCCAGTGGTTCGTGTATGACACCATCACCGACATTTATTCAGAGTTCTACATAGATGCTATGTGCAACTTTACTGATTTGTATCACTTTATAGCTATTTTGAACTCTTTTGTCACAAATATCTCTTATTCCTTTTTTTAATATCAAAAGAACTTTATATTTATAATCTTATTATTGTGTGTAATGTTATTCAAAAATAACAAGTTAATAGGATATATTATAAAGTTATCACACATATAAATTCCATTTCAAAACCTCTGGAATGTGTTTTCATCTGTGTTTTATACCTAGCTATGTTATATTTCTCCGATTAGATTGAAGTAACTATTTCAATTAATATGATATGATGCTTGTGTAATATACATAACAAGAAATATTTCATGAAACCAGTGACTGACCCTTCTTCTTACTGTCACCTTTGGTTGTGTTTATTATAGCCATTTTCCKTATTTTGTCTTTTTATTCATATTTTTTGTAGAACGGACATTAATAAATTGCTATGGTAAAACATAATCTCTTTGATATCAGCTAGTGAAGAGTGGATTTTAACCTAGCTATCAAACATATTCTTTTTTAATATAGAATTACTACAAAAGTAACTATTCAGATGCTTTTTTTTTCCCTTCTTCTTCTTTTTCAAGTGGTAACATGCTTTTAAGGATATTTTTCTTCAAAGATTGATGTTCTTATATAGTTAAAATTTATTAAAAGCATATTATCCAATTTCTGCACTTTTAAAATATTTTTTTCCAGAGTACTTTGAAAATGTATTGAATTAGTTTAATGCTGCTTACCATTCTCATTTTGAATGTTAATATGTTTTATTCATATATATTAAAGGTAGTGGAAGTAAGGCATCTTGCAGAGGTAGCAGGCAAGTTTTCTAGTAATAATGTGATTTTCATTGCAATTTTGTTGAAATGATTAACAGGGTTAAATACCTTAATTGCAAACTGAGAATGGCATTAATCAACTGACAAAACTAACAGCCCCCCAAATTAAGAATATGTATCTATTATATATACATATATACATACWCATAAACACTGAAATGCATCAGTCTGAGATCCAAAACAAAATGGACAGTTCTTTTCTTGCTCGATCAAAAGTCATGGAAGGAAAGAACTGGAGAGATGCAGACTCTGAAGGATTTCACAGTTGAACTCACAACTCCTAGCTGAACTGACTAYCTTTTTAACTGACACCAAGGCTTACAGAAGAGATTCCTGAAAGGGCAAAAACACACAGATGCCATTTCGGTAGCAGTAGCAAAACTGATGAGGTACTATCTTTGAAAGGTTCACAAGCCATTATTATTTGCCATCTCACTGAGTGAGAGCAATTTTATGAGGTGTATCCCAATGATCTGAAAATCTTGGCAAAACTCAGAAACTCTGCACAACTCAAACCACAGCAGCTGTTTGCTGCAGGCAAACAGCCTTGCTAAGTATTCAGCAATTACACATGAGTCAATGACACAAAYGTGAAAAGTATGGGCACAACTAAGTCACACCTCAAGATCTGAGACAATGCATTTTGTCCCTCAAATATAGGGGTGTATAAGGAGTATTTAGGCAATTTATCAACAGATGCATGAATTTATTACTTATCTGCAATCCATAAGTTTGTGGATCTTCTCAGATAAAAAAGATCACCCATATTTTCTGTGGTTTGACTATTAATAGTTAACTTTTTTGAGCTTAACACAAATAGTCTATGTTGCAAACAGTGTATTTGATTAAAAACAACTGTTTATATGACACAAAGTGCTGAACAAATCAGGCCAAGTTTTGAAGACATGTATAAGCGTTGTGTCATTTTTTTTCATTTCTTCTGTTTGATTTGTGTTGCTTGTTTATGGTGCCACAGCCAGAAGTTAACGGAAGGATTTAAGACACATGAAGCCCTGTTATGTGCCTAAGTCCAAAACCTACATTCTCACRCTTCACACAATTACTGTTTTCAGCCTCTTGGGCACCTGTGTTCAGACTCATGTCTAATCTCAAGCATCTACGGTGTAGATATTTTGAGTCCCAGAAAATGGTGTTAGAATAGTCCYTTTGGATTATTGTACTTCAGACCCTGCAAATAAGGTAAACATTCTTCTTTCTTTTTCCTTTTTTCTTTTCCTGTTAAAATCAAATGGCTATYGATTTGATTACTAGTCAGTCTGGATCAACTGCAATTCTTTGTATCTAGTGGTAATATGACTATTTTCTCTTGTGGGAGTAGAGTCACACTTACTCCTATCATCATCAGACTTCAAAACTAAAGTTTCTAGCTGGAGTGTGGATCTATGACTACAACTGAATATTTTTTTTATGTAGTAATAAATTGAGTGTTCTGGAAAGTGGGAAGATAGTGAAAATAAAGTCTCATTCAAGAAACAGGAGTTAAAACTCATCTATGTATTTTAAAGTTTAATCATAAAAAATAATTTTCTATACAATTAATTTTTATAATGAAATTGCAAACAAATTGGGACATTTGAGTTTATCTTCATAATTGACTGAGGTACAGCTACCCTTTAATTGGACCCAATTTGGATTTTTCATGCATTTTAATTGTTCCATTTATTTCAGTCTCCTTSTCAGTAGCCTTCAACAAAGATATTTAAAAGATCTCTTATTTCTGACCTCATAACTCCATAATTTACATTGTGACTCTTTGAAGTGTAAAAATAGAGGCATTTTGGTAAAATAAGGATACAAAAATCAATTTAAACATACTGATTTGTAGTTAAAATAAAGCTATACAAATGAATGATATTCTCAAGGATTCTTATTACAAAGAAGGAAATATCAAGGAAGGGAAATATTCTTTGCTGATTTCTTTCTTTCTTTTTCTTTCCTTCCTTCCTTCCTTCKTTCTTTCTTTTATTATTTGTGAAATATTGTGCACATTGACAGGGATCTAATAGATAGCTGTGAGTTCCATTTGATCACCTTTTCTGAAAACTTAATGTATAGTCCTTAAAAAAAATCAATCAGATAACCTTTGTCTTACAATTTTCATAGTATGCATTTATCACTATGTGTAGGTCTTTTCTATTTTACATCTTTGCTATTCTGTATAGGAATTGATACAATACTAGGATGTATGTAAGAGRAAAAAAAAGAGGCACAAAAAAGGTCTAGTAATTCTACTAAAGTCAATAGCAATTTTCCATTTGTATAAATATTTTCTTGACAGTATATTTTATATATTCCTGAAACATTTTATTACAATTTTGTAAGAAAAGAATAAATAGAAATTAATTCAAATTATATTGTCATTAAACTGCCTTTGAACTTTTCCAGTCATGACCAYGATGGTTTGAATTATTTGTAAATACATTTTTTCTCTCTTTTCATCATGTAGTCTGAGAACTTCTTGTTTTCCTCAAAATAGAAGCACAATACAGATTTCACTACTGTAAAAAATCTGGCAAAGAAAAAGGAGAAGACTAAAATTATATTTGCAAATTTTAAATTATTTTTTTCCTCCTTCAGGCCCACAAATACTTTATAACAAATGGCAACTAGCATACAGCTTTTGCCTATAACATTTGTATAACTCTTTTATCTACAATTTTGGCATAGAGGGGAGCAGCATGAGACGTCAAGTAAAAAGTATTAAAGCAGCTTCCAGGTGCAAAATAGTTTTTGTGCAGTTATATGCACTTGGAAACCTTAATAATTACTAAAGCTGACTAGGAACTCTATGCAAGAATGATTTTGTAATGTAGAATATTCTTTCAATGAGGTACAATTTCCATAGAAAATTTCAATTAAAACTACCTTTTTCAAATAGAATCAGTGATGGGAATAAGAAAGTAAAACTGGCAGGCAAACAGTTAGGAGATGAGATTGAGTGACAGGGGAAAATATCAGAATGAACAGAAAGGCTGAGTGKCCCAGCAATTCATTTCTTAACCTGGCTGCCTCTATTCCTAAGCTTGAAAATTGATTCATATTGAAATTCTGAACGTTCAGCTTTCAGAATTTCATTGCTCAAAGTCACTTAATCAATACTGATAAGTGTTTCCATAAAGCAAGATAACATTTCCTAACAGAAAGTTCTGAGAAATTTTTTTTTTAGCAAAATGAGATGGGGTACAGGGTGTCTCTCTTTCTCTCTCTCTCTCTCTCTCTCCCTCTCCTTCTCTCTCTCTTTCATTTTTCTTCAGGAAATATGCAATATTTCATTGGAAAACAATCTGTTTCTCAGTTACCTTCTGCATAGTTATGCCTGTGTAGTCTGCAGTATGGTGCAGTCATCTGAGACAACTGAAGGCAAGGTAGCTCACAGGTACCAAAAGTTGTACAGCTTATCTTACTCTGTATTTTGCCTAGGTTACTGCACACTGTTTTTCAAGATCTCTTTGCTTTCAAAAGCCAAAGTTACTTCCTGTGGATGCAGCTCTTCAGAGCTAGTTCATGTAAGTTTACGCAACATGTTCAACTTATTGTTCAACTTTTTGTTCAACTTACTCAATTTTGACACATTTAGCTTCAAAGCTAAACAAGCAAACAACCCAGAAAGATACTTTAGATTAGTAAATAGGAGGTTTGGAGGTCTTGAAGTTCTAGAATTTATCGTCTATAATGTGCTTGTCAGCTTATTGAATCCTTACAAAATGCAGGTGAAAATTTAGACCCTRTTTCAAGACGTTAATAATTTGTATGCCTATGGCTCTGTCTAYACTGGTGATTACAAAGTAGTGTGAAGATACCAGAGCTAGCTGTAAACAACGTTATCCTGTGTATAGGGAATATTCCCATTCAGTGTTACACTAGACAGCATAGAAAACTAGTCAATGCTGAYGCTGGTGCTGCTGCAGGTAAATTGCTTATTTATGGCCAGCTTGTGCATCTCCATACATTTCTTCCTCCACAGTGAAGATATACTAGATAACTGAATTCAGGAAATAACTGAAAATGTTACAAAAGATCTGAAGATGGTGTTAGTAACAAGTGCCAAGTCACCTATGGCATTAGAGACATTATAGAAGCATGTATTTTGCTGAGCAGAATCTAACCCATGATATAGTAATAAAAGCCTAGTYTGATCTTAGCTTGGGGTTGTTAGGTTGAAGAGAAGCTCATATAGATGATACTCTGCCTTAAACGGTGTCTACAAGTTTTAACATAGAGCAATGTGCTTTGATAAAAACCCAGAAAAATATTATCATTTATTTTCACAGGAGATTTCTTCGTTTTAGAATGTGGTTCAGAAGGAAAAATAAACATATGTGTATTCACTGTCACTTAAAAATACAGTTCCCTAACTGAGTCTTTTGGGAACCATCTCTAAGCAAAAGAGGGATGAAACTTTCTTCTGTCATTCCTCATTAGACCACTATCTGAAATAATAACAGTAAAAATAAAACTAAAAAATTTGTTTGGTTTTCAATAAAATTTATTGAAATTGACTCTTGAATGAAACATTATTTTAAGACTGATAAATTCCAAAGAGCAATATTAAACAAAAATTGCCTTTATCTGCTCTTATTATGATAGAACTTTTTAAGAAAAAGATATAGTCAGGGGCTGCACAGTGAAGTCAGACAAATTCCAATTAGAAATCCACATCCTTTTTTTTTCAAAAAAAACCTAACTATATGGAGGACTCTTCACCAGTTCTTGTCTTTGAATAAATGTTTAATAGGTTTATAAAATAATATGCCATAACCAAATCTGAAATTTCTTTAGATTAGTCTGTTTTATTGTACAGGAGATCAGCCTTGTTTCATTTTGATTGTTACATTTGGTGAGTCATTGTAATTTTCTCTTTATTTTTCCTCCTGTCTGATTATTTAAAATTCAGATAAAATTTTAAATGATAACCTCCAAAATAATTGAATTAAAATGTGAGGATTTTACAAAAAATCTATTTATTTCTAGGCAATTTTTACATCAGATTTTTTTTTCAACAGAAAATATTCAACTTTCTTAAATTCTGAAAATCGAATATTTTATATAAGGTTACTTATGTCTGTCACTTTTATTTCTTCTGTAGGAAACTGAATAACAGTAAGCTGAAAACAGATGTATGTTTGCAGTAAACATTCAGTTATACATTGAGTAAAAAGACGATTTTTCCACTGAAATCAAAAAGAGCTGAAGCAAGCTGAAGTCTAGCTATATTTTCAATATACAGATGAAAATGGTAAATTTATAGTTGAAATCTTTTCAGACATTAAAATTGTAATGAACTTTTCAATCACATTTCGTTACCAATTGATCCCACCTGAAAGTAAAAATAGCTATAAATCCCTTACATTTTGTAATGTGTTATCTCTGACGTATACAAGTGGAACTGGTATTGAAGCCTACTCTGGCACCAAAAAAGAGTCTTTCTCTCTTCCTCTGAGATCTTTAATATTTCCTCTGTAGCTGGTATCTTTTAAAGACTCAACATTAAAGATTCATTATAGCTATATGAGCACCAAGGCAGATTTCTTAGTAGCTATCACATCAGAACACAACAGAAATGTACTCAACCACTACTGTTGTCAGGAGATATTGTCTTCTGGGCATTCTCTCAGATGATTACAAGAGTCTAGCATGATTATTATTCCAATATGTATGTCCAATTTGTAAAGACAAATTAGGCTTTTTTGCCCCGTAAGTAAAAAAATATGTTCAAGAAAAGACAATCCATTCTCTTCAAAGATTATTTGTTACAAATATATTTTTTCTGATGGCAAGGATGTACTTAGAGATAAATAGGGAATCTACTTTAGAATATCTAAAAATATATTTCTAGAAATCTTTGCTTGTTCTTTTTTTTTTCTTCTCTATGATCTGGATTTCAATAAAGGCATGACCTCCTTTGTTGAAACCAAGGGTCTCATAGAAGAAGCAAACTGTTGAACTCCAAGAGTAGAAATTTATTTACATTCTTCCTCAACAGTCTTGTTTCTTTCATCAAAACATTATATTATAATACATTATAAAACATTATATTATAAACAGACAAAAAAAGTATGTTACTCAAAAATTCTACCAGTCAAAAAAAAAAAAAAAGAAAAAAGAAAAAAAAGAAAAAGAAAGAAAAAGAAAAAAGTTGTGGGGTCTGATTTCTTCTTTGGGGTATTATATTGCTGAAAGAGGAAGAAAACATAGAAATTAGAAAGAAAAAGCCCTCTGCCTGATGCACTTTAAAAAATAGACTTTAAACTAAGTTTGAGATTTCACTTGGCTTTCTAGATAAACCAACTACAGATCTGGGACCCTACAGGTAACCACAGAAGAATAAATTCCACTAAAGGCATTTATACAGAATAATACAGAGAAAAACTGAAGAAATGGATAAAACATAAAATGCAGTATTGCAGTTAACTCATAGCTTGATTTGAAAACAAAGTTAGACTTTTCTCTATTTATCTATTTTATTCCATGGGAGATTTCTGGTTTTGTAGTGCTACTCATCACCAGCATATGGTCCATTTACAATCACTTTTTATTACTGCTTGTAATATTACAAGCTATTGTAATTGCAGCTAAACACATGGTAGGTAGACACCCAGTGTAAAAGTAGCTGAATACTCTTCACTATGTCCCAAAACATCTTGAAACAAAATAAATGATCCATAGTGGTGTCACAGTACATATTAAAGGTACAGTTGGGGTATAGTTCCAAATCAATGTATGTTTAAAATGTGAAAACATATTTTATACCTTTAACTGTCACTTACAGATTATGCGCATATAAAGAATGCTAGAGTAGAAATGTGCTTTAATCAGGCGGGAAGATAGTGTGCTTTTCAAAAAGAGTATTGTACAGTATTTGCTATTTTCATGTGTTATTTTCTCAGAGGCAATGGGCTAATAGAGATATTTTCAGGGGTTTTTTTTTGGAATGGTTTCATTTCTAAATTATGCAAGGGTTTGAGGAAACAGAAGGTTTCAATTTCTGTTTGTGTTCTGGGCCAAAAATCTTCAACTCTGAATCCAAACTTAACTAATTTTACTCATGGCTGTGAGAAAGAAGAGAAGGGTTTGGATTTTATAATGCAATCATTTTGTTGCAAGAGGAACATATGACAAGTGAGAAAAGCAGAAATAACAGCATTTTAATGTAAAATGGCAAACAAGCAAAACCATTAAACCCTGTCACATATTTACATTACACATTTGCCTTGAAATTACTGTTATGTCATATACTGCAGTATGTCCACTAATACAGCACATGTATTTCATATTGTATACACGGATGTAGCCAGTGCTGACCTGTAATTTTGAGTCCTATCATCAAAGAACAAGCCTGCCCTTTTCAGAGGGTTCAGATTTGCTGTTTTCTCCAAGGATCCAAACTGACAAGGAGATGTGTACTGCCCCATCTCCCAGAAGGCAGAATATCTATATGAGATTCATCTAAATCTCACAAACTAGAATCAAACTCAGTTCTTACTGATATATCATGAGTTAGATTCTGTTTGGCGAAACGTTTGTTTCTTTAAATGTTTAAATTAGAGAATGACATAGGTGACTAAAATCCCATTACACTCAGTAGAGATACAGGCTTTATTTAGTTGTCCTAAAGAGCAACTGAATCGCTATCTAGTTTTAGAGTTTTTCTTTTTATCCAGACTGGCCCCTTCAAGCACATGCATCTGCTTTAGATTCTGTGTAGTGTCTTTAATGGCAACAGACACTCTATACGAGCAAACTGAACTGAATACACACCTGAATTTTGGAATACTGCTGAGTGGATTTCTAGTCTCCATTGACTGTATTAACCAAATCTTCACTGACTGTGATGGTATCTTAACCTTTTAGCTCACATGTACACATCCATATTGTAGACACCTGTGCTAAGGAGATCTGGACTCCACTTCATGTGTGAATTGTAGGTAATATATGCAGAAAGTTAAACATCAAGATCTCAGCTGCCTAAACAAAGTTGTCTAACATCACTCAGATGCCCTAGGATAATATCACCTCCAGCTGGCAGTCCAGAAAGTCATGGATCTAGTCTGGCTGCTGTATTGTGTTTGCCAGCAAACACAGATGTCTTGGATACCCTCAAGCATCTCAAATTATCTATTTAGTCAGCTGAATTGAGCTTGAAGAATTGGAAAGTATTTTGTCAAAAGCAATGGTTATGATAATGTGACTTAGGAAGTTACATCTTTGTGATAGAAACGGATTGAGAAGAGGGAAATGTCTGGAGTGTGCCTTTAAAGGTAGTTATYCAAAATGTTCTTGGGAAAGGGAAGGAACAGAAAGTAGCTTAACATTGCCACAAGGTAGTCTGTTACCTAAAAACAATCAATCAAGATACATATATATATATATATTTTTTTCTTTTTTTTTTATGGAGTAAGTGAAAAAGCTGAATCTTTTCCCCTTGATAGAGAAGGAGAGGGACATTCAGCACATCTATTGTTCTTACTAAGTATCTTTAAACACATGAGCCAAAATGTTTTAATCTAAGAAATTTCCAGATTTCCAAATTTGCCTGTTTGTAAACTGGTCCTAGGGAAAAAAAATATATATATATATATATATTTGCAAAATAACAAGCTAGATGAGATGTGGGTTCTGGTGAACTTTCAAAAATAGTCACTGATCATAATTTTAGCAAACTGTTCATTGGCCTATCAGTTGTTACTCTGTCTCATAACAGAAATATTTTTAAAGATTTTTTTATCAGTAAAATGTACTTAATGATAAACCTGAGTATGAGGGATTATCATCATTCCCTTGAGTGTGAGAAAGATATTATATGAGTGCAAACTCCATTCTGATGAAGTCTAATTGCCAAACTTCGTATGAAGTTTGCAGGAGACAAAAGGAAAACACATTTCCCTTTGAGATATTTAAAACTTGACTGGATGTCACAAAAAACTTGATCTAAATAGGCCATGTTTGGAGTAGGAATCTGAACCAGGTGACCTCCTTACCCTCTTCCAAACTATTTAATTTTATGGTTCTATGTTGATAACCCAGAAGTGGGTGACAAATTGCCATGTTGTAGATACACATCTCACAAACATTAACTTGAGGCTCTTCTAGAAGCAGGAAGTTTTAAGGCAGAGATATTGGCCTGAAGATGGGTCCTGATGACTCAATATCCTTTATAAATAAATATCCCATGGATGATATTTGTTTTTAGCTATTTGTCTTTCCAAGTTTGCATCATAAGTGTGATAATCTTCGGCAGAAATTGAGTTAGAGATCTGCAGAGCTAAATATTTTTTGCAGCTTTAGCTCTTGAATAGGAGCTTTTGGAAGTTCAGACTTATCTGATGTCCTGCCACAAGACCAGTGTACAATCAACACTGAATGAAGTGATTAGCATTGACAAAGATTAACTACAGATAGATATGAGTATATTCTCAAATAGGATATCTATCTAGACACTTATGTTATTCATTATTAAATTGGTTTATCTTTTGCTGTAATCAGTCCTATTTCATAACTCTAGTAGACACTCCCTATTTGGGAGCCATGAATTGCTGACCATCTATATTCATAAGAGTACCTAAACTTTGTAAAAGATATCCATTTTCTTCTGCACCTAGTTCAATACAGAAACATGTCCCTTTCCCAGCTAAAATAGAACATGAAGAATTAAGAAACACAAGGATATTTTAACATATACTTCTTAAAAAGATGGTAAGGACCTTGGGATATTAATACAGAAATATATGAACAGCTAATTTTCAAATGTGCAGAACAATAAAAACAAAGTCTATCCAAACTCTCTTTATTAATAATTTAAAAATTATGTATATGTGAAGTGCTTTTTAAGTAATGAATGTTGGCCATAAATATTTAACAGTTGTGCTTATGAAATRGGCCCTAAATTATGTCCAAAATGTTAACAAGAATGCCTTATACTTAACAGAACAATGAAGCCCATAAATATTTCAAAACTGTGTGTCTGACAGGTAGAAGCCAAGAAGACACGTGCTGCTCTTTGTTTTAGTCTGACACTGCAACCTTCCGGTCTGTGCTTTCTGAGCTTAATAGGAACAAAGAGCTTTCCTTCCAAAGCCAATGTTACAGCAGATAGAAGATTCCCTTTGGAGTTTGTTATCAGGCAAGTACAAGTTGCAGCATCAAAATCATAGGACAAGAATTCAAAGCACATAAGCAGTGGCTCAATCCATCCTTGTGCTGAGTGTCTTCTGTGTGTCACTTATCTTTATCTGTAGTAAAGTTCACAGGAAGTTCACAGGATGTTGTCTTCACATTCCCTTAGAGTGGGAATTAATTGATTGCCCTCAGGAGGTGCTCAGCATCTGGTGCAACAATGTCTTAAAGAATTACTTTCCAGGGGGAAAAAAAATAAATAAATAAAAAATAAAAGGCATACTAATACACTGGGAGATAACTGATAACATTATAATTATAATTAGAACAACTACTGATGGACAAAAAAGTGCAATCATTTACAGATAAATTCTATATTTAACCCTTAATGATRCAATTTAAATAACTGAATGCCTTATAACATTAACACAGGTGCTCTCTTCTTTTTTACATTATTTTAAGGAAAGGACAAATAAGTAGGAGAAAGGAGTATGATCTAGTTGAACAAAGAAAAGTAGAATTCTTCCTACAGTAGGGGAATTCTGCACTGAGGTTTCTACTRGTTCATGTAATGAATTCGGGAAAGTGTCTTCCCCTTCCTTTTGAAACTTTTTTTCTCTAAATAAAGGAGAAACTGCTCCTGGAACAGCTCTCTGGGACCTGTGAGACCTCTGTGTCCGTTGTAGTGTGACTGAGGTGGCACCATAAATGGACAAGGTTTTCAGTAATTCTAGGGAAAAATTTTACATGGAGGAATCAATAATAAAGTGCAAAGTGAGAGTGCAGTATTTATCTCAGGAGAGACACTCAGAGGTTTCACAAGTTTTTGAATGCTTCAGTTCAGGGAGAAAATCTCAGCTTTACTGTAGTCAATGATCCCCTCTGTCACTTTGACAATAAAGCCAGTATTTCACCCAAGGAGTATGGAACAGCTAGAATATTTAGCGTGTTCTGCCAAAAGGTTATTTTCAAAGATTTCAACTTCCTTTTCTTTCTCTCTCTAATGGATCTCACAGAGTCTAGAGCAGACATTTGGGTGTAAAAGCTTTTTTAAAAACGTTCCTTTCTCTTATGAAAATATCAGCTTAAACTGTTTTACGAAAGACCTGTAGGGCTTCCACCTCTACTCACCTGGGCCTCCCACTACCAGAAAGTATCTCTTTGATCTTCACATTTCCCTTTACTGCATKATAATGAGTTTTTGAAAGCATTTTATCCCCCTCCTCTCCTCTCATTTCCATCTGAAGTGAAAGTTTTATTAGCCCTTCCTTTATAGCCCTCTTTTCAGAAGTACTTAACACATTTTAGCCAAATGAATCTCCTACAGCCTACAGATGGCAATAATTCTGAAGAGACTCCAGATAAACAGTACTTCTTGCTGTCATAAGAGTGCATCTAGTTAGCATCCTCTGCTGAAAAGCAAGACTCTGAATGAAGCCAAATTTGTGCTGTCTTGTAAGGCAGAGGCAAGCACGGMAGAGGGAATATACTTTGATTAATTTGAAAACACTTTAATAACTGTGTATCAATATACACAGTTCATTTTTGTAGAATTCATAGAATCACAGAATCGGTAAGATTGGAAGGGACCTCTGGAGATCACCTAGTCCAACCTYCCTGCTCAAGCAGGGTCGCCTAGAGCATGTTAGACAGGGTTGCATCCAGGCGGGCCTTGAAGATTGGCCTTCTTGGCCACAAGGGCACATTGCTGGCTCATGGTCAACTTGTCATCCACCAGTACTCCCAGGTCCTGCTCTGCAGAGCTGATCTCCAGAAAGTCAGCACTCAGTTTGTACTGGTGCCTAGGGTTATTTCTCCCCAGGTGCAGGACCCTGCACTTGCCCTTGTTGAACCTCAGGAAGTTCCTCTTCACCCAGCTCTCCAGCCTCTCCAGGTCTCTCTGAATGGCAGCACAGCCCTCACGTGTGTCAGCCACTCCTCCCAGCTTGGTATCATCAGCAAACTTGCTGAGGAGGCACTCCATCCCCTCATGCAGATCATTGATGAAGAAGTTGAACAGGATGGGACCCAGGACTGAACCCTGGGGGATGGCACTAGCCACAGGCCTCCAACTAGACTCTATGCCACTGATCACAGCCCTCTGAGCWCTGCCATTCAGCCAGGTCTCAATCCACCTCACTGTCCACTCCTCTAACCCACACTTCCTGAGCTTCTCTAGGAGGATGTCATGGGAAACAGTGTCAAAAGCCTTGCTGAAATCAAGGTACACAATGTCCACTGCTCTCCCCTCATCTACCCAGCCAGTCATTCCATCCTAGAAGGCTATCAGATTGTTTAAGCAGGATTTCCCCTTGGTGAATCCATGCTAGATACTCCCGATCACCTTCTTTTCCTCCATATGCTTGGAGATGACATCCAGAACGAGCTGTTTCCAGGSATGGAGGTGAGGCTGACTGGCCTGTAGTTGCCTGGGTCCTCCTTCTTGCCCTTTTGTGAAGACTGGAGTGACACTGGCTTTCTTCCAGTCCTCAGGCACCTCTCCTGTTCTCCAGGACCTTTCMAAGATGATGGAGAGYRGMTTGGCAACAACATCTGACAGCTCCCTCAGTACCYGTGGGTGCATCCCATCTGGGYCCATGGATYTGTGGATGTCTAGYCTGCCCAGAAGGTCTCTAATCCTATCCTCCTCAACCAAAGGAAAGTCTTCGTTTCTCTGGACTTTTTCCCTCACGTCCAAGCTGCAGGATTCATGAGGGCTGCCCTTAGCATACATCACCCTCTCTACCATCTGCTTTCTTAATACTGTGTTCACACCTATAATTTTTATCAGCTTGCTGTAATTATCCTATAATATATGCTCCTGGTTAGGTATTAATATTTTATGTATACTTTTGAAAAGCAGGTCATGATATGAAAGAAGGTAAAAATTTTCTTTGGTCAGCATGACTTCCAGATTTCCAGTACATAAGAGATGAAACTCTAATAGCTCTAAAATAACAGAACAACTGCATGTACTGAATTATAAAATTGCCTTTAACTATGAGCAGTTCAGTATATATTACTCATCCTTAACTTTTTGTATCACGACATCTGTTATCAAAGAAAACAAGGACAAAATCCAGCACGATACCCCTCCTCGTAGGCTCCTCCACCATTTGTGACAAGAAGTTATYATCAATGCATTGCAGGAGCCTCCCGGACTGTTTGTGCCTTGCTGTGTTGTCCCTCCAGCAGATGTCAGGGTGGTTGAAGTCCCCCATGAGAACCAGGGCCTGTGATCGTGAGGCTACTTCCAGCTGTCTGTTGAAGGCCTCATCGACTTCCTCTTCCTGGTCAGGTGGCCTGTACTAGACACCCACAACAGTGTCCCCCATGTTAGCCTGCCCTTTGATCTTCACCCATAAGCTCTTGACTGGCTCTTCAACTACCCCTAGGCAGAGCTCGATGCATTCCAGTTGCTCTCTCACGTAAAGAGCAACTCCACCACCTCGCCTCTCTGACCTGTCTCTCCTAAAAAGCCCATAGCCATCCACGGCAGCATTCCAGTCATGTGAGCTATCCCACCATGTCTCTGTGACTGCAGTGAGATCATGGCCCTGCGATCGCACACAGATCTCCAGTTCCTCCTGTTTGTTCCTTATGCTGCATGCACTGGTGTACAGGCATTTCAGAGAGGTGGTCATGCCTGCAGTTTTCCCAGGAAGGGTGTGCRGGGGTTGCCCATAGCCATGTCCCAAACGCACATCTCCACCTGCATGTACCTATTGGAGGCCCCCCAACCTGAGTGAAGGTTGGGGGCAACCTTGGCTGCAGYGACCACAAGATGGTGGAGTTCAGGATCCAGCAGGAAAGAAAKAAGGCAACAAGCAGGATTGCAACTCTAGACTTCAGGAGAGCAGACTTTGGGCTGCTTCAGAGTCTTACTTGGAGGAATCACATGAGTTAAGGCCCTAGAGGAAAGGGGGGGTCCARGAGAGCTGGCTAGYATTCAAACATCACTTCCCCCAAGCTCAAGAGTGGTGCATCCCTGTGAGTAAGAAGTGCAGCATAAAGGGCAGGAGACCTGCRTGGGTCAGCAAGGAGCTCTTGGCCAAATTCAAACAAAAGAAGAAAGTACACAGAATGTGGAAGAGGGGACAGAMTACTTGGGAGAATTATAGGAATGCAGTCAGAGTATGTAGTATGCCATCTCAGGAGGAAGGCTAAAGCCCAGTTGGAGTTGAGTTTGGCAAGGGATGTCAAGGACAACAGGAAGGGCTTMTTYAAATACATCAGCAGCAAGAGGAGGACTAGGGAGAATGTGGGCCCGCTRCTGAATGGGGCRGGGGCCCTGGTGACAAGGGATACMGARAAGGCAGAATTRCTGAATGCCTTCTTTGCTTCAGTCTTCACTSCTAAGGGCARCCCGCATGAATCCAATTCAAAAGAATTCAATTCTTTTTTAATGAGCTGCTATCAAGAACGCTTTGGCAAATAAGAAGTTTGTGTCTGTGCAGTATTGGTCAGTAGTTTTACAATCATTCCGTGCTTAGAAAGAGGACAGTGTCTCACTTTGTAATTTATATATTGRTACATGATATGATATTTCCATTCTTCTTGCTAAACTGAAAATAGCTTTTCTTTTAGATGGTCAGATGTTTATTTGGACCATTTTCACTGAAAATTTAACCTTTGATTTTGACACATTTTCATAGCAAATCTGGGTTACTTTCAGCCTAATGTTGCAATAATTTTCWCTACAGCTATATATGAAAAATAATAAAAATGAGTCACAGTGATTATTTTATTATGTTAAGATTTTTCATTGGTTATGAATTTGAACCTGTAAGATAGTTTGTTATTGTTGTTTTAGTGTTTGTAAAACACTAAACTTCTGAGAAGATCAGGCCAAAGAATTGACTCTTTATATTTCTTAGACTGTATGTTAGTGATTCTTTATTTTTATAGGAAATTAAAGAAACAAACAGCTTCATGGTCATTGCAACTTTAAACATCACTATGTTGTTCCACAATAAGACACTATTTAAACACACAGTGTATTTTCAAAGACAACATATTCTGCCTTATTTTGCATTGCATGTATAATTAACTAACTAGATAATTCAAAACTCACAGTAAATTGGTGCATTATGTAAAAAAACTAATCAAACAAAATGCAAGAACTATTATAGTTTTTCCCAATTTTCTTATATTTCTGTAATAAATCATGAAAAATGTATTAACATATGCAAACTTTATAGTACATGTTGGAACAAAACAATATTTTATTGTAATGTTGAAGCTATTATAATTATTTATTTCTCTTATTTTCCAATCTTCTTTCTATAYTATCTGAATTTTAAATTTCAATCTCAGTTTTTCCCTTCTTCTACATTGATTAGATTTTACTCTTTCCATCTATTCTTATATCTCTTGTACTAAGCTAGCTTTTCAAGTTCTCGACATCCTTTTTCATTTTTTTCATGTTGTATAGCATTCAAAATGAAATATTCAATAATCATTGCATACCAGTGTTACAATACTGRCTAATATTGACACAGAAAGATTCTGAGATAACTTGTTTAGAAATATAAACAGTAACCCTAGATTTCTATTTATGTATAGACTATTAAGAAATTTGTCTTTATATTTCTCACATACTTGCACAGAATCACAAAAAAAAATTCAGTTTTCCATAGTAGTGTATAGATCAATTTTTTAGATCCCAGTGAAATATGAAAATATAAATTGTTTCTTAATTAGTATTTTTATATGTCAAGATAATTGTCCTCATAAAAAACAAATCTGTGAAAGCTAACTGTATTATCTGTATTACATACTGGAATGCACCACTAGAGGAACATCCAAGATCCTTTTGGATTCTGGAGTTAGTTGCACTRGACTCAAGAGATCATCACTTGTCCGGTGTGAGAATTTATTAGAGCTAAGCTGTTCTACACATGATGAACACTGGACAACACTAAACAATTAACAAACAATACCAGACAATYTACAAGTATAACAAAGCTAAAAAGCATAGAAAAGAACTAGAAATATAACAGAATTAAAAATAAAATACACATGTCAGAGCTCTATGGTTAAGCCACAGRTGCACGGCACAGTGACCATTCTAGGATGCACAGTGACCACTCTCGTCCTATCCTTGATGTTATGGGCCACCCCTCCAATATAGTTTTCCTCTGAATATTCTCACCACACTCGAGTAACATCAAGATGATTCATTTTCTTCTTGGTATTAGCATCAGGGGTATCTCTATTGATAGGAGGATCTTTGGATTGGCAGGCCAGCCGGTGGTGAGTCTGAGTCCGCACCAAAGCTATGTGGCTTACTTCCTCTATCCTTACGGGGCTTAGTTTATTATCCAATCGCTCGACAGACCACAGTTGCCCAATAGCACAGGTGGCCTCAGTTGATAACCGTAAGGATACCAACAAGATGGTCAACAGAATGCTTAATAGTTTATTCAACTGATAACTGTTTGCATAGTCAACGGATTACAGTATGGATATGCAACAAATAACCCARTGMAAAGTTCCACAGTGCAGAGGTGCTTACGGTTGAATCTGCGGTGTCACCTCTCTTTTGCTGACTAGGTTCACTCAGCACTCGTTGGGTCCATCGGGAGCTACAGCAACCCCACCTTGTGATGACTCTGGCCATGTTATACCCCAGGTCTTGAACTCTTGGGGAACATCCCAGAGGAAATCCCTCTTCTTTGGGCTGCTCCATACTGAGTCCTATGCTTGCCACGGAGGCAAGAAGATCATACATCGATCTTCTTTTATATGGCTCTGAATTACTCTTAMCTTGGTTGTATCCTTTCCTTTTGAACACATATTCTTAAGTGTGTGATGTTGCCCATCTAGAATTGCTTGTTCTTACACCGCAGGTCTTGATTATCACGAATCAGCTTCGCTGTGTCTAGCCCAWGCTACTTCCATTCAGAGAGTAGAGACTCTCTGGAGCCTTGTCCTGTTGTTAAGGGGGAGGAAGGGAAAACACTGGTTCTTCAACTAAGAGCTTTTAATTTCTGGTACACCAGACCCTTGAGGGCCCATGAACCTCACAACAAGGGATTCACAGAAGATAACATAGAAGATATATTTCTACTCATTCCTTAGAAAACTGTAGCATATTACAATCTGCAGGAAATTGAATTGCCTAGAATGGTAGACCTAATCAACTGTAGTATTAGCAAGTGCTATATGAAGGTAATTAATATATATTTTTTTATGTATAGTCAAAGTTCTATGTGTTATGAAACAGAAAGCTGGATATTTTATTATTATTTAGGCTTGGTTGGTTAGTTTCAATTTTAATGGTTTAATTACAATGTTGAAATGGAAGCAATAGTAATTATTGTATCAAATATCTGCATTCACTTTATTTTAATGACTCAGTGAAAGTTTTCTGTCATCATTTTTGATTTAATAAAATTTGAAGCTGTGACAGTTTTTAATGTGAAATCACAATTAGTTATTAATTTTTATTTAGAAAAGAAAATGTATTTTTGGCACAAATAAGGGTACTTTTTAAATATTATTTTTTGTATTTTATTTTTGTGACAGTATATGTGTAAATTTTGTCTCACCTATCAACACTAGCTGCAAATACCATAAACAATAAACTACATTAAAAAAATAAACTAAGTTTATTTTTTGAAAGAGGAGAAGAAATACATTCTGTGTAATCATTTGAATGACAGACATTTGATTTCTCAAATGATAGATAAAAAATATTCTATTCCTGTTCATTTTTGAGTTCTCAGACCTTAAAATTCTTTTATTTATTTATTTATTTTTCGCTACAGTCTGTCCTAACTGTATATTACAGTGGGAAAATGAGGGAAATGTAAATAATAAAAATAATAACAATAACAATATTATCAATTAAAATAATGGAACTAAATATTTGTAGTTTTTTACAAATCTAGAAATACTATATGCACTTGTTACTTTTAAAAGCAAAGTGTGTAAGTGTAAGAAATATTCATGCTCCTCTTTGTCTTCATATGACTATGAAGACATATATACATATAAACATATATTTATGAAGACTTAAGTACAACCAAGTAATTTGTCTAGCTGTTGAGAATTCAGCATATTTTTGCTTTTGCATAGCAAAATTACAGTTACTACTATATGAAGATTTATTACTCAAGGTGCTTTTATTAATAGTAAAAAAATCCTATTGATATATCCACTAATCTTCCAGCATTTATGATTACTGGTCAGGACAATTTTATATGCATCAAAGATTACTACTATATTACYGTCTTTCTAGGTAATGCTAATGTTGCTATGGAAACTTAACTGATTTTCTCTTTTTAAGGCTTCAAAATCTTGAACTTAATCTTCTACTTCTTGGTGGGTTTTTTGTTTTTGTTTGTGTGGTTTTTTTTTGTTTTTTTTTTTGCATTTGAACTACTGTACACTTTTCCCTCTTTCTGATGTCTCCATATAACTTCGTTCAATTGTCCCTGTAACTTCAGAAAGTAACATTATGAAAGCAGGATGTATAATCCAGTTGACTATTCTCTGTTAATGTTTTGATACTCYGTCCTATTTCTTTACTTCCATTTTTCCAGCTTATGTGCTGATACTGTACTTTTCTAGATTTTAAAATTTCGGCTTTTGAAATTAAAAATAGAGAAAGCAACGCTTAGCATGGCATAGGAAGGCTTAAGCTGCTGAAAATAAAATTGTCTTGTGTTTGGCTCCATTACATCAAGCCAGCAAGGGAGACTACAGCAGTGTTTGTGTAGGAGGATAATTGTTTTCAGTGAATAGAATTCTGTTCCCTAATTTTCCCAGTAAGCATCAAGCCATATTACAGAAATTCTACTTGACATCACTTACTATAAATATTTTATTAAGCTATTTCTCTAGTAGGATAGTTCAGAGTACCTGCACATGTTCATATYAGAAATTCTTGTTTGCTAACCACTATTGTCTTATTGCCTGGTTTACTGGTGCTTTATCATCTGTTTTCTCTTAGTTTAYATTTAGCTAGCAATCTGTTTGGAGTCATGGTACCTTTGATTTTATATCTGGATAGCTTCTAACAAAATAGATCTCTCATTCGTTACAATGGCTCCCAACAGCTATCACTACACTCCTACTAATATTCTTCTTCCTCCTCATACTGTTAAATTTTCAAAACAGAACCTTTTTTTTTCACCTAGTGTGACATCCTCCACATCTTAGACAATAAAAAGCCAATGTTTACTTGTACTAACCCAGTTATTACTACTTGGATATTGTGGAGAATTCATCTTTGATATTTGTTTACAAGATTGATTCCTCTTTGCTACTGTTTCAAAGTAGCTGAAATTCCTGAATTGCGTCCCAAAGTAACAAATTTATTTCCATCAGCAACTTTCTAAAGTAAACTATCTAAGTCAGAAAGAAACCTGAAGCAATGAAAACTAATCATTGTTGATATGGTTACTTAAGTGACTACATGCAGTACAGTAGCACACACAAACTAACTGTATTAAGACATCTTTCCTGGATTAAGGCATTCTGTATTCTGTRTTAAGACATCTATCCTCTCACTCCAACCCCTGAAAGAAAGGGATAAAGTCCGAAGTCACATCATGTAATATTAGGTACCTAGTGAGTACAGTTAGGTACTTGGTAAATCAAATAAAAATGTAKTTGTAGTCAAAGGATACAGATAGATGTTTTCTTAGCAAGACAACACAAATCTTATGCGAACTTTAAAGTTCTCTCAAGAAGCCAGACTCTCCACTGACTCAATGTAGAACATACAGATTGATTAGCTTTCTAAATCAGATATTTCAGTCAAGTACTGAAGTTAGGTGGGGTGACTCTCGCCCTAAATATATATTTTTTCTAAATGAATACTATACATTTGCCAAAGTAGCCTCACCTCCACCTAACATTCTTTAAGGTTGTTTCCTGTGTTATACGTATTTTCAGAAGTAATGATGACTGCTTCAGTCCTGATGCATTTTTGAAAGGAGGTATAGAAAACTCTTTCCCACTATCTATTCTACATCCAATCCCCTCCTCCCCTGAGATACTACAGGCTAGAACTTTATGGACATAGGTAGGAGACAACATTTCTTATTAAGCAGAAAAAAAGCACCTATGATCAGAACACTTCACAGACTCTTACAGTGCTTTTGAAGTTTGCAGGCTAACAGTGTGTGGCTTGAATGTTAGCAAGACCRACAGTGAACAAAGAAAATGCTGGAAGAACACATTAGCAAATATAAAAGGGAAAAATATAATAAATAACTCACCTAATGCTAAATATTGTAATAAATCCAATTTTGGATCAGACATTTGTACCATGCAGATAATATAATGAATCATGAGCAGGTGTACATTTTCTCTGTTTCTAAAAATAGTATGAAAACTGGGATTAAAATTTTCAAAAAGCACCAAACTATTTAGGTGTTGAGGTCTCATACTGAGATGTGATACARGCACCTAGCAAAATCCCATTAGCTTTCAGTMTGATTTAATGTCTAGTGGTCATRTTCTTAAAGACAGCAAGTGCTAAAYCCACAGGAGCTGCAGTTACTTTCAGTGACTACTCCAGGTACTTTTACCTGTCTATATTTTTTCCTCCTGTTCAGTTCTTCCTCCTCTTCCCATGCCCTAATGTTACAGTAGATTTTACTCCWGACCACCTTATATAAAAACAGGTTGAAGAGGATGCAATATAACCTGAAGGTGATATTTACCTTCTCCGGACACCCATGCAGTTCTCCAAAGTGTGCATTGTGCAACAGAATATCAAGGATACTAAAAGCCGGTTCCACCATGAAAAGGGCCTAAGCATATATATCTATATATGACTCTACACTATTGATGTTTAATAATCTGGAGCAGTAATCTGAAGCTGACAGAAATGAGTTTCTGCAAAAAAGAAGAACAGAAAGGAGAAAATAAAAAGTTTTTATGGTTAGAATCCACTGGATTTCTAAGTTCAGGTTGTGGTGGTACTGTATTGCCTGTGAAACTTGTTCTATTGTGTGGATTGAGTGGGAGTTTCATTTATAGTTTGAGAACACACTTGATGAATGACTAGTTGTTTCCCTATCATCACTGTCTGARGAAGATTTGAAAATATGTGCAGATATTTATTTATGGGAGCAAGTCATTCGAAAAACTGAATCTTGACATCTTGTGGAGGAATATCAATGACTTATCCATGGGGCTCATGGATACTGTATCCTGTTTAATGCTGCAAGAAAAAATGGAAAACTAAGTAAATACTATGGTTTACAATGGCACTTTTCCTGACCTAGAGATTCACATGGAATTTAATGGAGTAGTCTCTATTTCTTTACTACATCTATGAAATTAASCAGGATCTGGGGTTTTATCTGCTAATTATTGCCATGGAGCAATCTGGATATATATTGAGATAGCTACCACAACACTCCATTGAATGCTCATTTACACCTGTGATCTGTTCTCAYCTAAGTGTACAGTACACTAGTAGACACAGCAAGGCATGTTCAGAGTAGGTTTGTCCAAATATTGTCAGAATTGCAAGGAATACTGATAGGGTTATCCCACAGCCAATACAGGCACACGATAAGGATTGTTGACTACATTAGCCATGAAAATTTCTAAGAGTACTCAATTTAACACTAGACACATTTGATGATGTGTCTATTCCATCATTAAGGAGTTATTACATTCAATTTTTTCCTAAATACCAACCTAACTTTGGAAGTGCCTGCATTCCTCCCTGCAGAGCCTTAAGTGTTTAAATATACAKTATTCTAAGCCAAATGTTTCCTGGTGCTATTAATTGTCTGGTCAACTTTGTATGTAGACCTGTTGACGAGAACTCTAAAAATAAGCATTCCTCTACTTTGCCAACAAGGCCTGAGGGAGAAAATTATTGGAAGTTTGTTGGTTTCTGGATATCTCTTATCCCAGACATTGACATACACTGGCTTGAATTTTTGCTGTACTTTGTAGAAATAAAGACTGAGAAAAGTGAAGTACCAGTTTGAAATCTTTGCTCCTTCTGCTCCTCATAATTAAAGACCTAAATGATTCTTATATGTGCATGCATAAAAGTGTGAGTGAYGGAAATATTTGTTCTCAGAGGATCCATAGTGAGAGCTTTTGGCAGTATATTCCTGAATTCCTGATAGAATATTAATATTCAATTGCTTTAAAGCATTCTCATTATCAATTTAGGTGCTTTTGGGGTTCAAAGGTAACTGATCAATCCTAGGGATAATAATGGCATATAAATGTTGAACTAAGACACCTTTAATTTGGATATTACAATACTTAATACAGTCTATTTATTTTACACAATAAGCTATACCATTCTGTTGCACATTYAGGAAACATGGGTTTATGAGATGCCATTACTATTAAAAAAAAAACAAATACCCAAAAGGACAAAAGTCTTCAATTAAACTGAATTAACTGATGTAGAAGTAAAAATTAAATTTAAATTATAATTTCTATATACATTYGAAATATTTCACTGTATAGTCCAAGCATGTGTGCCACGGTTTTATGTCAAACACAGTTAAAATTAATAGTTGCTTTTAGTATACTCTATATACGTCAGTAAGTCTTATAGTAACTCTGACACATCAACAGGAACATAAGACTCTTATTTAAAAATTTTAGGCTGGCAGTCTTATAGAGGTAATTTGTACAACTAATTGAAACCATATAGCAGAGCCATCCAGCCATTTTGTATGCTACTGAAGTGTAGTGTGCTATGTAGGATAATGCAGTACAAGTTATCTTTAATTTTCAAAGGCCTCTAAATGACCCACTTTTCAAAATGCTAAATACTAAGCTGCTTTTTCAAATGTATAAATAAAATCTCTCCATTTTTTCTGCACTCATTTTTCTTTAATGTAATTTCTAACTATGTAACTTTTATCTTGAATGTGCTTTATATTTGAAGATCTCTAGATCAAAGGCTGCAAGTTGAAAGTCATACTATAATCAACATGTGTAACATTAATGATTWTACCAATGCATTTGAGTTTAACGTGTCAGTATCTACTGCCATGTCATTCAGTTTGCTTTTGTTGTCTTCTTAAATATATAATACATAGGACTTTGCAATGGTTAATGGATGCTACTAGCATATGTTTTTATCCCATTCCAATCTATCATATTAATTGAGCAGCTCGTTTGGATTTTGGATAAAACAGATTTTTGCATTAAATTAAAAAGGTGTTTTTTTCTAAGAATTCAAATTTCATTAGTAAGTTTGTTCTTAATTCTGAAACGCTAATGGAGAACCTCTGTGCTCTGCTGTCCACGAGAATTTACATACCAAGCAACCCACAAGTTTAGGTCATAAATCATGAAAGCAGCTGCAGAGATCATTGTGAATTAAACAGAATAAATAAATAAATAAATAAATAAATAAATAGAACTTATGCACATACCAGTATCTTATCCTAATGGTAACATATACAATAAGTACTCTTTTTATATTTCTTCTCATGGAGCCCTGTTTCTTTATTTTTTTTTCTTTTCCACCTCTCAGCCTTATGTTTTCACTTGATGTTTACCTTTGTCCCTTCACTTTCTCCATTAGCCTCTTTCAGCTCCTTATCTCCTTCATAGGTGTACAGAGCTGTAGGGTACCTCCKGAGTCACTGAATTTAGTCCTCTGCTATTACAGTTGGTCATATAATTTAATCCTTTTTATATAATGATCAGACTACTTAATGTTTCTTGTCTTTAATTATCCCTCTAGAACTATGTCAAAGCTTCCCTGATCTGCTGCTCATTTGCCTTTCTGTTTTCCTGTCAAAACTTAGTCCCAGCAAGTTTATAACCTTTCCTTTGCATGCCATCACCGGCCCTTAGGTTCAACAGTTATTTCCCTCCCTGGCATTTCTTGCTGTGATGTATTTATTGAGAGACATCACTTCCACTTCCCCATCACCTTCACTCTCCTAGGCTAAGATGACAGACTCTAATGTTTTCTCATGCACTAGACCCCTTTAACCTGGTAATCAACTTAACTTCTTTATACTATTCCACTTTGGGTTCATTCTTCTTGAAACACCCAAAGGTGATCTCAGTCTTTCATATAAGTTCATAGTAGTTTCTCCTACATTCACGCTTGTATTTATTGAGTAGAAGTGAATACACATAATACACTACAATATMATATAACGAGTATCAACTTTGTTCAGTGTAGCTCTAACTAGCTTGTGGTTGCATCTGATCTTGTGCTACAACCAAATATATGTTATCCGGATGCCTCCTATGTACAACTACATGCGCCTTTGTTCTTCTCTTTGGAGGTCAGGTTGCTCACAGGTTTACGTAAAATGCTTATGCATTGTGTCTGGCTATGCTGCCACAGTGTTACAAGAACCTTTTATATCATTGTTAGTTACACTATTTTAATGCTTTTATATTTAGATAAGGTAAGCAAATATTAACTAAAATCTGAGTGGTACACTTTTAATTTAGAGGTGGTAGGCCTCTGCTTTGGCCACAATTGAGAAAGACAGTATTGTTCGCTTTTCTGTACTGCAAACATCTCTAATAACACATCCTAAATTGATATATTTTTTTTTTATAATTACATCAACTTTGCAGTCCATAGTCACCTTATGATGTGCTTTTATACTTTCATCAAGTATATACATACATACACATGTACACACACACACACACACACATATATATATATAAAATATACATATATATATAGTGATACTAAGATATCCAGGTATCCAGGTACCCACATAAAGCAGTTAGAAGCAAATTCCCCTAAATATTCATAAACTTCAGTGAGAAGGGAGCACCCTCCTGAACTCTGGTGAACACTCCCTGGTTCATTTTAGAAACTCAGGCATATAAATATTTCTGTAGTGTACTGAAGAAGAAATAATCTTTCCTAGATCCTTGCAATTAATTATAAGGTATATCTAATATTTCCTTACGTTAACTGTCACAGTTTCATCTAAAACAAAGCCCCTGCATTCAAGATTTCAAATTGGTTAAAATGATCACTTTACTGGAGTTTGTGGTGAACCTCCCACTGATTTTAGTAGTGTTTTACCAGAGGATTTTTTTCTCTGCAAAATCCACACTAATGTTATGATTGGATTGTTACCTTTAAAGTCTTTTCATAAGTCTTTCATTTTTTGCTATATGTTTTAATGGATATCAATGCATTTTTCCATATTTCTGCTTAAAATATAGGTTTAAGACTGTTTATATTTATATGCTATAAGACAGGGAAAGTTGCTTGTGAAATTAGAACAGAAGTTTAATAAAATATGATTATTACTATTATTTCTAGTGATTACTTTCTTGAAAATCTGTATTTTCCACTGAGGAAGTTATAGTGGAAGCTCTTGTTATTATTGTAATTCTATCACCTTTACTGATTAGTTTAGCTATGCACTAGATTTTTTTTATTATTATTACATTGCACTTTCTTTGGGACATTGACTGTTCTTGACAGGGAACAAATGAAATCAGTGGTAAGGGAAAAGAGAAGAACTAAATCTTCACAGATTTTTTTTTTGTTGTTGTTGTTCTTTAGATGATGCTGGGGATCAACAGACTAATTTCTTGTGGCAACATCTATCTCCATTTTAATTGTTTTGACAAATAGATATAACTATATACTAAACACACTGTCTGTGAAACAATTAGGAATAAGGTAAAGTTGCTTCCAAGATTTTTTCTTCCACTTTTACACACACACACACACACACACACATACAGACACACACTCTCACACACGAGGATCTCTACGAATATTGTTTTCCTTGTGATAAAGGAAGACATGATAAAGATGAATGACTGAAAGGGACCTTATATTCCTTGTATTAAATTGCCTCAAAGTACGTGGTAAGCTATATTTGCCTTCTAAAGCTCTTGTGAACTTATAAATTCTGACAATCTAGCTAGGTTTGGTACYCAGTAGGCAGATGTTTGGGAAATTTTCAGTAGGAGACTCTTACAAGGTAATAAGGAAACTTTTTCATTCTAACAAATGTTAAAGGAAATTATAGAGACATCAAGCCRCAGTCCTCATTCAAGGCCAAGTATACTGGTGTTGCATGTGCTTTTCTGGCATTACAAAGAATAAAATGGTGAAGAAAAATGTTGATAAAATAACAGTATCAGTAAATTTTAAGGATTTTTTTTTGAAAATATTAATGACATGAATCCTTTGAATTTGCTGTGAAGGCAATAGAAATCCACATCTAGTCCAATCAAGAAACACTAGCACAGACATTGATATAAGTATTCAGGCAAAGTGTAGAATTTCAGATGCCAAATAACTTTATCACGTACAACTTATAGATTAAATATTTGCCTCTAAGCTTTATATAAGGAATACTTTCAAGAAAATTATATTCTATTTTCACCGAATCAGGTGGGGAAAAGGGGGAAAAGGGGGAAATTTGATCAATGAAGTAATATGACTTTTTCATTTTTTTGACACTGTTTTATATTTTAGATTTACATCAAGAAAGAATATAGTTATAATACATGTGTTGCACCAAAGGTTATGAATATAAAAGCAGATATCCATGTCCAAGGCATATATGAGGGAAAAAGTGGATGACAATTATAGCAAGGAAGATTAAGATCAGGTTTGAGGAAAATTTTCTAGAAAAATAGAATGATTTATTTCACACTGTGGAATTCTAGCACTGGAGGTTTGTTAGAAGAACCATTTGGTGCAAATAGAGTAGGTGCTATTGATCCTATTTTAAGACCAAATTGAACAGATTCATTCTCCTCTRTGTCCATAGTTCCCTAATATATATGGTTCACATACATGAGATTGTGAAATTCTGTTATAAAATAGTTCTTTCCTATTTAGAGATTACAGATTTCAATGGTTGGTAGAATTGTTGTTATAAGCCCATTAGAGTTTACATACTATATTGGGATCCTCAATATGGAATGAAATCTATAAACACAGCTTTTGAAAAATGGAAAAGAAATGTTTAAAGTAGATGTTTTTCATGGATTATGTACATTAGAGGATCACAGAATTAAACTGACTCATTTGTATGTTTTTTATAGTTTTATAAATATATATATACACATACATACATATATACATGTGTGTGTGTGTGTGTATGTGTGTATTCTGCCAGAGTTCATTTTCATAACATATCTCCTGAAACAGTCACTCATTTTCTCCTCTGATGATTATAGCCTTTCATTTACTCACAACAAAGGACATTTTTAACTGAATTGAAAAGACTTCAAGTCTGACTGGTCTGAAAGGCCTCCTTTCTGATGACATGGATCGTTATCTGGAAAAATTCCTATTAATCATCAAACATAAATGTAAGAACAATTCTAAGAATGAGTCATGGTACAAATAGTTCCCAACAGAGAGACTTCTTATCATGTGAGCTATTCAAATGTTGCCCAGAAAAGAAAGTAATTAAGCAATATGTTGGAGGCACGGACAGTTGATTTGAATCAGTGAATATCAACAGTGAATTATAAAAGAAAAGCAGGTACCTTTGTTTCTCTTATCTTTATTTCTTGTGGAAGTAGAATTCAGTATGAAGTCTAAAGGCCAGTCCAACATTTTGCTTTTCTACATATGTRTGTATATGCATACATACATACATGCATATACACATAAATGTATATAAACACGAGAGGACTTCTTGTAAAAATTAAAACTTATACATGAAAATAACACAGAAGAAAAATGGATTACAACAGAAATAGTCTACATCTACACCTGTGTCCAGCAGGAGTTAACGTCTCCTCATGTACTAGGATGATCAATCCTATTTTTGARCTCTGTAAAATATTTCCATAAAGTCTATGATACAATATCTGTCTTCTAGACATGATGGTAAAATTTGCTGCTAGAATTCATAAGTCAATGATTAGACATAGGAAATGACATTTATTCTAAAGTTAAAAGAGAGTTATATGCATTGAGCAACAAAAATACACTCACCAAAAGGCCACTCCAAGAAGCAATATGCTTTTAGCCACAACAGACATTATGATAAAAATGTTTCTTCAGACACGCATAATCCTCCTATGCCTTACTCTCAGAATGATGCTGATTTTAGCCATAAGTGTAAGAGACTTGAATTTATGAACAGTAAAAACTGAACATTCTCTAAGCTAGAAAACCACAGTTCCACAAAGCATGCCAGCATTTTTTAAACATAATCCAGCCCTCACATATTTGCTAACAGCTCGCAGGAATGTATGTTTTAASTTGTCAGGACCTAGATTAGAACAAATAACAACTACAAAAAATGTAAGAAAGAGAAAAAATATACCTTTAAAATTACATGTATATAAGCATCCCCCTGGATTCTTGCATTACAAGACTTAATTCTTACCCTGAAAGCAGAATATCAAATAACAATAAAATACTCAATAGGTATTTTTTTCATAAATACCTRTTCCACAGCTATTGAGAATATTAGCACCTAAGTAATTTTTTATACCTTCCTTTTGCTTTCACCTTCTGGTCTGAGCTTTTATATTAACTTAGAAACTCAGTGTATGTTGATATGCCACAGAAGAACCAACATACGTTTGGGTTATTTTATTAACAATTTGCCAACCACACAGAACTGTCTGTCATTTTACTAATGCAGAAATGATTGACTTTTTCAACACACTATCACAGGATGCTGAAGTTAGTGTAAAGTAAATATCAAGTGTAGATATATGCTGATTGTTTTTAGTGGTAACAAGTGTCAGTTCTTGTTGCCGCTTSCCATTTTTCTCAGTTTACTGACACATACAGTTATAAGTGCCTGTACTATTCATTTTTAAGATAATATCCATAAAGTCTAATATTTCCCTTCAATATGAGTTTTGTTTTTGATAGTCGAGATACTGTTTATTGTAAGACTTCTATAATATTCAAAATGGAAAACAATTTTAGGAGAATATATCTATTCAAGTAGTCAGTAATTAATACAGGTGTAAGTTGTTATTCAGTAAGTTATCCTTTTAAAAAAGTCTTTATGGTCAACTATATCACCATCCTTCTGCTAAGAGGCAGTASCTTGTGAAGTGTTGAAAACTGATTTCTTATTGAAGAAAATATCAGTGATATAAAGTCTAAAAATAGTCATATTTGTTCTATTTGCAGGTGTTTATCAGTTATAGAACAAATGTGATCACAATGAGTAGGCAGGATATCCCTTTTTTGGGAAAGCTCACCCATTTCAAATGCTTGGCTATTGTGGAACAGTTCTGTTTCAAGACTGACCCTAGCTTCAAATAAGACAGCAGTAATTTCAACATTCCCCAGTATTTGACAACTATACATAGTTTCAAAAGAATTGCATCAGATAACCAGAACTCCAGATTTTTATTTATTTTTTCCTSAAGCTAAAAATTGTACATATGTTAAAAAAATAAGGTGTGAGTCTATGTGTAACAGCACCATCTGGTGACCCAATTATAACAATGCTATAGACAGATAATCACATACATTTTTTTCTCCTGATTCCCTTGAAATTGGTTCAGCTGGATGGAAAAAAGATGTACTGCTTTCTACTGAAAATACATCTAGCCTAGTCCCAATATTCACTTAGAAGTTAGCAATGGTGTAGCTAGCAAGTCTTTGTGAATTCCCATATACTTAATAGCATAAAGATCAATTTACATATATTCTTGAGAAACAGAAAAAACAAATGTATGGACTAGGTCCTATGTTGATTATAATCTCTCTCTTACTGTTTTATTTTAAGYAGAGAAAAAAGTAGGCATACAATACATCTAACCTCTCCTTAAGAAGGTAGACTTTTGAGTATATTAGAAAAATTGTAGTGGTATTGCTTTATATGAGGGCTAYGTCACTTTACCTACACTATTTCAACACTGTCAGTGATTTTTTTCGGAGTATAATTTCCTCCATTAAGATTTATGCTTCAGCTGATGTATAGTCTCCATTTTTTTCCTTTTTCCTTTTTTCCTCTGAGAAATGTTGATATTCCGTATTTCACCAGTCAACAGTAACTCCTGTAGGTGTACACCACTGTAGCCTCTGATATGATTTGCTTAAACAGCAGAGCAAATAATTGAAACTAGTTTCCTTGAAATCAGCTGAGATTTCAGCAAGCCTGAAAAAAGAWCAGATTTGTAGCTGAATGCTTTCCAAGCAATCTGTTTAGTTCTGCATGTGCTTCAACTCAATTTCATGGTAATTTTATAAGCAGGTTGTATTTTAATCTAGTGTGGTGCAGAGCTGAAGCTTTTACCCTTTTCTTTAAGTAATAGAGTTGGAACTTTTTTTAAAAATGCCATTTTAGTTAGTAATATGAATTATGTTGCAGAACACTTTCAATATGTCTGAGTTTTAAAATACCTCCCAATAGCTTCCCAATTATTTTCCTGAGTACATAACAGCTAGTGATGTATACAAAGTTATTCATTTAATTCAAGTATTTTTCCACATATCCTGTCCTTTTTTTTTTTTTTTCCATAAGCTAATATGCCAAGTACATCCACTTAGCTAATGAAGGACAGCTAATACAATGTCCAAGTAAACTGGCCTTTGTAATATATGCAGATCAAAACCTGAGAGCAAATATTTCTGTATTATAATGAGATGTCAGTAAATGAGAGAAACTTTTTTGAAATTCAGATTATAGTGGCAAGTTTCATAGATAATTTCAAAAGTGTCTCAAACTGGCTTACTTTCTTTCTGAACCATACTGTTGTTCCTGATTTACAAGGAAGATTATTTGTTTTCATCTCAGAGAGATTATGAATGTGAAATCATGAATTAATGAAAGAAAAAAAAGAACTGTCTAAAACTGTCTAATTACATCATGTTCTTGATAGTCATTTTTAGAGCGAACAAAAGAAAGAAAATTGTTAACAACATAAAAAAGAGGTATGTATGTTCAACAGTCTTTTCACCCCTCTCAGACATGAAGACCCAGCATGTCTACTTAAATTTTTCTCTAAAGAACGTGGATGCAAGCTTTCTGTTAGAAGTTATCCACCATATATGTTTACAGAAAAAAAAAAAAAAAAAAAATCAGACATCTGCTTCTGAAGATTGTATTCAGTATACTAATGCCCTTTGTCTATCATGGTTCTTTTTCATCAGTGGAAAGGGATAAAGGATCTCTCTTTTCCCAGTGTGTCTATCTGGCTGTGATTCAGGTTCGAGGCTCTGGCTGAAATTCAAGACAGATATTGTGGAATTAATAATATTCTCTCAACCACTGTATTTTGTATGTAATTTATACATTCACTGTGTAATATCAAGATGGATCCTCAACAATACTCAGATGATATTTAGCTAGCTTTGCCAAAATTTAGAGAGATTTACTTGCTTGCTTTTCTTCTGGTGGCGTTATACATATACATAGACACGCACACATCACGCACATATATGTACGTGTATATATATATGTATGTATATATTTAATGGTTTAATTTTTTTCTTTCTAAAGTTGTTGATACATTTCCTCATCAATCATTAATCTCACTATCATCATAGCTTTTCTATTATTGTTACTAGCTAGTTTACTGTCACTTGTTGTTTCTAAAGATTAGGTAAGCATAGAATCCATTTGCATGCAGAATGTGTTCACATACTCTGACTAATGCATGTTGTTGGCATAAATCTTCYGTGGAAACATACCATACCTATTCTTTATATATGTCCTGCTCCTTGAGCGCAGATAGTTAGCTTACATTCGATCTTCAGTGTAAATTACTTTATCATTTGGACCTCAGCCACTTATGCTACTACTTTCCTTCTTCTTCACCATAGCACTGAAGATAATTTAGAAAGTTTCTCCTATGGGTAAGCAGATTTGAATATTGCTCTATTGAAATCAAGTCAGTTTATATGATGGATACTCTAAGTTGGTTCATGACATTTATTACTGCCAAACCTGTATTTGTGGAACATAAGAGTCATTTGAGCATCAGGTGTTGCTTGCTCATGGAGGTATGTTTCATGTGTTGGTTTAAATGAAATGAAATGAAAAACAAGAAAGTAACATTTTTAATGTAGCATATGGAAAATTGGGAAGTTCCAGAATTAAAATACTCCTTTGTGTATATCTCTCTCTGTCTCTCTGTCTCTCTCTCTCTATGCATATAAATATATACACAGATATATACATTTATGACTTAGTCTTTAATTAATTATTATTTACACAAGACTTGCTTTTTCATGAAGGTGAATGCATAGTTCAAAAAACGTATCAAAGTTGTATGAAAACTAGAAAGGATAGAAGTGGAATGGAATAGTAGGTAAAGATTTCTGGTTTCCTGTTTTAATCTCCTCTGAGTAAGAAGTATTGTTTGTTCTTCAGAGGTCAAACATGAGCAGATTTTCAAATGACTTTTTAAATGGATAATCTTAACAGTAATGTTAACCCAGGCAAATTTCAAACTTCTGYCTATAGGAAGTAATAAAAGTATTTTATCTTTGAAGAAGGTTATTAAAATGGACAGTCATGCCGTAAGGACTATTTCAGTTTTGTCAGTTTCCCTCATTTGAGAGTCTTTCCAGATAAATGCGAACACAGACCTACTTACAATCTCGTTCTTCTAGTGTACACAGAGACTGCTAAGAAATTATTTTGTAGGAAAAAAAATCAAGATTTTGATATTTTCTCATGCCCTCTGTTAAATAAGAGAGAAATCAGAGCTCACTGGCTTGTAAGGCTAAGTTCTCTGTCCAGCAAAGCAGAAGAGGAACTTGACCTGTTTTTCCCACAACCTGGGAGAGTATCCCAACTACTAGATCATGATTTCAGTCACTTGTAACTTGTACTTTTGTCTTTAAACTGTATAATTCTGAATTACAATATTATTGTGCTGTTTAGATCTGTAGGGTTTTATGCAAATACACTCGCTAAAGGGAGCTGAGCGGATACTGAAGACATTGCTTATGAGTTCCTACAGTAATGTTCAAACTCCTGCGTACAGTATTGCGACAAACAAAGAATTGTTTGGGTGGGGTGAGCAACATGAAAAAAAGACCTTTTGAGATGTAGAAAGAGTACAGTTATGGACCTCCAAATTCTTACTGAGGAAAGTAATAAGTGAAACAGAATAAAAGTGAATAGCTTCTAATATATTCAAAGATGATAGCAGCACGATACTTCTCTGTAAATACAAAACACAATTTAAATCCCTCAATATACTTATGAAAAATAAATCTTGTCAAACAAATGCATCTCTAACAAGAGTGAACATCAAGAATKAACTCTATACCTATCAGCCAACTTATGCATTTACGAAGTGTCCAAAACTGGGGGGGAAAAAAAAAATCACACTGTATCGTAGATAAGCAGACAATGAAATTTGTTGGCATGGCAGATAACTGAGCCTCAAAACAACACAAAAGGGCCTGAATACATATTTATCTAAGAAATTATAAATTATAATAACYGCTTGCAACAAATTTGAATATTAAATATTTACCTGTTGGATATATCTAAGTCTCTGACTGTCAGAGATCAGGAGGGGATCTATGAAAAGGACATGCTATCCACCGTCACCTATTCCCATGTTCTTGCACCTTCTTTTATAGCATCCAGTTCTGATAAATGCTTGAGATAAATCCCACACTAAGTGGCCTTTGAATCTGACAAAATATAGTTTGKTCCCTCTTTGTAGGTGACCCAGTAATGAGGCAAAACTTGTTATGAATTAATATGATGGATGTATAGAATGTCAATAATGCACATATCAAATAGATTACCAACTGCTAAATTTACAAATATCATATTTGACAGTATTGAATCACTCTTTCTTTTAAGAAAATCAGCTGTGCTGCTGCTATTTCCTAATACACTACCGCCTTGCCCTTTCACAGAATAACTTACTGTATATATCTTCTCAATACASTTTTCCAAGTACATTTATTTATTTGTAATACAGTTCTTACCTGTAAAATATTTTCAGAAGATTTAATGTCCAAGAGTTTCCTTTCTAAATTTATTCATTCGTTCCTTTACGTATTTATTTATTTTCTGATAAGATTTTCAWTGAAGCTGGTGAGAATTTTTTTCCACAAAATTCTATCATTTTTTATAGCAGTGGTCTTACAGGTCTTAGAAAAAATGGAGTTTTCTCACTAGAAAAGGACATCATTCTTTAGTACTGAGAAGCCAAAGTGCTTCTATATAAACAGTCCAAACTCTTGCCTTGAGCTATGTAAAACAATGCTTTGAACGTATACCTTGCATCCTAAGTAACTATATTAAATAAAGGTATATCCACATTAGCAAGTAGTGTGGCATAGTCTAGAAATCTAAATTAATTGGTGCGAGAACCCAGCATCCACATCATACAAATTTTAGAGGTTTTATACGGACTATCTCTGAGTCTGTGTATTCAATCTTTGAAGACTGAATAAATTGTTTGGAGAGTATTGCGAGTGTTTGGCATGAGGCTTTAGGTATGCTGCTGGTGCATATCTTTTGGTTTAATTTCCTCTGAAAAGAATGCAGTTCATGCATACTGAGACTGCTCTATGAGGCAACTGCAGCAGAGTCAGGAGATTTTCTTCAAAAGCACACTCTTGTTCCAAATTAAAGTATTCATGTAAACTCAGCCTGAAGGTCTCATTACAGGTGTAAGTATGTATTCCCCCCCCCCCTTTTCTTTTAGAAAGGTTTTGATTTTATCTGATATATAAACCAAGAAGTTACTGAAACTACAAACTACTTCCTTCCTAGCTCAAATGACAAATGATAAACTTAGTGAAGAATGAGACATTTGATTTTATCCTCCAGAGCTCCCCTGTCATATAAGGAGAACTCATTCTTCCACTGGAAAAAAATGGGTGATTAAAAAAAATAATAAAATAAAACAAAGTTCTTGGTCTCTTCTTTCTCTATTAAAGGAACAGAGAGAAGATAAAAGTGACCAGCTAGGCTTACTGGGAGGGATGTGCTGTATCCACTAATAGGAAAAAAAAGATCTTAGTTTTCCCACATGTCTGCAAGTCTGAGGATAATTGTTTTCCAGGAAGGCTATGGGTGCAACTCAGATCTATGTCATTTCTGTGATGATTCTGTTTCAAGGTCTATATATGTGAAAATATGTTCCTCTCCTTTACCAYTTGATGGTGCCACTTAGAACAGATGAGTTCGTTTAAAGAAACCAAGCAGAAAAAATCCATAATATTTGCCCATGCATCACTCTGATAGCTACTGAAATGAAGAATCAGATTTGTGGCAGATGAGTAACTTGAGATGATTCAGTTTGTCACATTGCACAAAGGCTTTAAAGCACTATTGTGTGAGCACATGCTCAGAAAGGCTAAAGACAGACTTCTTATTTCATGTGAATCTGAAATATATGTTATGAAGATTAATTCAGCAAAATGGTCTATCTTGAATGGTGTCCATTACATCATGTGAATCTTCTGCCTGCTGGATTTAAACCCTGCTTCTCAAAATAATGTTTTTGCAAAAGTTTTCAAAAAGATTATAAAAAAGTTATGGAGAAAAAAAAGTCTAAGAGACTTAGTTGAATATATAGAGAGATATATCTAAAACAACAAATATGGCAACCTATTAGCACTGATGCCATACATAGTTTGTCAATAGTACCGAGGCAAGCTATACTGATAGACTATATCATCCTTTCTCCACCCTTCTTTCCTGTAAAGGAAATTGTTCTCCAGGGCATCTACTGAAAGCATGTACAAAAGAAATGAGGTTAGTTTTATTAATTTACTTTCTTCACAACTGAATAGCCATAGCTTTATTCTCTTATTCCCCTTGGCACTACTTTGTTCCTTTCTTTAATAACAGTAAATGTGAAAAATCAGGATTTGTTCTATTCAGCTTCATTTCACTTTGAGTGCTGTAGGGAGATGAGATCTGAAATTGTTCACTGTAATGTATAGGATATCTGGTGGATTCACTTTACTGATGATGCAGTATCATTGTAGATATCTCACTTCAGGTTGTACACTTTTATTAGAACATTAAGTCTTGAACTCTTGACTCCTTTTGAGTGGCATCCAACAATTTCAAACGAAGAAGTGCTGAGATGTGTAAGTAGTAGTCCTCTTTAAATAGTTCTGTTGCCAGTTCAGATAAAGCTTGTTAAAAAAAGCAACAAATGAACAAACAAACAAACCTCCAAAATCAGACTTAAATACCTTCAAAACCAGACTCATATAAGAAATATGAAATATTGACCTCAYTGATTTTTCCTCTGTGACCTATCTCACATCTGCTGAAGTAGATAGGAATTGCTGCCACCAATGTAGGTTAATAAATGATCTGTGTTCTCATAATTTACAAATATCATAATGTGGAAGTATCACGTCGAAATATTTTTTTTAAGTATTCATTGGCAGATCATAACAACCAAACTTACAAAAGCAGACAGCTGAGATTAACTTAAAATACATTACTTTCATTTGGAGAATTAGAAAATTCTTTTGGAGAACAAGCAAGCCATTTTTAAACAAAACCAAGTTGCTTGTTTTAATTTCGGTTATTTTAACTATTTTTTGGTAACATAAGCAAAGGGAATTTAGAAAGTACGATCCAGTTTCCCAAAAGGAAAAAGTAGCTACTCATAAAAATGAGAAAGACCCTGAGAATATCAGTGATCAATAGAGACATTCACAAAAGCTGTGAGAGATCTAAGTTTCATTCCGCTTCTTATTTGATTTGCAGTATGGATTTGAAAGTAGGTTCCCTATGTCTTAACAGAGTAGCCTGATCACTAGATTAACGAATATCCTAGGAATGTTTGGTCACCTAATCAGGCTGTGCCATTGAATAGTTGAATATCCTTCAGGATTAGTACCAGATATGTTCTTATTTGGGGTAAATGACTTCAAAAAGAGGTTGTTTTGGAATATTCTTTCTGCAATAATCAATAATGAAAAAAAAACAGCATAATAAAGAAAAATGTTATACATTACTTAAATACTTTACACTTATGGAATATTATATTTTTATTTGTTTTACATTTTGAAAATGAAAATAAGACAGTCATAGGGTAGGGTTCATATCACCCAGCTTTATAGATGGTGCAATGGAATAAACTGCAGCTGTGTTTGAACTAAGGATCTAAGATTCCCTTTCTAGTTAAAGAGGAGAAGTACTTCTATATGCTACAATTAATTTCAATATTGGGTAGATGACTAATACTCTAAAAGTGACAATTTCTTTCTGTAATGACAATGGTAAGCTCAGATAACTGGACATGCTCTGAGGTGCATATCCAATTCCAACAGGAGATGAATCTCCTACTACATATTGTGGTCCTATTACATATTTTGGTCTAGACTTTCCAGGTCTCTGACAGAAGGGATGGGAATAATGGCTAAACCTGGTCAAACACAAAACGATAGTCTGTTATTCATTTTCACCATTTAGCTAGTTTGCCTTTATCAAAATCCTTCACTTGACAGAAGTAAGACTCCCAAATACCCATTTTTAGCAAGATCCTTTCTCATGTAGTGAAGGGTACGAAAGCAATTTTGTGTGTTTCATCATCCTTACAATTCATTCCAGTTATCTGAAGCCACTCAAACTAATTCCGACTCCCAGGGCACTCCCAGAGCAACTGTCTGGCTCTGTCCCCACCTGGCTGCCCCCTCCCATAGTGATCAGCACAGGACCTCTGCATGATGTTACAAAAGGAAAGCATGAGAGAGAAAAGATCAAGTACAATCACTATTATGTTGTCTGAATACTTCTTTTATAGACCAGTTAAGTTGGTTTAACAAGTAAATCACTGCTAAGAGAGATCAATAAGKGATGAAGCTTTAAGGAACAGTTTGAGGAGTGGATATGTATGAGAATGAGAGTCAGGAAGAGTTAAGAGAAAGAGGCTCCAGGAGAGGAGTGCAATTCACTAAGAGACAAAGTCAAGAGCAAAATGTTGGCTGGCAGTTTTATTTATTTATTTTCAGAAGATTCTGTTTTGCAAATGGACATTTAAATCTGATTTTTTATCAGTGTAGTGAAACGTTTTATACTTTGGTGCCACCATACCTTTCATCCTTCAGCCTTTAGCCAGTAAACTGGGTACCCCTGAATGACTTTAGCTAATGATAATGATAAGAGAGGTRGTTGTACCTTCCATGCTACCACTTCCCAAGACTGGAGGTAGTTCTGCCTTTTTAAAGAGCTATTTCTGGACTGGTGTGGACTTTGGACACCCTGGATCCCTGAATCCTGTGGAAACCCTGGGCAGAAAATCAAAGGCAAGTGCTGCGAAAAAACGGTAAATAAATACGTTAGTTATTATTCTTATTGGTCTGCATTCTCAGATCCAGAACTCTCTCTGGTAACAGGCAGCACAAGAAACAATTCTGTTTAAATCTGCCTGCTGTAATATGAGACAGTGCCGCTCTACTTTTAGAGATGTTGCTGAGGGAGACCTGCTTAAAAGTTGTTTAAACACATTCCTTGGATAGTGTCTGATTCAAGAAAAATCTCACTCTTTCCTAAGATGTAGTTTAGTGAGAATTTCATAAGATTTCAAKGAATTTTCATCTTGGCCTGCCTTATATCGGAATGCTGAGGGGTGAACATGATATATATGTTTTTCAGCCAAAGGTAAGCAGCGTATAAATAAAGGAAGAGGGAACTTTGTCTTTTATTGACGCTGCCCTCCCCCTAGCGCCTTCAAGACTGTAGATAGACTCTCCTAACAGATAAATTACCAGTCTAATTTATCACAGATATGCATATGGTGTAGACAGTTGGTATAAAGCCTTTTTCAATAAGCAGAAGAACTCCATGAGCAGATGAGATCCATGAACTCAGGACACTGTATGATATGGTACTTTGTAAGGGTCCAAGCTTCAGATCAGTGAATGTGAGCAAGGACATTCTTGCTTAATGATTACCTCCATTAAGGATATTAATGCCCCTATAYAGACCTGACGGAGACCTTTGGATAAGATCGTAATAAAAGGTCAAAACTTCTTTATTGAAAATGGTTGTATAAAATGATTTTTTTTCATAGTGTCAGACGTTCTATATAATTGAAGCATTTTAAAAACTATATTTAAAAGTGTACTTTACTTCAAAAATTTCAAAAAGAGGTTTTAATTCCATTTTGGACTGAGGATAGATTTTGAAATGTCAAAATTCTGCAAAACAGAAATTTTTAGTTTCAGCTAATTTTAATCAATGCAAACAATATGGTCTATTTTGTGATTTCCTTGTTTATTATCTTCTCTTAGGAATTTTGAGTTGATGTTGAATGTCTGGACATCATGGTAAGGAGAAATAATATAAAATCTTTAAGATAACTGGATAAAATTGCAGCTTTTATGGTGTTCTTTTATTTCTTTCTTTATTATAATGTTTGGGTTTTAGTGATATTTCAGTATGCTATCTTCATAGGAACATATCATTTTATAAGAAATAATTGTTAATTTCTTTGCAAATGTATAAATTACATAGCTTTATAATGGATACTAATTCCTTTAATCATAAAATTTTAATTTTAACAACTAAGTAAATAGACCTTAATTATACAGATATCACTTTAATTTCATAAATGCAATATACATACTGARAAGTGCATCTTATTAGTTTAAATGATATATGTGACAGCATAAAAGAGGCTATATACAAAACCAACTTGTTCACATTCTTTTTTCAAYATAATGAAAACACATTGGAGATAAGAAAAATCGTGACAGGTAACTTTATATTGGCTGATATGTTAAAATGCGTCAATAATCTGATTGTGAAGAGAGTCTATATGGATATTATATATATATACTTTTTTTTTTAGATCATTCACCTACATAAATACAAATGAGAACTCCGGACCTGATTTTCAGTTATCCAATACTACATTTCAGAAAGAGGCTGGAAAAGAGAATAAAGAATGTCTTCAACTGTGAATGCATCAAATGCGTTCCTTTCCTGAATGTGTTCCTGAATGACCTTGCGGTCATTTCAGAGTTCAGTCTAGTAAAGATGAACTTTAGTGTTTGCTTCATGACTTAGGATATTCCCTAAGCCTTCCATCCTTCACATTTATAGGAAAATATTTAGGGTGAGGAACATCACTGAAACACCTTTAAATTAAAAGAATAACTGTAGATTAAATATCTAAGTATCAGATGCCTTAATCTGAAGCAGAACCCATGGCTCCCTGAAAGTCAATGCAAAGAATTGCAGAAGGGCATTGATCTTTTCTTAAAACAGATATCTAAGATAGGTCACATTAAAACCATGTCTTTTATACTAAATTACATTTTTCCTTAAAAGATACAGATCACACAGTCAGATTCYGTGCTGTCCTTTTCTCAGTGTTGTTAGTCCATGCAGAACAGTGCCAACTTATGACTTATTTGTTGCACCCAGACCCATAATAGCGRTAAAAAGGTAAAGCAGGTTTCTCAAGAGCAAAAGGTAAATTTGCCTGGAAAGGYAGAGAAGGAGAAACTTGGCACATTACCGAAAGGAAAGGAGGAGAGTCAGGAAGTCATTCACATTCAAAGATGGATCTACTTTTTAAAATATATTACATTCTGTTAAAAAAGAATGGGTTTTTCCTTTCTTTTTTAATCTAATAATGCTAGGCCTGGGAAAGTGTAAAACGGAATCCTGCTGCAATTATTGTTTCACCCACAGAGATGTCAATATTTAATGTATCTAAAGGAGAGAAATATTTTGCTAGGATTAATACTAAACTGAAAATTGTTTTTAAATGAGAAAAGAGAACAAGAAAATGTAAAAATTTCCACTTAGAAATTCTGTTATTGTATCTCATGACAATTTAATTTCTCAGTCTCTTCAGTTGGATGATATCTCTTTCCGGACAACATTTTCCACGATGCCCTAATTTCTAACCTCTTGGAAGGATGTTCTGAAGTTTGATTTTCTTGCTGTGGCTTGCTATGTGAGTTGTTCATCAGCTGAAGTGTTCAGCCAATAAAGAAAAATATGGACAGGGAAATAAAAAGATCCTATAAGGGATGTTGCATCAATAAATCTATTTTTTAAAATATTCTGTGTTTTTTGACAAAAAAGAAAAAGAAAGAAGGAAAAAAGAAAAAGAAAGAAAGAACAAAGAAGAAGGGAAGGAAGGGGGGGAGGGGAAAAGAAACAAAAAGCCAATAAATCACCAAGAAAACTTCAAAATTTGAAATGACAATAGTGTTAGAAAACAGTTCACTAGCTCCAGACCATATGGATGCATGACTGTAGCTTTAAAATCATTTTTTATTTTAAAAATCAGCTGAACTTACGAGCAAAAATGGGACCTCAGTGGAGACTTGATTTATTTTTCTGGTTGTGAGTCAAAAGTACTCAAATTTCAAAGGAAATGTAATTCTCCTAGTACACATATATGAGGAAAATAATCTTCTATACACRTAAAAAATCTTTAAAAATATAAAACATTGTTTGTTCTTCTTGCCTATAAGAGTAGCATTTAAATGACTGCATCCCCCACAAAGGATAAAGGGACCATAACACAAGAGGGACCTTTGGGATAATTAAGTCTACTACATTGCATTTCAAGGTAACAATATCCAGAGATACATCAAGTTATATATTAAAAGTAGTTTTTTTTTTTTTTTTTTTTTGCCCCTACTATGCATCTTGGAATATTCCCTTACAATTTTAATACATTGTTTGATTTCCAACTGTATTTGTTCAAAGTGAATTTATATCCCTGTACAGCTCTTACTTTGGAACGAAATGGCCTGGAACATTGAATCAGGACCTTCTTTACCCATCAGCTGAGATATTCTGCATTTATCACTTTTATGTATTAACATTCAGGCACTTCATTCTGATACTTCCTTTCTGTTCTAAATTAGTTTCTCCCATACATCAGTAGAGGTGCAACTTGTCAGACTTCTCCAACAGCTGGAATTAGAAGTTTGGAGCATGAGAGAGAATGTGTAAGATACATTTTGAGGTAGCTGTGTAACTTTCTGGATATGTTTGTAATTCTTTTTGCCTTGATTTTATCTTTTAATTTCTTGCATTGTACAGAATAAGCCAGTAAGTGTCATGAGTTAATTATATAGGCCTGCCTCTATTCCTAATGCAGACATGGTTTCAAAAGTCATGTGCTACTCAAAACTTCGTGTGCAATTCATTTTCTTCTCCAGCCTTGAAATGAAGATGTATTTTATTAGCCTAAGGAATAGATGACAGTAAATTTCTACAAGAAAGTTTCACTTGGTTTGTGAAGAACTTATCTCTTGGCAGAAACAATTTCTCTCCATTTTAAAATAATTTTCTTTAAAGACTGAACTCAGCAAAACATCACACAGCCAATTGCATACATACTCCCTTGGTTAAGTCTCCATTGTGTTCATCACTCCAGGATGATTATTTCTGCACTCTCAATGTGCAGATGAAAAGCTGTCTTGACTTCCATCCAAGAAAACCTTCTGTGTTCTGTATGAGAACCATATATTAAGTTGGCTAATAATCAAGGTCAGATACATAGTATTTTCTTCTTTTTTAATTATACTAGTATGATATTTAGATATTTATAATAAAAAAAAACCTGTTATATTTATTTTCAGATCATCTCAGTAACTTAGTATTTGTGATATATCAAATTTAGCCATCATATATGACCAGGTACCTTAAACTTGTATTTATATACATTATTCTCATAAAATGAAACAGATTATTTCACAAAATGGCTGCTTCAAGTCAGTCCATTTGTAAAATGACAAAAGCTGCATCCACTTTTAGAAATGACTGCTGCAATCAACATTCTATGACATTATTTGACTTTGCCTCCTTCACTTGGTCATTATACAAAATATTTAAATGTTTCACAAATTTCATAAAATGACTAGCATTATTATTATAGTTATATTGTGAAATCTAGTATTACAGGCTGTCWTACTATTTGATTACCTAAGCAATATTTTATAAAATAATTAATCATCTGATATCATTGTGAGTTGTCTTCCCTACCAGGACATAAAGATTAATTAAAATAAAGAAGAAAGTGTTAACATTTTATATTAGCAAGTCATATGGAGGTCAAATAGGCTAGATAGATGCTTTAATCATTGCAGCTACAGCTGGTTGTAATTCGCTGAAGAAACAAGAGTGAAAAGAAAATTATTCAATATAGCTTACTCATCTCTTAACTAATCATTGCTGAGAACTAATCAAAGTTTTGAAATTACTTTTAGAGAATAACTAAAAAAGGAGCATTTTAAGTGTCTAAACCACATAATTCTAAAATAAAACAAAAAAAGAAAAATTAAAAAGGGAGTTTTACATTACTTTGGGGAATACATTAAATAAAAGGCAAACCAACATCCTAAATTGAAGTCAAGACTGACAATCATTTGTTGACAAAGCAGCTCTTGAGAACATTCTACCTTCTGCATACATCATAAATTCTTTAGCTATGCATCAAGGTTTTCAATTTATTATTAATTTTTAAGTGACGACACTGCAGATTGTTGGGTTATGTGAGCTCACCTGCACACGTACAGACGAACAATGGTAGGTGGGGAGAACCCCAGCAATACCCTGAGCTGGCTACTCCAAGGCTGATCACAGGAGACCARTCCACCCCTAAAAGACTCATCTCCACACACACACACAGAGGCACAACAGCAGTGGGGGGACCCCAAAACCCAGTCAGAGACATAAGCTCCTGACCCAGCCCTCCCAGGGCTGTCCCAGGGGAGTGTCMGGCCAGGATGGTCCATCTATGGGCCAGGAGTGAGACTCGTCACCATGAGTCAAGGGGGRTGGGTCTCCGGAGCACCTTTTTGACGAAGCGGAGTCACTGCCAAAGGATCTGGGATATACTGTGGTATGCAGGCAACAGCATTTCGGGATTGCACAAGAGTTGTTATGGGATGATTAGAGGAGGAATCAAAGGCAGGTAAAGGAAGGGATCAATGCAGTTCAGGAAGGAACAAACAYGAGAAAATAGAAGAACAAGGAGATGAAAAGGGCCAGTTGTTTATGCAACTCGTAGGGGTTCGTCAATATACCTCGTCAATGCGGCCATGCCCTGCACCCAATCAGCATAGTCTGTCCTATCTTCTCATTAAACTCTATTTCCAACTATGTCCCTGGGTGAGGAGCTCTCTTCCGTGTGTGTGTGTGTGTGTGTGTGCGTGTGTGTGTATGGAGGTGTAAGTGCCAATAGCAGGAGTGGGACCACAGGTCACACGGACCTCTGTGTCTGTGGTGCCAACACCCAGAGGGTATGCTGTAGGGAGAGTATGCACGTCAGTGTGCGATCACTAGTGATCACTATCATAACACGTTGTATATATGTGTATATTTCCTACAGAAAATAGAAATATTCCTCCTGGTCAGCCAGGGAGGGGAGCAGAATGAGACCATTGGTGCTGTTTGTGTGAGTGCTGAGTGTGTCTGCCTGTGCTGATCTGTGTGGCCAGTCATGTACATATGTGTATATATATATATATATGTATATATGTATATATATATATATATGTTGTAAATGTGTATTTGTGTGTGTGCCTACTGGGAATACATGCTTAGCCGAACCATGGAGATATGCAGCTGTGGCAGCCTCACCTCTATCAGGCTACTGGATTCAACTTCCCCTTAACACAGGTAAGGAGATCTATCTTGAATGAGTAACACCGTACTAGCACCAGGTCAACAAAGTTTATGTTCTCCGACTTCTCGCTCCAAAGTGAACATCAAAAATGATCTAAGGTTATAGCTTCCTTTTTAGTGTCCTGTCATGTCACAGAATGATAGTAAAATGAAATCTAGCAGTAAAGTAACCAAAAAACCTRAATCTTTTAGGATTCCAGATCAGCTTGCTGCATGGGAAGCCAAGATACTGTCAAAACCAGAGCTCAGTGCTATGCATTCAAACGTCTACATTAACTGCATATCATTAGGGGGCAATATTTAGTGCTGTTCATCACTCTGAACTAAATTGTATGTCATATGCCACTTTTTTGATATAAAAAATAATTTGTTATCCATACTTGTTGTTCGTCTTCCCAACTCTACTGGTCTTTTGCCTGGATAGTTCATAAGGTACCTGTGTTTCTGTGCCCAAAATTTCTCCAGATAAACACATTTCCATTATTATTAAGGTCAAGATATGGCTATTACCTCCTTAGGGTATCTGTACAGATTCAGCCTAAACCAAAGAGTTCTCCAGCCATAATATCATATCCCCTTAGCACTAACAACCAGGCCAGCTTCTCCATTTGTATTCAAGAATACTTACTCCTGAGGGTCATGAAAAGATCTTCAGATAAATCTGATGAAGTTAATCCAAAATATCTAAAATGAAAATAATATAAATAAATTACCAGTATTATTAGTGATCACAAATAACTAGAATTAAAGGAACTCTTGCAATTATGTTCACACATAATTGCTTACACAATATAATTTATATTAGAAAAAAGCAAGAATATCTATGCATGGAAAAATCTAACCTAAAGACAGTATAAGGAAACCAATGATGGTTATTTAAATAATGTTKTTAGTAGAGCTGTGCCTCTTACAACATGTTATCAGTTTAAAGGATAATGGTGGTATGATCCTTGCTATGAGATATTGGCTAATACTTCATTTTGTATTGATCATTATCAAATCCTCTTTTTTTTTTTTTTTTTGGTGCAGATGTATGTTTCAGGTGTAACCTTTGCAACTATGTGTTACTTTGTGGTATGACAGACAATGACAGACTGGTGAAGTATTCCTCCCCCAACCCCTCATCCTCATCAAAGAAAATTTCAAAAATAAAAGGGAAAACTATCCTAAGAAGCAGTAGAGAACAATTTTTTCCTTGACCCATTGTGGTGTATTTGATAGTCAGGATGAGGAATGGAGGGTATTTTCCCTCTTCTGGTTAGGAAGACCAAGAGTAGAAAGAGATAATGACAGTATTTRTAATTTAGTGATGATCTTATGGGTATCTGCTAATATTTTCCATAATTTTAAATGTACATTCTGGTAAAAGCAAGGAGAAGAAGAAGGCTATTTTTTCTCTTGTTTTGTTGATTAACATAATTTTCAAGCTAGTATATTTTTTCTAGTTGTTTTTAAACAATTCCTTTTCCACAGTACCATAATCACCAAATCCTTAATGACTCATAATCAGAGGCCCATAATAGTAGTAAATGCTATATCAGCAAATGAGCTTTTTCCCAATAGTGCAACACCTATAAACAACCTACTAGCAGCAATGAATAAAACACAAATAGACTTCAAAATTCAATAATAGGAGAAATCTTTTTTAATCTTTTAACTATTTTCTTTATAGTTCTATATATATATATATATATATATGTATTCCTATTTATAGTTAGAGTTAGATTTGGGAATATAACCTGGGTTCCGTGATAAATTGCTAACCTTCCTAACAACAAGGAATGCCTTCACTGCTGCACATTCTTGGTTTGGCCAAATAATTGTTGATTATTCCATGGAAATAAACTATATTGAATGCAAAAAAAGAAAAAA
>NW_028186423.1:7010194-7020236 GCF_003343005.1 Rhea americana
AAAAAGAAAAAGAAAAAGAAAAAGAAAAAGAAAAAGAAAAAGAAAAAGAAAAAGAAAAAGAAAAAGAAAAAGAAAAAGAAAAAGAAAAAGAAAAAAGAAAAGAAAAGAAAGAAAACCAGGAAAAAAAAAGCATAGTGTGATATTTGGGACAATCAGCTAAGTGAATATTCTTTAAAACTGACCAGAGCTCCAAATTCTGGTCTCTCAAGTCATGTGTAAATACTTTACCCTTGGTGTGCAGACATGGCAATAGAAGTGATTGTTTTGTGGTCTTGTTTTGTAGAGTTAAGTCTGTTATACCTACTCAGAGAATGCCTATCAAAACAAGCAAAGCTATCATGTATTATGGAAAGTATCACAGGTTATGGATAGTTGTGTATTTTAACAGCAGTTGCTCATAAAAGAAATACCACATTGCTGAAAACCATTAAGTCTAAGAATGTGCTTAGTATGTCCTAAAGCAAGGCTCAGCTTTAAGGGCACAGGTTATTTTGTGTTGATGACAGGCATGTAGTTAATATAAATACATCAGTGACTGGTATGGAAAAAAGGGGAAGGGATGGGGTTCAATTTGCTGCAGTTCAGTGTAGTTGAACCACAGCAAATTGAACTCCATCCCTTCCCCCTTTTCCATACCCTGCTGAGTATGGAGGTTGGACTAGAAGATCTCCACAGGTCCCTTCCAACCTTACTGAATCTATGATTCTAGTTCCAGCACTGCATGTGTACATCATGTTTCTGCTGCCAAATAAATTAATGYCATTTGCCAGGCATGAGCACACATTGCTGTAGGTGTTTGTGTCCACCTTGCATTTCAGATGGTGCCTGGGGTAGGACTTCASTCTCCATTCTAGTACATCCCAGTACATTCAAGTGACTCCATACATAGACAGAAAGTTACTGAAAGCAACCCATCCTGTACACTAAATGTAGATACAACCATAGATGTCTTTCTGATTAGATTACAGGTGACCAATCTTTTAAAAGATCTACTTTTTGTAGATAGGTAAGAAAAGTATCAATAAAGTATTGAAATCTTACTTTCTGATTATACCCATCAATTCTTTGAAGTTCTTAACATATACATAAAAAGCAAAGTAGAGAAATCTATGTCAGAATGATAAAAAGCTACAAAAATTGTTTTATATCCTTTTTTCTTGTGTGTTTGATTTTTCCCCTTCAGGTTATTTATCCATTGTAGTTTGAACCTGCAAAATTCTCAGCTCCAGTGAAAACATTTTGAAGCAGTAAGACCTGATATATGTTGGGTAAAGTAGAAACTTTGGAATAAATAGCTCTAGATATGTATACTTTAGTGCCCGGGCTGAGGTTGATTTTAGTGCTGATAGTAAGATCTTGTTTCTATGTTCCTCTTCCATTTGGCTGGATCTCTCACTTCCAATTTAGGCAAAGCTTTACGTAAATATTTAGAGAGCTGGTCTGATATTTACAAGGCAAACAGCCATCAGACTATCCACAGCACCCAGTATTGTATCAAACATAACAAAAAGTGGGGTGTACAAATACATTACAATAACTAGTGGTCAAATGGTTAAGCAATTGACTCTAGCAGTAGTGGCTCAGAACACATTAATCTAAAGGAGATCATTCTCTGCCATCAGGTGTGACTTTCAAAAACAGAATAAGCTTATACCCTTCTTCTGTTGCTCTTTTACAAATACTGGAGTAGATAATCTTTCTTGTGACATAATGGCAATATCTGTGATCTCTAAATATTGACTTTATCTTTAAAATTCTATGACAATATATCAATATTTAATTGTAAAATGGACAAATCAAACACATATTACCAGAGATTATTACGATTTGCTGGTATTCGCATGAGAATTTCTCAGCAATAGTGTTGCATTATGAAGAATTTTGGAGAGACTCCCTTCCTATGCACTTTTTAATGTGCATAGGGACATGTGGTTTTATAGCTAATCACAATTAATTGGTAAGAGGAAAAATATGATCATTTTATTTACTTTATAAAGTCATTAAAAAGGGAAAGAAAGAAAATTCAGTGTACYTTGTGATACATTAAAGCAGCTAGTCTTTTTAGAAGGTTTTTGGAGGGCAATGAAAATATATTTTCAAAAAGGAGCTAAAGCTAAAAGAAGAACCAAGAAACTTTAGTATCTTCCTAGACAGGAGAGTATGACAATAATCTTAAAGAGAGAAGATAGGTCAAAAAGAATGAAAGCTAAAAATTCACAATTAAATTTACTCAGATGACTTATCTTTGTTAAAGTCAATTAGAGCAATATTAAAGCAGAGAAAAGTATGAGACCAAGGAAAAATTAAGTGCTAGTGAGGTTAACGATTATTATTATTATTTTTTATTTAAGTTAGGGGGAATCAAAGCACATGTGAAAGCARTATTCCAGGTCAAAAAGTGATTAATAACAAAGGCATGGCATGGAATGAGGAATGGAAGCTAAAAGAAGCGGAAGCAAAGTTGGTGGGGTCCAAGGGAGATATAAAGAGATAGGATATGGGCTTTTTAAGTAAGTCTCAGTGAGAGTTATAGCTCTAATATTGCAGACAAGAGTGAGAAGATGAAAGAGAGGAAGGAAGGAATGAAGGAGAAATGAAACATTGTGGAAAAAGTGTAATGGTTCTCATAGAAGAAATAGGAACTGGCCATTTAAACTTTAACTGCACATTAACACACAGGGTTTTTTTGTTTGTTTTGGGGGTCTGTTTTTTTGTTTTTTGTTTAGGAGTATTAATGTTCTGCTCTTCATTTTTTTTACAATAACATCTTGGAAGCTTGAACACAACTTCCCATTCAAAGGATATTTTTTTCTTTACTCTTTACTAGCATTTTCCCCCTTCATTTCTTTTTTTCTTTTTCCTCTCCTCTCCTCTCCTCTCCTCTCCTCTCCTCTCCTCTCCTCTCCTCTCCTCTCCTCTCCTCTCCTTTCCTTTTTTTTTTTTTTTTTTTTTTAATCTCTTCAGGGCACAAGCCAGCACAGTTTTTGCTTATTCTATGCCAGTCTCATCAACGATGCAATTATATGCCATCAACACAGCTTCAGAACAAGGTTTGTTAGGAAAACTTGCCAGCACAGAGAGCACAAATTATGTAGCWGTACAGCAATTGGGCACAAACATAATAGATCCATACATAAATTATGGCTATTGTTTGTTTGTTTTTCACTTTCTTGGCAATAACATAATGGTTAACAAATACTGAGTAGCAAGAGAATATTGTACCTGACATTATAAAAAATTTAAGGAGGATAAAATAGTCTATTTTTCACTGCAGACCTATTTTAAACTAATTTATATATAGTCTTAATAATGTGTAACACTTTGAAGCATTTAAAATTTAGTCCTTGCTAAGTATTAGTCCCATTTCAACAGTGAAAAAAAATAAAAATTCTGAGTAATGGAGTAAATTTGTTCTTTAAATGAAATAACTTATCAGTTATGTAAAGGTAGTGTACAAAAATCATAGTGAAAGTGTGGAATTATGCAGCAAGATGGAACTGTTCTCTGTTCTCAGAATAATCTGTTAATTCAAGGTTAATAACGAAATGATCGTCAACTATTTTAATGGTTCTTGTGATCATCTACTACCACAGGTATAGTGCCTGGCATATCAGCTCACATGTCATTTCTTGTGAACTTATCCTTAATTAATCCTTAATTGGTGGGTTACTTAATTTCTTCCTTTCTTTTCCTGGGGCTTGTAATTATTTGGATAATACATGAATTCTTCACCGATAGTGACTGAAACACATGAAGTTACCACTGATATTTGAAGACAGTGAAGAATAAGGAATTACTGAAAAACAGTATTCCAAAGTATATGAGTAAAATAATTCTATTTCCTAATTAAGAAACAGAAGACAAGTGATCACCTAAACAAAAGATCAGAGCAAAAAAGATAATGGTAGAACAACCCGTTTACCAGTTATATCACTGTAACAATAGAATTTCTTTAACAGTATCATTGCAATCACCCAGATTTTAGTGTATAAAGGGGTATGAAGAAATGGAAGAAGTTACATTTTCTTGTACATCACAAATTTAAAATATAGTCAGGCACTTTTTTTTTTAATAGTTCATAATCTCTTGAGTTCATCTCTAAGGGCAAGAACAATGTGTTGACCAGTATAGTTCCTGGTCACATTTAATATCAGAGAGATGTATGGCAAGTTTGGCAGTTTCTCACCCCTATCCAGCATACCATATAAACCTAAGAGACAACTAAAAGTGAACTGAAGAATTAARTGTGTCACATGAGTCTAATAAAATGTTTTCAAGTTGGTGCTCCAGTGAATATTTATTATTGATGTAGAAAAAGAACAGTTTTGCCAGGGTAAATTGAGAAATGTGCTCCCACTTCAGAATAGCTAATACAGAATATCATTTCAAAGAACTTTTAAATTGCTACATATATCTTTTTGTATCCATGATTCACATTTTTCTTGTGGTGGTAGTTTCACTATCTCATCTTAATAATTATATCTAAGTYCCGTTCTTTGTCACATCATTTTTCCTTGTCAAATTCCAAAACTGCTTCAGTTACTGAGCTGCTGCCTTAAATTGCTACCTCTTTTAACTCTGACTTTCAGGTAAGTTAGTCCCTACAGTCACCAGTTAGAAGTACTGGAACATATACTTTTAGGGAAGAAGAGAGAAATTAAATGGAGGTTGCCAGTCAGGAGACTTAGTTTGTATTGCATWGCAAGTCCCTAATGGTCAGCTACAATTTTGACCACTCCAATTTGTAAAATGCTGTGCAGTGTTCAATATGTCGAGTTTATTTCAGGTGAAAAAATGAAGAAAATGTGCCCATCAAAGGACTTTCTTACGATTCCACTGTGAATGGTCAAGCTTCTGTTACCCATTTGACAATTCTTCATTTAAGGATGATTGCTATTTATAAATAGGCAATAATATATGATAATTTTTACTAGGGGTCAAATTTTAAAGGAMAAACATATGTTAAAAACTTTGCACTCAGATATTTTATTTCAGTATCAGCAGTTTATAGGTGAAGAACAGCATCTTGAAAGATATCCCAGATGGGGAATATATCTTCTCTATGATGTTCATGTAGTAAACAGTATTTTGTTAGCACAATAATCAAAGGGCAATTGACCAGAGAATATAATTGTCTCAGAATTATGCTTTTTGAAATCAAACTTCAGCACTAAAACTGGTATTGTCATTAGAAGAGGATGAACAGCTAAATGTCAGTCAATCCATGAGCCAATCTTTTAAATTAATATAGTTTGTCCTGAAAGCAGAATAAAAAAAAAAAACAAAGCATGTCTTTACTGGAAATAAATATGTTTGGAAGTACAAAGTKTTATGTGTCCTCCTCTTACTGTATAGCCTTTTAGAAGACTTAAAAACTCCTTCAATTTCCAATGTTCCATAGTCATCTGGAATTGACTTCCTCAGTGTAAAGGTATCTGCACTTTCTCCGTAAGACTGTGTTTTATTTTCACATATAGCAAAATTAAGACATTGTTTTCTTATCTATTATTTGAAAGATAATGTATGTTGCATGTTAAGCATTAAACTATTATGCAAATAATTAGCTATTTATGATTTTATTTCTGTACCTTTTAGGAAGTTTCAAATTTCATGTTCTTTGTCATCACACAGATCTTTGAAGCACTATTTACTCTTATACTGTTTTTTCTTTCTTCTTCTTCTTTTTTTTTTTTCTGAAAAATGACAGTATTTAATTGAAAAGAGACATTTTATTCTAGGTAGTTATCTAAGCCCTACCACAGCTTGGTAGAGAGCAAAAATTGTTTCTCATAACTGTTCAATAACTTCCATAAAATGACTTTGGCACTTGCAAAGTACTTCTCAGAGTTGATATGTTCACTATATTTTTAAAAAATAATTTAAAAGCCATATTTGATTCCTCCTTGTACCCTGGTTGTCAGGCTTAGAAGCCAAGAYGTTACAGGACAAAACACTATTTCACCTCAGAAGTTCCCCTCCAAACCAACTGGCAAGTARTATTGGAAGTCTAGTCTGACAGGGCTTACATTTTGTTTATGGTACAGACAAGTGGATCTGTTTAAAGCCTCTGTTCTTCTGACAACTGAAATTCAACAAAAGACTTTTTTGATCAGGGTTTTATAAGTATTTATATATAATCTTTGGAATGCATGAGCAAAAAGGTAAGATTTATTTGCATTGCTAAATCTCTCATTTTCAATTAAATACATAGCTTGAGCTATTTCTGTCTTCTGTAAAGTTATTGCCTTATTAAAAAGAGAAGACTGTTTAAAAACAGTCACTTACAGCTGCAGTTGAAAGAGTGGTGACAAATCAATGGGAATTAGTGGACTAGTACAAACTAAACAATGGATTTTCTACCAAGGTGACTTGCATAGCAAAGAGATCCTTATTAAGTGATTCTGACAAAAGGTCTTCCTATTGTCAGCAGCTGTGGTAAAGTGTAAGCTTCTAAAGAAATAGTTTTTGGTTRAGTATATAAAAATTTATTTTTTTCAATCAACTTAAAAAATTTCCTTTCTTCGGTGAATTTGCTATTTCAGAAACTTTTTCTTTATGATTGACATAATCATTAAGAAAAGACAGTAAAATTGATAATGCCTCAACCATTATTCTTCATCATCTTTAGGATGAGGCATCTAGAGTGAACTAAGAAAAAAAGAAAAAAGAAAAAAAAGCCCACTCCAACATTTTTACTATAGAATGCATAACAATGCTTTTAAAATATGAAAGGTATTTCTCTTGAAAGCTGTTATCTAAAATTTAATATGACCATTCAGAGTGAAATTAGAACATTCTAAAACCCCACTCTTCTGCCAACTAAAACTAATTTTTGATCCATAATGCAGATCTTATGATGTTTTTACACCTGTATCGGCTTTCATTTCTATGTTGTGAAGACATGTTTTTCTTGGGAAGAAAAAATCATTTCTGAGGGTGTAACAGCTAGCAAAAGAAGGAGGGGAATAGCAGYTTTTCTTGATGTTTGGTTCTCCACACTGCTGTGAATGTGTGATCTTATTTCAGTATTACTTTATTACTAYGGTAATCTTTCTTACTGTTTTATTATTCTGCTTGCAGGGCTGGATTCACAGTCATCTAGTCCATACTAGGCAGCTTGTGATATATTGCATAGCCCATGTTGCCACTCTAGAAAAGCACTGATCTTCTGTAATCTTTGTGACCTACCTGCCAGCTCTGTTAAATTAGCTCCTAACATCTCATATCATGTCTATCTTAGTGAAGCAGTGTGGTACCATAGCATATTTGGAGAGTAAACAGTTCCGGTCCACTCTCCTGGACTGAAAAAAAAAATACTAACAGTTGACAAGCCTGTTCAGGCATTGTCCTGAAAAAACATTTAAGTTTATTTTCACTCAAAAGGGATCTAGTTTGTACATAACAGAACTAGTTCCTGATGAGAATAGCAGCACTGAAAGTGGAGAAAATACCAGACCATTCACTCAAAAAATGTATCTCTGATCCAAACTAAAAAGTCAATAAAAATGTACAGATAACATAGAGAGCGCAGACTGGTATTAGGTACCTATGTCTAGGCCAATGATTTCTACTTATGACGACCTACATATTTTCTAGATGCGAAAGATGACTGAACTCTTATCTGTAATTCGTATATTTGATGAATGCTATAAGTGATGAAACTATAAGAAAAAGATGGTGGCCAACATTGACAACTATAGCAACTGTATTTTTCTATAAGTGTATTTAATATATCAATACAGTCTTAGAATTAGGAAATGCTGTGATGCTGATATGTCCAAGCCATTAGGTTACTCTTCTATGAGCACTGAGGCAGCAACACAGTTCATTCTTCATGTTAAATTTGACTATATTTATTTGTCACTTGTCATTTTAAACCCAATATGAACTGAGTCTTCTTCTTTTTTTCATCACAGATTCATAGCATTTAATGCTGATTAGAGAGAAAATTGGGGGTACTTCTGTGCATAAATAAATGTTATAGTCAAACATTTTTATATCACTGCCCAGAATAGTTGAATTCATTTTATAACTGCMCCCTCCTCTCAATATTTTAATAAAAGCTGAGACCTGCAGTTTTCTTTAATGCATGGAAACAGTCATAACTGATTTTTCGTGCTGAATGGAGAACTTTTTGACTATCTACAAGAAAGCTTGACAATTTTTCAGATGAGCTCTCTGTTCTTCAGGTTAATGTGGGAGAACTGAAATGTACTCTCTAATTGGTAAATGGATGGATTGCCTAGAGATATACTTCAGGCTACAGCAATAAGACAAGAGGGTTTTCATTCTTTATGCATTATTTATGGTCATTTGTTTGTTGGTAACATCGTGATATGCCATTACCAGAGCTGCTGATTTAGGTGCCCTGAAATGTCTTAGACCTTTATGTCAGTGCCTTGAGGAGAAAGTCAGTGCCTCCTGAAAGAAGAAAAAGTAAAGTGGGTGAAATGCAAGACATACTAAAAACAAGAAAAATAAGGATATAATCGTGAAATAATGGAGTAAAAATTCTAAAATGAGTTTTGAACTAAATAATTATGAATCTTTTAGAGTTATTTTAATCTTACCATGTGGCTTTTTCTACTAATAATGTTTTAAATATCTTCAGCATCTTTTCATCACAAATACAGTTTGGGAAATATAGAAATACAACTTTTAAACTCTATCTTGTCTCTACACTGTTTTCTCTAGTGGTTTCAGATTTGAATAGAGTTTCCTATGTTCTAAAATAGTATATGGTACAAATATACTATGAGCTGTATTTTGTTCTATTACATGTCTGTCTCCCTACTGTTCCTTGTGACTTGCATTGTATTACTTGAGAAAAAATAGAGGGTAAAACTCGCAAAATTGTCTCAAACTCTGATACTTATCGAAAAGTAGTTTCATAAAGGCCACTTTTATTATTATTATTAWTAATAATRATAATAATAATACAATAATAATATATATGATAAGAATATGTGCTGTGTAAGAAAGGATGCCAGAACTTTCCCCAGAAAATACAATGCTTCAGTGACGTTAATTTTCATTCCTTTAAATACAGAATTGAGCTGTCATGTTTGTGACTGACCAAAAAGTCCTCATAATGGAAGAAGGTTCAGAGCAGATGAGCAACGGCAAAGTGCCCACGAAGCTCAGCTAAGCCATGTAACTGACCATAGCTGTTGCAGAACAACACCGAGGGGACTGGAGGATGGCCTTTTTTTCAGAGAAAGGGCTMTGTCAGTTGAGTGGATCAGCCGGTGGTGTAAATGATTCTTCCAGAGTTCATCAAAAGACTATGAATATCTCCTTGAGTTAGTTAGACCAACATAGAGGGAGTGTATACTTGGCTCAGCCCAACACAGAGTAGGAAAACTGAACAACTAACAAAAGAATTTTGAAGAAAGAAATGGGCTTGGGCTGGTTTCAACTCATATATTCCTTCCTTGTAACAGGGAACACCCACAATCAGTGATAGAGCGCATACTATAGAGATGGGTAATGGGAATCASATTTGTATTATGATTCAACTGTATATTGCAATTGATGCGTTTTGCTAAGTGTAACTTCCACTTTTATTATGATTTCGGTATCAGAAATCAGAAACCCATATAACATTAAACATCTTCAAATACATAAATTTGATATTAAACATTACATCCTCCATGTGTGGAATGTCTAAAAGAAGCTGGTCAGAGAGTGTTGGATTCCAACCACATTCCAGATCAAATTCCACAAAAATCTGAATCTCATAATATAGTTGGGATTTTCAAAAGTTAGTGATTCAAACTCYTTCTCAGCTGCTTCTTAAGCACACAGCCACTACAATTTTTAGCATTAAAAATCCTAAATAATTCAAGTGTAAGTACTAATAAGATTCATGCCTGAATTAATATGCGTGCGAGTTCTGCATGGTTTTGTAAATTATACTGAATGAATAGGGACAGATCAGAGGAACAGTATTCACATCCCTGAATTTTTGAGACTTAAATTCCCAAGGTACCATGAGATAGTTATCTTAAGTGCATTAAGAGCTTCAAACTAGCTACCTAAA
>NW_028186423.1:7020391-7034142 GCF_003343005.1 Rhea americana
ATAATTACCCAATCTGGAAGAGAAAGGAAAAATTAAGTGCACTGCCAGTTTTCAGCTGGTACAAACAATATGTGGCGTGTTTGATTTTAGTGAAGAAATTATTTCTAATATTGTGAGGCGGAATTAAATTGTCATTTTTTTCACATGTGATTTGATTTCTTGTGCATAATTTTCCTTTTTCCTCTGGAGTTTTATTTTTAAAAAGACTATAAATATTTGGAGTGAAATTTTTTTAGTGAATTTACGCTATTTCTTCTTTATTCTCATGCTATTTAGTCATGTTTGCTGTGATGCGCTCTTACGTGGGAAAAATTCCTCAAACACTTTCCCTGTTTACAGCTTCCTAGTCCTTATAATACAGAATTCATATAGGTTTCTGTTATCTTATTTCCAATCTCACCTTATCAAACTATATATTTGACAACAATGAAACCCACTACCATTACACTTTATTYTTCCCTGTGTTGGGACACTGTTGATAATTAGAGTACTGTTCTATGAATGAAKAAATTATACTTGATGGTATATAGAGAAATTGAAAGGGAAAGCTACAAATACTACTGAGAAAAGGGGAAAATAACAAATTTCCTTATTTGCAAACAGAGTAAGGGTAATTTTTTTTCCCTTCTCTTTGAAGTGCTTGATATAGTAAGAGACTGATTATAGAACTCCTTGGAACTCTGATGAATGCTGCCCACAGAAGTAAATAATATTAGGAAATATATGAATGATTAAAATAATAAATGTGAGACAAATATTCTGATAAATTGAAAGATGCTGTTGATATGATAAAGAATTATGGTTTAGCCTGTAAAAAAAAAAGTAGCTGGTTTGTCTCAGCTGAAACAGTCCTTTATGATGGTGACATACCGAATAAATCTTATATATTTTAGCACAACCATCTCCTAGAAATTGAATTATTCTCTGAGGGAATGCTGGTCTGTTCAGGTCATTGTAACAGTGGATTAGCTAAACAGTTTGGGGAATTCCGTATTTTTTTCCACTTCTGGAGCTTATCTCTGGATTAATAGACCGTTCTGGTACTATTAATTCCTTGTCACTTAAAATTGCTAATTTTACATATAAAAAGTAAATTATGGAGAAAATCAGAAAGAAATTATTTAAGATTTTTAAAGTTATCACTAGTTATATTCTACAGCTGTATTTCTTAAAAGAGATAAAGAAAAAATAACTCYTTCAGTATATATGACATTCAAATACACTCATCGTCAGATCAAGGACAGTGCTATAGAAATTAGAAAACTGTATTTTGAAATTGCCTTTTTAGACTGTTGGTTAACACTGCAGAAACTTACCATAAAACTTTTGGATACTTTTTAGTTTAAAGACAAGATTCTACTCAAAATTATACTAAATTCATTTGATTTAGTCCTTTCTGAGATGAGAACATGCAACAAGATTAAGAACATGCTTATGAATCAATTTACTATTCATTCTGTACTCGTCCTTTAAATACTGAATTTCAATCACATTTTATTCTAAAAGTCTACAGAGAAATACTTCTGTCTTTGTAGTCAGAAGAGATAGAGTTCTCTACTCTAATGATATATCAGGTTATGATTTCTCTTCCATACTGTCAAATTAACAGCCCAGGAGAGGTAGAGGTACAGAAAAGTTCCATGAACGACTATTTATTTTGCGTGTAATTAGTTGGTGTGGGCCMATTCCTTCATCACAGACTTCGTTTTATTGAAAAAGATGGTTAGGCTATATCCATATTTATTATTTGCAACAGGGTGGGTGCCCTGGTGAAGGCAGAGACGGCAGAGTTACTGAATSCCTTCTTTGCTTCAGTCTTTATTGCTCAGGAATTCCACAGCCTGGGGACAAGAGGGAAAGTCTGGAGAAAGGAAGACTTCCCCTTGATGAAGGAGGATAGGATTAGAGATCTTTTAGGCAAACTTGACAACAAACAAATGGGCCCATGAGTGCTGAGGGAGCTAGYAGACATTATCTAGACCACTCTCCATCATCTTTGAAAGGTCATGGAGAACTGGAGAGGTGCCTGAAGACTGGAAGAAAGCCAATGTCACTCCATTCTTCCAAAAAGGCAAGAAGGACRACCCAGGTAACTATAGGCAGGTCAGCCTCACCTCTATGCCTGGAAAGGTGATGGAACAGCTCATTCTGGATGTAATCTCTAAGCATGTGGATTAAAAGAAGACCAGAGGGTTATAATCTGTGGCACAGAGTCTAGTTGGAAGCCTGTAGCTAGCAGTATCCCCCAGGGGTCAGTACTGACTGGGTCCAGTCTTGTTCAACTTATTTATCAACAACCTAGATGAGAGGACAGAGTGCCTCCTCAGCAAGTTTCCTGATGATCCCAAGCTGGGAAGAGTGGCTGATACACCTGAGGGCTGTGCTGCCATTCAGAAATATCTGGGCAGGCCAGAGAGTTGGATGGAGAGGAACTTCCTGAAGTTCAACAAGGGCAAGTGCAGGGTCCTGCACCTAAGGAGGAATAACCCATGCACCAGTACAAGCTGGGGACTGCCCTGCTGGAAAGCAGCTCTGTAGAGAAGGACCTGGGAGTTCTGCTGGTCAATAAGCTGACCATGAGCTACCAAAAAGCCTCTGAGGCCAAGAAGACTAATGGTATCCTGGGATGTCAGCAAGTTCAGCGAGAGGACTATGAAAATGATTAGGGCWCTGTGGAGCATCTGCCCTATGAGGAAAGGCTGCGAGAGCTAGGCATGTTTAGCCTGGAGAAGAGAAGACTAAGAGGGATCTTATCAATGTCTACAAAAACCTTAAGGAAGGGTGTCAAGAGGGTGGGGCTAGACTCTCTTCAGTGGCGTCCAGTGATAGGATAAGAGGCAATGGGCACAAACTGAAACACTGGAAGTTCCACCTGAACATGAGGAAAAATTTCTTACCTGTGACAGTGACGGARCACTGGCACAGGTTGCCCAGAAAGGCTGTGGAGTCTCCTTCCCTGGAGATATTCAACACYCACCTGGATGCAATCCTATGCAATGTACTCCAGATGCCCTGGGTTCAGCACAGTGGGTTGGACTAGACGGTCTCCAAAGGTCCCTTCCAATCTCAACAATTCTGTGATTCTGTGACTTGTTACAAACTCCCATTATTGTTGGGTCTTTAGCATCTAAAACTTTGTGTATACTAACAAACCAAGCAGTATACAGAGTATTTCTGTCCCAAGGCCGAGTGTTGGTTTATAGCCTGTGCCTATACATTAAAACTCACCCCTCCTCATTAGCATAGTCCCATCAGATCTATTTAGTGGAAACAGTTCTTGACATACAATATCCCCAAACTATTGTCTGCAAGCACTGTCTGGGAGAATGATAAGCTGGCCTGAGGCAATATTAAAAATAATAAAAAAATGTATGCTTGTGTGCTAGCAATTAAAGCTAAGTATGGCTGTAATTAGTTTAATAATTTACCTGAATCCATCAAAGTCACTCCAGACAGAATCACCTCTACTATGTGCAGAGTGAAGTTCAAGTAGCCATTTATAGGATGGCTCCACTGTCCTTTGATCTTTTGTCAGCTGTGTTCGTTTACCATGAAGACTGAGAACAGAGTTCAAAATTAATTAATAATTAATCCATAATTAGCTAGGATCTGTCATTGCTTGTTCTGATAGGCTTCCATTAAGTTTAACCATAAAGTAAGATTTTACTTATCAGATTTTCATACACACCAGGATAAACTGTGATTTAAAGACATTAATTTTTAATAATATTCTCCTTTCCCTCATTATATATTGCCATGTAACTATTTCTTAAATATTGTGTCTGGACAAAAAAATTATTGTATCCGCAGTGGAGACGGAAAAAACATCCAAAATCTAAACATAACCCTAAAGATTACAGGAGCAGCGGTTTAGTAATACACTTCATATGTTTAATATTTAGGAGAATATTAGGATTTAATATCCCAACCATTGCATTTGAGACTACTAATCTAAATTCAGAGTATGCCATACAAATTAAAAGAAAAGCAGACTCAATCTATAATCATCTCTCTTGACATCATGAGAATATTTGTATATACTGTGAATGTATATAATTTAGAATGGTATAATCCTGTTTCCAATMAGTTTTCCTTTTTTTACTCCAAAGCATAATATAGTGATGATGAGAAAAGGCTACATTTTCAGAGATGTCTTCCACTTCTGCATACAAGTTGTCCTATTGAAAAACACAGTAGTAATGATGAAGGAGGATGGAATCAATYGTCATTCACTGAATGTTCAGAATAGACTATTTTATTTTTCCCACAGAACAAGATGAAATTATTGAGCTCTTTCTTGTATTCCACAGAATTTTAGCGCAACTAGCTCTTTCAGTTTTTAGAATTCTCTGAGGGATTTTTACAATATCAAGCTTTCTCTTTATCTATATCTGTATCCATTTATACCATTCTTGTTCTGGATACGTGGTGTCTCAGCTTAATTTATAATTTCCCAGTGCTGTTTCCTTGCTTTTATCATTCCCACTTGTACCTGACTTGCAATTGCAACTATGGAGAAAAGAAAAAAAAAAGTATTGAGAAAAGAGAAAGACAAATGAATAGAAGGAAAAAGTATAACAGAAAAYTAGTGCATAAAATGATGCACAAAATAATGAATACAAAGTATTAAYGAAATTGTGAAAGAGTAAATCTAAAAGAGTCAATCAACCTCCTTATAAATTTAAGATAGTCAAAAGCAAAACAGGAAAAATAAACTGTAGCAATGCCAGAATTCAACAGGGATGTACTTCTAAGAAGAAGAGATATGATATAGATTTATTCTTCTTCCAGCATATTGGCAAAAAACAAGTTTAAAGAAGAAAAAAAATGAGACCTTACATATGTTGATAGCTTTGAATAAAACAAGGAAAAGTGATTAGCAATGAACAAAGTTCAAAGTTCAACCCATTCACCCAGGTTCTTGTTGTGCAAAAGTAAAATTATTAATACATCAGAAATACTTTCAGTGCTAGTTGAATCACATTATTTTTTTCCTGTAACAGCAAACTTTTGGACACAACTTTGGGCAGTAAAGTATTGACTACTGAGTAAGCTCACTGAAGGCCAAATGGTAACTAGCGTATGATTATTTACTGGATTTACAGCAATGTGGGCTTACTAACCGAGAGTATATTCAGAAAGAGGTGATGCATTAAATAATGCATAATAAGTACCCTAACCAATAAAGTCAGTGAGAGACTTGCTATGGACTTTATGATTCATTAATCAAGGCCTTGGTACAGGGTAGGATCATTAAGCTGTAACACCCACAGAGCCCCATTTAAGAAAAGGCCAACCTTTATTCCCAGTGCTGTGCAGTTCCTCACCTCAAGACTCACTATTCAACTCAGTAATTATATATTACTTTAAATAAAGGGTTTGCAATCAGCTCTTGTAAATAGCCGAAAAGAATAAATACCAATAGAAATAACTTGATTGATCTGAATCAGGTAGCACCATTTTTAAGACTATTTATCAGAGCATAGCTGTAAAAAAATCAGGCTTATAGAAAAAAGTAGGAACCATAAAGWACATAAAAACTCACTTTTTATTGTTAAAACACATATTCTGTGTAAAAGGGAGCTTTCATGTTAAAGAGGGAAAATCATATGCAYTCCTAAATGTTGATGTACCAAATGTTGTACAATGTGATAATGAGACTTTTCAGTGATATAAGAACCATTTGTTTAGCTCCAGGTCACTGCTTTACAAGGCAATTTTTGAAATAAGGCYTTAAAATCTAATTCTGATGAGACTGGTATTTAAATGATAGTACAGAAGTAATTGCCTGTATGCTCAAAAACTGATATTAGGCAAACATATGCAGGTACCAGCTTTGCACAAAGTACTATATACGTACATCTGTTAAACATGTCTCTATAATGTTTTTCTAGTTATAATAATTTGCATTGTGCACATTTTTTTTTGCATTAGAATAATTAACAGTGATGCCTAGAATAAAAATAATGTCTGTTCAATCCTCCAGTATTTTCACAGTGTTCAGTTCTTTTGACTAGTAGCATATTTAATCTGTATACAAACTTTATGGGTGTATACACCTTCATTATTATCCTTCTAACCTATGTGGATCAAGGACCTTCCATCTTAAATAATCAAATAGRAAATAAATGCAGATGGAATGGAATACTACTATGGGTGTTAGCAAAAATATTTTATGCTTAAGCTAAGTAAGCATTATTTAATAGACAAAGGAAAGTATACTTTAAATATAAGGTGTAGTATAAGTAAAGTAAGTACAAGTTTAAAGTAAATATAGATAATTACTTTTAAACAAATAGTTGCTTAATAATGCATTGTTACATTAATTTAAAGTCATATAATTAAAATGATATATAGGCATTCACTATAATTGCCATTCCACTGAGAGAAAGACTAGAAATGAGGAAAGATCTATTAGGTCACCTAGAATGTCCCTTCCCTAAATTATAGCCTGTGTATTTTGTTCAGCCTATCTATAAATGACTCAATTGTTGTAAAATTTCTCTACTTCACTGAGAATTCATTCCATTGTTCAACAGACTAATAGAACTTACTAATCTTGAAGGCTTTATCTTAATATTCATTTTTTTCACTGTTCATTTTTATCCCATTTTCCTAATTATGCCCCCAGGATCYACTCTGAGAATGCATCCACTTTATAAAAGCATATATTTTAAATATTTACAGACAACTTCTTATCCCTCACTAAGATCTCCACATTCCTCTTACTCAAGTTTGTAATGTGTTTATTTAAGACCAGATATTCAAAAAAAGAATGTCCATAGAAAGGTCATACTGAGGGTAATGACAGTAAAGTACTTGCTTAAATAATTTTCAATTTATAAATATAAYGATCTAGCCAAGTTGTGCAAAGGTGGTAAAGAGTATATTTTGAATGCTGGTGCTACAAATGAATTCACTCAGTTATATTATTCCTTTCTCAATATATGAAAAACAGTTTACATGGCTTTACTTTTAGAGGTCAGTTGAATAGCCTCAGAAMAGAAATACTGCATTATTTGAGATGACCTACGTTATCTTGATCTACGTGTCAGTCCTAACAGGCTCAATACTTGTCAATACTTTATATCTACCAAGCATCGAGTCCTGACCTGTCAATACTTCRTATCTGTCAGCCACAACAGACCAAGATATTGTAGGGCTTCTCATAGTATCAGGCATCTATATGTAGATAAYCGAACTGAGGTTAGTGACTGTAGATATGATTTTCAAATACTAAAATGAATTCAAATTTAGAATATAAGACACTGTTAAGTTAGTGCTGTCAGATCTGTTTGCACAGGTTTGCATTTAAACAGATGTAATAATATTTTCATATTAGAGTCCTTAAAACAGTGTTTTTTTTTTTTTTTTTTTTTTTTTTTTTTTTTAATGCTTCACTTGGTGCTTTATTCCATTCTTCTACTTCTCTCTGCTCCATTTCTACTCTCAGAAAATAATTTCTGTGTTGGTAAATAGTTGTCAAATTGCACACACAACTGTAATCTTAGAAGATCAGATGGCAGATGAAATTTCAAAGGCACTATAAMGTTCTGTGAACACAGTTTCCAAGAACAGTTTGTACTTCTGGAGTTTGAAAATCCATGAGTTATCAGGTACCTTTAACACAAAAGTTGGATCGAGTGCATTAGTTTTGAATAATTATAGATGCAGCTCTGATCTGCACAAYAGAATGAAAAGAAAAATTCAGTGTGGGATAATGCAGTTCAATGAATACTGGTCTTGCATGTCTTCCTAAACAGCAATAAAAGTTTAAGTTAAAAAAATAAAAAACAAAAAACAAAGCAATTCAGAACAGAGCAAGAAGACAAAATGTTGTTGGAAAAAGAAAACAACTCATAYGCAATAAAACTATTTCAGTTTATTATTCCCTGGACCTTCTAGTAATACAGAAGTTTTTTCTCCAACTGTTATTATTGCAAGGAAAACTTCAGTTACAAATTAGTCCCCATATATAATCTGGGGACTTAATCTGGCATCTGTTATAACTACTGCAAGCCTGTGGTGTCACATAAATAATAATTACAAGCACCTTCTCTAACAAAGCCCCTGTTTTCTTTTGCTGTGTAGCTTCACAACTGTTTCACTAGAAGATAATTTCTGTAGTAACACAGCCAACCCATTCTCTTCATGTGACTACACCATGATATGCTTAGTAATTATTTATGATTCCACAGCATAATCACACATTTTGCAAGACTGAGTTGAATCTGTGCCTTTACTTTGTGTCCATTTTATTAAACTATTGACTTTGCTGACTTTACCATTGTTAAATTTGATCTATCCAGGTTCTATCAACATTTTTGAATGCCAACATGTATTTTGGGGTTTGACCTTTTATTTCTCTATATTTATAATTGATTGTATTACATTTGCTTGCTTAGAACATACTTAATGGAGATGTACCTCTCCTATTTTGGAATAGTCATAGACATTTAAATAAAGTCATTTTCTTGTTACATAAGTTGCATATTCATGTCACTCAGATTTATATCTCATTATAAAGATCAATGTTAATTCTGCTGTTGTAGAAAGGGGTCTTGTTTACTGTGCATAAAGCAATGTATGCTACAATATTTTTTCAATACAAACGCAGACTTTCAAGAATTGGTATTATTAGACCCTCAGAAKTTATTCCAATGTTTTCTTTAAAATTTAGTGTCCAGCACAATTCATTTGTGTTTTTCTCGCCTTGAGAATCAGCCACTGAAATATTCTCTTCACTGATTTGTTTCACAAATCTTTTTGGCTGAACATTAGTGTGCATAGGAAACAGATGTTCTATTACTGACAATTACTTAAAAAGAAAAAAAAAAAGAACTGGAGTAATCCACAAATCATTATACTGCTTGCTCTTAGCCCTTTGCTGAAAATAGTACTTGTGTAAGCAATGAAAATCAGTTTTCCTTCCCAAGATACTTTATGAGATCTCWTACAGAAGAATATAAACAAAAACTGTACACCCGCATTTCAAACACACTTTACTGCACAATGCATTACAGCAATGCCATTGTTGCAGCATTCAAYCACGTTACTAAATGATTTTCCCATGATCCACTTGGAATGGTGTATTTAACTATAAATATAGACTTTCAACACACATTTAACATGAACTGTTAYAGAATTAGTTTTCTATACACAGATGTATCTGCATAAGCATATTGAAAATTACAATACATTTCAATGTAAACGCACCAACTTTCTGCTAAATCGTCATTATTCTATCCAGACTCAATACGGAGATAATTGATAGAAAGCTCACTGAATTATCTTAAAACTAAAGGGAATAAAATTTAATTCATTGTTTTAATGTTATAAGATAGTTTCATTATGCATTGCTTTCTCTTACATATTATTAGATATATGCGTGAAATGCCTAAAAATTGCTATCTCTTAGCTTTAATTTCTTTATTCTGTTCATAAGATGAAAGTACAAACACAAGCTTACATGCCTCATACAAATAAAAGAAATATTGATATGCTTTTGACTAGTAGACATGAAATTTAAATTTTGCAGCTAGTCATGATCTTAAATTGTCTGTACATCCACTCAAATGTCAGTTCCAAAAGACTCTGAAAGATCTCCAAATAGAAAATGCTTTTTCTTTCCCTCAAAAACATTAATTCTCTCATTTATTTTCTATCCTTCAGTACCTTTTTATCCTTGTTATTTCCAATGAGGACTTCTGAGATGTCCTTTTATCTTCAAAAAACTCATCATCTCCTTTCCCCCAAAACTCAAGATTTCAGCTTGTCTGTCAAGGCAGAGGTTTATTTACCAAAATAGATATGAGATCTGAGCAGCCAATACCATTATTACCCAAATAATTAGCCTATTGATTAGCAGCTCTCTAGATCAGATGACCAGTATGTCCTTGCTACTCAGGGTCATAGAAATCTTCCCTTTCAAGTTTTTTCTTTATTCCGTTCAATGAATCCAAAGATCGTAGAATGTGTTTCTTTATTTATAGCCCTTATTAYATGGATTTATGTGCTGACCRATTAAGTCTGTTTTTAGTTTAAAAYACAATTAGCAATCTGACCATGTAAAAAACTCAAGACAATATAAAATACCGTGTTTCACATTCTAACCACCCCAAACCCTTTCTCATTATTGTTTGTGTAATTTTTTTGCAAGCTTATTGAGTACAGATTTTTCAGCTGGTAGGTATTTATGTCAGTAAGATCAAGGTTTGAGTCTGGACTATACTCTGATGAAAAATAGTTTAGTTTCTAACACTACCTACTATAAAGTAAAACTCAGAYTGTAAGTAAACTTCTCTGCATGTCACAGTTCAAAGAGAGCATCAGACCATTTCCCCCTCAGTTTCAAGAAAAAAAATGGTTAATCTAGTCTTCCTCTACAGGAAATTACTACCTACTTCTAGTTTCCACAGCAAAGGGATATCTGAGAGACCTACAACGGTCAGTTATCGGACTGAAATAAAAGATCTATTTGATCTTATCAAAACCATCCTGAAAGCTGTCTTTATCCAAATAGTAATTTTTTTCTAAAGACTATTAATGACTTCTACCATAGAGTGCATATGTGGACCACCTCTGTGTGATACTAAGTTGCCTTGATAGTATATTTATTAGCTGTCCATGCATAAACATATCTTAAAGAAACACTCAAGCTCTCATCCCTAGCAGGGAGAGAAGTCCTTCTAGAAAAAGCCTGGGAACTTCTGAGTACAAAAAAAAAAAAAAAAAAAAAAAGAAGAAGAAGAAGAATTTAAGATAGATTTGTCTTATAATCGATTACTCATTCACTTTTGCCCTCCCCCTAATCTGTGTTTCTAACTGCCTCTGCATCTCTCTGTGCCCAAGGAGATAATTATCCTATCTCCAACTTTTCTCTTTCTCTATGTCTTTCTTTCCTCTCYTGTATTCTCATCTATTCTGCACATAAACTTTTCTTCCAGAGATTGTCTGATCCATATCTAAATAAACTCTGAGCTATTGTTCTCACCTTGCATTTCACTTTTAAATTTACTACCTCTATTTCAGACCTTTAGAATGGCTTGAATGCCCAAAAGCTTGGTGGATTTTTTTTTTTCAGTCATGTCAGTTAGTTCAATAAATAAATATTACCTCTAAGGATAGATTTTCTCTCCTGCCAATAAAAATAATTGTATTTAAAAATAATTAGCCCAAGAAAAATTGTAATTTAAACTTTTATATATTATAGAAATAAGTAGCCCAAGAAGCACATGAACATTGCAATTAAGTGATAGACTCAAACCCATTCCCAAGGTCAGTAACAAGCTGTTCTGTTGATCTCTCAGAGACAATAGTTGAACATGCATAAATTTAGACTTCTAGATATATCAGCCAACACATAAACAGAGATGGCATTTTTGGAGTTCTGAGTGCCAACCAATTGCCAGTAATATATTTTGGCTTATAAATTTTTGTTACAAAGCCTCCAAGGCATTGCTAAATTATTTAAATGAGGACACTGAAAATTTTGCTATATTTAATATCTAGAAGTAGAACCTTAATAAATTCTTATTAGATAAATTTTAAATGCAGAGTAAGAGTAACTAATGAACTTCACACACTTTTGTTCTATTTTGCTTCCTTTTTATGTAATTCTGTTTCCATTGCATTTCTTACCAAATTTTATTTGTCTCAATTGTATCACATCTACCATTTATATCTTGTTTTCAGACTCACATAAACCAATTAACAATTCTGTTAAAGTGACTGTCTCCCATGAATTCAGTAGGAACAATAAGCAGTAGTATACATATATGTAGTAGATACATATGCTACTATTTCTGTTTAATATGTATCCTGCTTAATATATATCTGTACTGAAAAAGATTATCATGTTTGAGTAATGAGTTGTGTGCAAAAAAGGTAAGATGTCACTTAACGACCGCATTAAACCATTCAAAATACTGCAGTTTACTTGAGAAGGAAGACTATACGAAATTTAACACGGGGTCCCAGCAATGCTTTAATGATTAATATATGTGTATTTATTTTTCAGAAATTGTACTTACATTGTCATCTTCATTCCAAAGAGATGTAACTCTCAAAAATAATAATCTAACATTCAAATCTGTTGCARGACTGATATTATTTATAAATGTTTTCATTTTATTGATAACTAGTTTCTTTCAATTTAAGCAAATCTGTGGTTTAAGTTGAGACAATCAYTGATGATGAGCTACATCGGATATTGAGTTTCCATCTAAAATTCCACCTACTATTTAGACAATTTTGTTTTCTGAGTCAAGGTAAAACCATATACGGAGGTTTCCACATTTTCTTCAAAATACTCAGGTAATTATGCATGTTTAGTAGCTCATTTCTGCTAGAAGTTTGTAATCATATAACACTAGTAAGTAAAGCCAAATTTTACTCTTCTTAATGCCACTGGTGATTCTCTATACATACAGATCACACACACACACACACACACACACACACACACACACACACACACATATATTGCTGTTTTAGAGGCTAGGACATGAAAATAGGGACTTATCTTTGAGAAATCAAATTGCAGTCAAATATTAACATTAAAAAAGAAAAAAATAAACACATTCTTCTTAGAAAGAGTTTTTTTTTCTGAAGAGGTAGTAGAGTCTCAGTTACTGGAGGTCTGCAGAAACAGCTCAGGCAAAGACCTTGGAATTATACACTATCTATGTTTAGAATAGAATAGATTCAAAATTTAAATAGCATAATAGAATGGATTACAAGAGCTCAAAATTTAAACGAGATTTCAGAATTATTTGTGTCTAAATTCAAAATTGCAATCCTTGAGCTCTAGATTCAGACTCAATCAGACAATACTAATGCTAAATAAACACTATTTCTACTCTCCTAATGTCTCGAGCTGAACTTCTGCAGATGCTATAATTCTTTCTGCCATAGATCCAGCCAACYCTTAGATTCCCTTGGAATCTAGGTACCATTCTGGTGTTCTTCATGTAGCTCATAAAGGCATATATCCCAAGGAGTGATTATGGCCACTGGCAAAGTAGTGCAGTGTAAAATGGTCCTTGCTCAAATGTCATCGTGCCTAATAAAGAATTTGCAGACATACTTGATTCTCAACATTTTTTTTTGTATGTATGTATGTATATATATATGAAGAGTTACAGTCACAAGCACCATCAAAATGTGATAGCRGTGTTTTAGTAAGACACTTAGGACACATCTCATATGTGCTTAGACCTTGGCATGAGGGAATATAAAAACACTGGAAGCCTACTGAGATTAGTATTAGAGTACTTTGCAGGGTAAACTTGAATCTTTTACCCATCTTGTCTGTAAGCACTCACTGAAGTGAATTGCCCCCTAAACTTGTACCTGATTTTTTCTTGGAGGGAACTAAATAGTTCAAGCCGAAGTACAGCCAAGCAGTCAAGCAATTTAAATACGAAGGGACAAGCAAATGATAGGCAAAGGAACATTGCATATTTCATTTGTCTCTGCATATATTCAAGAGTTAAAGTGATCTAACTAATAAAGCAGTCTACTGCAYGTTTTTTTGTGCACTTTTCTCGACAATATGAATGAAGAAATGTCCAGACATTACATTTTTGAGTGTTTGCATGAAGATATTTCTGGATTATGTTTGATAGTTACTCCAAAATGTCAGCAGCTTTGCAAATTTGAGAGCAGGACAGTAGGCAGTTAACTGCTAATCAATGAAAGGCCATGTCTTCTCTGATCTAGATTAGGTGCTTCATCAAAAAAAAAAAAAA
>NW_028186423.1:7034165-7108801 GCF_003343005.1 Rhea americana
AAAAAAATCAAAGTATCATCAGTGAAGCTATTGACAATCAACATGCATGTGACTTGTTTACATTATTTATATCGACATCAAGTCAATAGGTCTCTAGATAAGAAAATTAATTGCTTACCATATTTGAAAAAGCTAAGCTGTTAGTTTTGCATTTAGAAGCCAAAAGGCTAAATTTGGAATTGATATACAAATTTGCCTTAAGGCATCTTCTATTATTTCAGATTGTCTCCACTCCCTATTCAAAATCTGTGAAAAAAAAGTATGTATATACATATATATATATACACATATATATACRTATATTCACCTTYTCAAGGCTGAACGGATTCTAAATGTGCTATTTACATCACAAGAGGAAGAAATGTTGAAAGAGCTAGCTCACTTCATAGATCATTACCATTCTTACTCCTCAGTGTTTAAATTACACCAGTTTAGAATCACTTCAACACTGACAGAATAAAAGCTCTATCTTTTAGACAATTTGAAGATAACATAATCTAAATTGGAATAACGGGATCAAATCTTGGCAATAATCAAACTGCTTTTCATGTCTCAGAATATGGAAGTTCATTTACAGTTCTTTTAAACAAGCAAGAAACTACGTTTAAATTCATTTTTTTAGTATCTTAAATGTCAATGTGAAATAGACATTATTTCAATATTCTAATAACATTTCACATATAGCATCGGTTGTCTTCCAAAACTGGCATTGTCTAACAGATTTTTTTCACAACTTTAATACTATTGTTTTGTGACTAGTTTGTAATTAAGATTGATGTACATAGACTAAGAAAGTCTACAGCAAGAGGAACACTCTTTTGACACTGCAGTTTCTAGTATATAGTACTGTATAGTATAACTACATGTCAGCAGAATCATAAAACCTATAAAAGGACAGATTTGTAAATAGTAAGGATTGTCATGTAGTTTAACAACTTGTACAATGTAAGACATTGAACATAACCCAGTAATTTTGGAAATGAAGGCACTATATTGTCTCAGTTTTCCTATTAAACTTCTACTACATCACTACATAAATATTGTTCTACTTCTTTATATTGCTGGAAAACTTTTAATTCAACCTTTAACCTTTTATTTTCATTTTTTGGATCACTAAGAGATACAGTTCAAAAAATTATTAAAATTTATATAAAATATCCTTCAAAATACRGTATTTATATCTGAACTCATATTTTACAAGAAATAATAGTAATAATAAGAAGAGAATGTAAAAAGACTGGAAGTAAAGTCATTTCCTTTCCTTTTTTCATTCACTACCCTTTACCTTCCCACTCCAAAGCAGTTGAAGAACGGGGAAGAGATAATGAATTCAGTGAAATACAGTAATGCTCAGGATGGGCATGTTATTGCGACTATGAACACATGTATGCGCGGTGATAATAATGAAAATATTTAGTTACAGCATTCACACAGAGAAGTGTAATACCTTTTCAAAAACACTCATGCACTTCTGTGCATGTATACATTTACTGACTCTTCTCTGCCTTGAAATGCAATAGGGAAACCGCAGTGTGCAGAGAGAGATACTCTTTGGCATGGGGTTTCAGACAGAAAACATCCGGAAAAGAAAGGTGTTKAGAGTCAGCACACTTACACAGAGGCATGGAAGAAATTGTTGAGGCCTGACATGAATAYTAATTCCTGCCCACATGCACAGCCTAGAGTCCTCCTCACTTCCTACTTGAACGGCAAGGAGACTTAGGACTGCTCTGTGGAAAGCAAAGATCTATAAACAGACTTTTAACAAACTGAGAGCAAGAGAGGAAAAATAGTAAAACAAAACAAAACAAAACAAAATAAAATAAAATAAAATAAAATAAAATAAAATAAAATAAAATCCTACCATATTATCTCCCTGGAAGGTAAAAATAAAAGGAGGCCAGCATGAGTAACAGGCTTGTCTGCTCTCTTCCTGTGCTATTCAGCTGCTGCAAGAGGCTGAACTGTAATTTTCAGATGTCTCAGGTAAGCAAAACTAGCGATGAGGCGAAGAAGGCTCGCTGATGACAGTCATTTCTTAACTATCCCTCTCTGAGAGACTGTATCTTATGCAAAACATTTCTGTTCACGTTCAGATTTAATGTTCCTATACAGTTTGAGAAATCAGTATCAAGGAGAGAGGAAGTATTTGTAAAATTTGTTTGTCAACTAAGATACACTTTCGCAGTTCAAATAAAATTGCAGCACTCTAGTTGCTCTGTATAACTTTTTCTTTTTAATAAATAAATAAATAAGCAACTGTGATATTGTCAGGGAAGTTAAAAGMAATGCTGATATATGTCAGGGCGCCGCAGAGCCCGTCAGGTCCCAGCTGCCAGGTCCGKACCGGCCACCCAAGGGGCGCAGGGTCCCGCTGTGGGGAGCCAGAGCAGCCTCAGCGCCGGGAACCGGCTGGGGCCGGCTGATGCCGGTTGGGGCGGAGCCTCCCCAGGGCCGAGGTGGGCGGGGGGGGTGTGGAAATGGTGCTAGGATGTTAGTGCTGCCGGGGCTGTCACAGAGGAAAAGAAAYAGCAAATGGAAGGCAGAAGAAAAGGAAAAGCACAACAAGATGAAAGAAGTGACACCAACTGCCTCAGACACACGCTCCAAAGGGAAATAGGGATTTCGGTAAGTTTTCTAATACATGCAGTGTCAAAACCACATCATTAGTGTGCTCTTAATAAACTTGTTACTACTGAGGTTCAGTAAATAAGGGACATAAATTTACTTGCCACATCATTACCAAAAATGAAGCAGGTAATAAAAGTATAATTTCATTCTTATGAATTGGAAGAAATAGTTTAAGTATTTTAATTAGCAATTGACTAGATGACTACCACTATACTAAAATAAATGCCAATTAACATGCTAATTTTTGGCAATTAATTGATATCCAATCAACCCACTACAGTTATTTTGTTAAACACCAGTTAAATCCTCAAGCTTTTTGCAAGTTTAATTTATCAATTACAGTGCAAAAGCACATTTATTGCTGGCATGCTTGGGTTAATTATAAGGCAACTAGATTAGGCTACTATTACTCTTTTAACTTTATTAAATCTTATTAAAAAGGTTATGTATTTAGTGTACAATAAACATTTAATCTAATTTAAATGGTTGAATTTAATTAAGTATTCAAAGTTTTATGCAACTATGTAATGTTAGAGGAGAATTAAACAATATCCTAGGCCTGAGAACATTTCTAAACTTTGTCTGCATTTCTCTTGTCATTTCCTAATATATTTAAGAGACATGTACAGCATCAGGAGCAGAAAAATGTTTATGTTCTAACTACATTGATGCTTAATGCTTATAAAAAAAGGATATTTTTAGCTCCTTATGATACTCCATTATGTTTTTTTTTTTTTTTTTTTTTTTTTTTTTTTTTTTTTTTTTTTTGCTCTTCCACAAAGGTTTGTCAGTACTTGCTTGTTAAAACATTTGCTTTATATAATGAGAAGTAATTCAAAGAAAGAAAGTCAAGAAAAGTTATACGTAATTCTTGTCTTACCTTATTCTGTATAGATCAGATAAAAATAGACTGATTAAAAAAAAGATGATCATTTAGTGTAGAAGAGAACTACATTCCATGAATTTTGAAATCTGTTAGARTAGACTCTTTTAATAACAAATAATTATAAAGTTGGTATTGAGTAAAAAAATCCATTATAAGTACCCTAAAAAGACCTATATTTACTTCAAACACTTGTTTCAGTTACTGTTGTAAAAATAATAATAAAAAAATCAGGTTAAGAAAGATGAAAAATGGTTAAGACAGCTAATAATTTCTTTTAGAGTCCTTAACGCGGAAAGTTCTCTATACAATTTTGTCTTTATTCCTTGTAAAGAGGAGAATAAAAATGGAAGCATAATTGATATTCATAAAGAAGATGAGGAGCTTACCTTGGTGGGCTTGCCTAATTCCTATTGTAATTAATTGATACAGAGAACACACCTCAGGAGAAGCAGCACTCTTTCCGTTACTTTATCAGTTAGATTTATGTTTTAAGCCTGAGAGTAAAGAGTGGCATTTTTTGAGCAAACGAACATATYTGTAGTAAAATTGTATTAGAATTGTATTTTGAAAGGTTGATTAAAGCTCCAGGAGTTTATAAAGATTGTTGATTTGCTTATGTATTTATTTGAGCAGCTTAGTGGGATTCTAACAAAATGATAGATTAAAGTGCCAGTTCATCGTTTATGTGRCATGGCATATGAATCAATAACCATGTTTTGAAGGTTTTCAAGTTCTTTTAGTTTTGTTAGCTTGCCAAAGTTTGTGCTATATATCGTTAAATACTGAGACAATCTCAGCATTACTTTTTTACTCTTTTTAGAGCTTAAAAAACTTGCAAACTATAGTTTATCATCATTAAAGAAAAGAATTATGAGTTATATTTAACAGCAAGCCAGTTAGAAGTGGAGTGAGTTAAACTGGACATTGCAATGACTAGGTATTCATTCATATTTTAACAAATTTCCATTGAGAATACTTTCCTATAATTAAAGTGAATAAAAATGGTGCATCACATTAAATAAAACGTAAKGTGAGCTAAATCGGGCTTGAGCAAGTAGATCTACATTTCATAAATAGATTTTTTGTCATTTTTCTTTTCAAATAATTGAGCACTGCATTACTTGTTTAAGTGTATGCACAGATACCAGATACCCTCTCAAATGACTTTACTAATAGAAAATATTCAAGAGTTTATGCATTCTGAAATGGTTGGTTTAAATAAAAAGGCGTTAACTGTCAATGGTCCAAGTTTTGCTTTTTTATTCATAATGAATACCTGAAAAAATCTTGTGGATTGACCAGAGGTATGTGTTGCTTCTTTGCTTCCTTCTCCTTCAACATACAGTGCTAATTTGTTCCTGAACATGTAGTACAAAAGATAATTCCCCAGGAATCCAACATCTCAAGAGTTAAGACTTCACAGTGATCCTTGCAGCAGAATCAGAGCTCTGCACCTGACTTCCCCAAATCAGAATTAGATGGTTGAAATTTCAGGTTAATTACCTGCACACACCCTACTTCAGTCAGAGACAATACACTAAAGATRCATATACATCAGATTTGTCTGGACTCACATTCAGCATTTTGGGRATGAAAATAACAAAAACAGAGAATTAGCGCTTATTTAAAAGTTGGAATCAAAATTACTAAGAAAAGTAATAAAATGTCATTCCACATGAAAGCTTGCCAGCATCAATTGTTCCCAGCTTCTGAGGAGCCCGTCTCCAAGTCCTGCTGATGAAGAAAGAATGAAGAAAGGACTTCCMTAGGAACAGCAGTGTTCTAAATGAAGCTCCCAACAGCAGCTTTCCTTACAATCATCCAAGGGATACCAAGGGATATCGAGAGGTCTTTTAATTTCTTTTTAATGCAAATTAAATGTTACAGCAATTGTAAAGCAACCTACCTGTCCTCCTTTAGCTCTCTTTGGGATGCTACCATACCACAGCTTTAGCTGCTTCTTAGAGCGTGGGAGAGCAGAAATTAAGAACTCCTTGGTTTCCTTGGTTTTGTATTATCCTTGATGACAGTGTTTTGGGGAGGAGGTTGATATTTAATCTTACTTTATTATTTGAGGTGTCAGTTGCCAAATGTAACAACAATCTCTGCAACCTCTTCTGAGGGATCTAGCTGTCTGCTTTAGGCTAGCTCTGATACAGCAGTGCTCTGCAATCTTGGATAAGACCACAGTGAAAAGAGCTCTGTGAGAAAGCGCTGGGAGAGATCTGAAGGAGWCCTCTCCTTCCACTTCTGCCCTTGGTTTGGGAGCTGTGTATGTGCTCAGGTCTTGATCCTAACCTGAGTATCATAGAATCATAGAATGGTAAGGTTGGAAGGGACCTCTGGAGGTCATCTAGCCCAACTGTCAGCATAGCTCATACAGGGATTGGGCCCACGACCTTAGCATTAGCAGCACCGTGCTCTAACCAACTGAGCTAAACCTAATCCCGTCATGGCTAGCCAGATTGACCTCATTGCTGCAGTGTTGTCTGACAACCCCTGGGCTGTTGACTGACCCTGGTTACTGTCACCAGGCTTGCTGTGCTTGCCTTGTTTAGGTACTACAGGTCTGTGTGCCCAGYGGCTGAGGGCACAGCCTTGAAGGCCTTACTTCACCCTCAGCTCACAGCTCCCCACCTCTTCTGCAGCAGCTCGTTACTCCGCACGTCTTCTGTCTTGCTGCTTCCTGACTATGTCAGCTGAACTGCAACATTAAATATTTCTTCCTTTTCCACACAATAAAGTGAATACAGTGAAACTGCTCATCACCTTTGGAGAAGATTGCAAATCTCTTACTAATTCGGGTAAAGTACGTAATGTAAATGGCTTAAAAAATAGATTGATGTTTTGCTAATTGACTCTAATAACCAATTCTGGTATTTTTGTAAAACTGATCTTAAAGAAAAGAAAACTTAAGACTTCAAACTGATGTTAAGAAAAAAGAATTTAACAATTCTAGAAGGAATGAACCTTCTAGACCACACTTGATGAAACTGCAGACCAAACTGTGTATAATTAAAAAGCCAGATTTAGTCCTGGAGCAGATTACTGTGGAATAGCTTTACTCAAGCTCSACTCAAGTAGATTTACTCAAAATCAGCATAAAATGTAACCTATGGTAGAAATGATATCGCTTTGTATTGTTAAGAGCTAGAAGTGTTTTAAACATGTCTTTAGTACAATTACCTGTAATACCATTCAAATCAGGAAAGGAGGTTGAAATATACTTTTAACAATAAATACTATTGCAACTATATCTGGGTGAATAGAGAGGCAAATACATTCAGAGCACTGTCATAGTTGAATCAGTTACTAATTTCTTTTTGRCTGTATCCACACTATCAAATTTTATTGTCATATATGAAAATACTTCAATGGAGTGAATGGCAGCAGAAAATTAATTTCATTTCCTCGAATTTATTTCAGAACTSAACAAASTCATTTCTCTGATAAAATTTGTACTGTTTGGACAAAGTCTAGTGACAGAAGGACATATTATCAAGAAGCAGATAAAATATGTATGATCGATCAGATATATCAGATACTTGCTATGGTCAGTTCATTATGTCTAGCCAAAAGATTCAGCTATCATAACAGAAAACAGTCATAGAATAATTTAGTCTAGAGAAGCAATATCAAAAAGTTAATTTTAGGAATACTCTCAAGAAATTAAAGAACATAAATCACAAAATGCCAAGCACCCTAGAGAATGACTTTATAGTGTAAGATACAAAGTCTAAAGTCTGYTCATTTAAAAATTTTAAGTAGTTTTCCAATGTAGAACAATATGCACAATCTATGAGCGTTTGTTRATCATAAAAGGACAATCAACTTGGAAAATCAGTTACACACTCTGCACTAGTATTGCTATTGTTCTGTTCTTATAAATCCTGGAAGATATTTGGTGTTAGAAAGACATATGTTCTTTAGCAGAAATCAGAGGTGTGAAAAAAAATCAGCAAAAATCAGTGCCATGAATTTATTTCTGTAATTTAATTACAAGAAAAAAAAATGAGTCTATAACTTGAAAAACAGTTCTTTTGTTTTTATATGTAAAATATGTATTTTTAACAATTGACATGTAGATGTGAAGAAACAAGTGATGCTTTCAGTAAACTGAAGCCAGTCAAGCTGATAGCTATAGTCAGTTGATTGAAAAGCACAAGAAGACTCAGACAGAAAAAAATGAAAAAACATAYAGCAGTTATCTGTGTCAGATGGAGCAACATATCCAAATGAAGGAGATTCTAGCAACACTTTAAAAAGATATTTAAACTAGGTACAAATGTAGGAAATGCAAGAAATTATTCTTTTGTTAGCATTAAAATCTTATACCAGATACTCAAAGGAAAACATGTAAAAGAAAAATAAAACACAGGTTTTTCAGAGAATTGTACCAATTGTATTATTAGTTCATCAGCAAATAAAAGAAAGATTCTAGTTTCATCCATAGCTATGTAAATTCCCTTTTCAATTTCCATATTCTCATGCTGGTGTTTTTCTTAAGTTTTATAAAATACCAGCTCATTGAATCTAGTCTTACAAGCATTTCGATGCTTAGCTGAATTCCAGATACTGCAGTTTCAGTATTTTTTCCTCACAGTGGTATCTTATGTTCAATATTAAAGTGTTCCTCAATGCARTATGTGGGGATAAATACAGGGTTGAGAACCAGATTCAAGACAGAGTGCAATGATCAGAGATTTCCCTAAGCTAACTAATAGGAAAACACAAATATTTTGTCCTATGCAAATCTTTTCTATCCGTGCCTTTCACCCATCCTCCTACTGTGCCAAGAACTTCTGAGGAATATGGAGATTAAAGATCATACATGAACAAAAAAAGCATCTCTCTTAAAAAAATATTAAAAGATATTTCCGTATATTATAGATACAGTTATTCTAGAAATTACAAAATTATTCTAAAGGAACTACAGGTATAAAAAGTGAAACATACATATGTATTTTATTCCATAACTAATACCCTTTTTTATCCAGCTCTTTGTATAGTTATATTTTTCTAAGTTTTATATGCGTATGCCTAAAACCTTAAATATAGATGGTTTTCACAGGCTATAAACTAAAACGAATTAGACAGTTCCCTAATCAGTAGGGAATGTTACAACAGGCTAAGACTAGCACAGGCCAAGCACGCCCGATGCCCTTTTTATTAATAAAGGGAAAATCTTTACTTGTCTACAACCAAGAAAGTCTTAGGCTGGGAATTAACACCTTGAAATAATGCTTAGCACCTTTTCTTAAGGCAAAGCTATACTGTGTAACTCTCTTTAATTTGTATCTTGGATCCAGTTGAGAAGGTAACCCATTATAAAGGAAGCTATCATAGCAGATTGAATGCAAGTCAATAAGTCACTTGCTTCCAGGGTCAAGGATTGGTTTTTAGTGCTCCTTTGTTATTAATGCCAAAGTAGCTGTACTGTTTTCATGGACCTTAAGTCACCCATGTGCTCTGTTACCCAGTGTACATGCTGAAATTATTTTTTTGTTTGTTTTTTAACCTGCTGTGAAGATTGCTTGCATTTCATTCTTAAGATGGGATGGTATTTCAAAATACCTTTTTAGTATTTCACAGTATCATTTACTGCTTAGCCTTTGTTCCTTGTGGCTGTGTATTTCATCAAGTAGTGAAGACTAATAGAAAAACTGTAAAATGGAACTGTGGAGTAATTGGTCCTGAGGTTTAATGCCCATGTGATACCCATGGATTTGGGATCCTTTTTGTATGCATGCTTTTTATTCATGTATTTGTTTGTTTGGATTTCCYGGAAGTTGACTATTTACTTGTATTACAGTCTCAGAACACATGAACTGATTCTTTCATATTGAGAGTATATCAGAAGATGCACTACAAACACTAATTGTCTTTTCAGTTCACTAGACAAGACTAGAGTGAGTCGAAGTAAAAACCACCACAATACCTGTAGCGTTTGTATTAGATCCTCAGCTGCAACTATTTYGCTTTACAGAGCAACTCCTGGGTGCGCCATACTATTTGCTAATATGGTTAGGACTAGTGGGAGATGCATTTGAAAAGCACAGGCCTTATTTCAATGAGTGTGATCTTAATGAGGTGTATGTTTGCAATTACAGCACTGCATTTGTCTTGTTTTTCTGATGGATGTACAATGAAGGAATTAGGAATTTTGAGAGAACTTTGGCTCATACCCATAGTAATCTGTCCTTTATATGAAACTTTAGTTTATCATCTTTCTACTGAGCTCCATTTAAAGATGTTTTTCCATCCATTTTCCTGAATAAATTTTAGTTATTGAAGTATTACTTCGCTGTCCTGTATAATTGGTTCTAGAATGGCAAAAATACCATCTTGCTGTGTTCCAATTTGTAAGCTTACTCCTTAAACATTCCWCCCTCCATATAACAAGTGTCTATTGTCCTGAACTCAAATAATTTGCTGCTTTACTGATAATTATTCTAATTCATTATCAGATAATTTATCTGGTATCCAGACAATAATGACATTGTGTACATGGTTTGTTATGAAAGTGTCTACTAATATTTTTTCTCGTTGTCTACTAGAGAAAATATGTGCCCTGCAAATTTTGAAAGAAAGACACGATATGAAGAATGCAGCTTAATTAAGTTGCAAATTGGTTACCTGAGCTCCTGTGGGAAATACCAGCAAAGATTTATAATAAGGCAGGTCACTATTCGTTGTCTGTTTGTCTCYACCTGTTTGAGGAAGACAATTGCTTTCCTGTTGCACCAAATGTAAAGTACCCTTTAAAAAAAATGCCTTCTCCTGGGGATTCTCAGGGAAACAAACCTTTGTAAATGTAAAATACCAGAACTTGACATCAGCCACAAGAGGGCACAAACTAATAATTGWTCACCCAACTTTCTCATCCACAGCTGGTACTTTGACAACTCCCCCCCTCATATCAACCAAAAGTCCGTCTGCTCCTTTGTCAAAATCCATCTGCTCCCTACCACCAGTCCTAAATACCTCAGGTACTCAGTACAACAGTTTTTGATAGATAATATTACAACCTTCTTATTTTCATTCAAATATTGCTRCCTCCTCATTGGTCCATCTGCATTAGTTCTCTGACAGAATCCTGCAGGGTTTATGTATACCCTGCATATTTCATCCAAAGAAAGTGTCCCATGTATGTGGTAGGTCTATTTAGCAGTAAGTAAAATGTTAAGTAAATCAAACCTTTCAAAATTCCCAAATTCTAATCGATATACTACCAGTTCTAGAAGCTACCTTGTGCTTGACTGTAAGAAAAGCATAAGCAGTGCCAAAATCGAATTGTTCAAATTGTTCACATTAGCACTCATCTTCAGCTTCTGGAGAGGTCTAATCTTTTTGGCCAGTGAAAACTATTGCTTGACTTTTACGATGCATACTGCTAAGCTGAAAGGTATCTCATTTCTCTTCTCACTAATTCAACCGCTCAACTATGTGATAGTGCTTTGGTTATTGACATCATCTCGGCAAGTCCAGTACTGTGGAGGAGCAGGTGGAATCTGTTTGGCATCTACCACAAGCAAAGATAAATCTTTATTTTGTGTTTCTGTTTTCTGCGTTGTTTCTGTGTCCATACAATAACTTGTGTAACAATGATGAACACTGAAATTGGATAGAAACTGACACGGAGAAAATGAGGGTAAGTTACAGAGACCTGAGTTAGAAAAAGGCAGGGAAAACAATTTAARTAATATATAAATGCAAAGGGTTGTAGCAGTGAATAAACAAAGCTGTTGGATAAGAAAATTTGCTTCTTTGAGTCCATTTACACCTTTCTAAAAATTTTAATATTCTACTTTTAAAATGTACTGTGAACATACCTCCCTTGCCTATTGCTTCCTAGCAATATAAGAGACGCCTCTTCCTTCTTGAGGTAGTAGAAATGTAATTGATTTTAACCTGCTCAAAATGTGACCTATGCTGGTTCAGTGACACTGTCTCATGTCTTCCTTCTTAGATGTGACAATCTTTACTAGTTTTTACTTAGGCAGTTCCAAGTATAACTGAGAAATACTACTCTAAAACTGCTTCTTCTAGCTGTAGAAAAAATGAAAAAAAAATGCTGGGGAAAAAAAAAAGGTCTCTGCAAATACTGAAGTTCATCTACAGTTTCCTATACCATAATGAACTGTGACACTATCTGCATGGGAGAGTTACAAATGAGGGGGAAAAGTGCTTTAAAATATAATTCATTCTTACTTCTAATGATTAATTTTCATCTAGCTCAGACTGCTCATTAACAAGACTTATAATAAATCATGATTTTTGTGTCAGAACGAATCATGAAGAAGCAGCATTGGAGTCAGAGGAGTCACGCACATACATACGTGCATGTACACCCAAACACAAAGGCAGTATACTGTAAATGCTATAGAGTTAATGGAATCTATATAATTAGTATGGCACAATGGTTAGTAGAATAGACTTCACAGTACCTGCATACCTCTGTGTGATTCACTGATTAATTATTTCCTTAGATATTCCTGCTCTAATAGAAGTCAGTGATAGTTTTGACTTTTATCTGGAAATAATTGAGTTCTTTATGAAAGAAACTAATTACTCAAAAACATTTACTTTTTATTATTATTATTATTATTATTATTATTATTATTATTTCCTGATGGTGAAAGTTACACAATTACAAGTTCTTAAAATTTACTCACCATTGGAAATTATGAAATAAATAATGTTGGCCAGATTATGATCTCCTTGCTCAAATCTCCCACAATACAAGCAATTCCAGTAGCTGCACCATTGCATGTGGCCTAAGATAAAGATCATTTTGAATAACTGCATGAAATTCAGTTCTTTATGCCACATTAAGCAATAAGTTTGGATTCTTTTTGCATGAGTTTTTTAATTGATAATACCACCATTTGCTGTTTTGACCACATGATGTTTCAGTACTGTTTTTATAAGAAACAAAACTAGGTGTTTTTTTTCAGTTTATACCTGATGACAGCTGGAGAGAAAGTTGGGAAAAAATAAAGAAATKGCTTTGCAGATAAAAACACAGGATATATTTGCTATTCAGTAATTAAAATCAATGTTCTCTTTTCAATTCATTTGATTCTGTCTCCTCCAGTCCAGTTTTTATTGACCCACAATAATTTCTTTGAAATAAAAATGTTTCTACAATGTACACAGGAGACTGTCTRTGTAGATCAATTTTTTGATACCAGATATTTATAACATCTGAGAATTTTCTATAAATAAATGACTTTGGTCTAATATTGGCAACAACTTGCACATCATCTTGCTATCAGTGACCTGACAGATTTGGAGGAGAAGCAGGGAATGTGATCTGGAGAAACTGGAGGCAAAAGCCTTTTGTAGATGGCAATAGTTTGCTATCACTGACTTCTGTTGAAGAGACTAACTTAAYATCTATTTCTGTTGTGCCTCACAGGTAGATTAGCAGTATCTAATGCTCAAGAGGCGTCAGAAGGGTCTAACAGTGTAAACTTAAATTATTCATAGCCAGAAGTAAGTCACATCTTAGTGCTCTTACCTCTGTTCTAGGCTGACCTCTGATTGTTAGGCGTACATGTTACACCTTGACAGCTATTATTTTATCATTCCTCTGACTGAGGAAGAAAAGGTTGAAGCTAGGTCAGCAGTTAATGGGTTCAGAGTTGAATGTTGGCTTCACAGAATCACAGAATGGTTGAGKTTGGAAGGGATGTCTAGAGATCATCTAGTCTAACCCCCCTGCTCAAGCAGGATTACCTAGAGCACGTTGTACAGGATCACATTCAGACAGGTCTGAATATCTCCGGAGAAGGAGACACCACAACCTATCTGGACAACCTGTTCCAGTGCRCAGTCATCCTCACAGTAAAGAAGTTTTTCCTTCTATTCGGGTGGAACTTCTTCAGTTTTGCTTTGCTCTATGCCTTATCACACTAGCAATCATTTATTAGAGTAGTAAATTAGAATASTAAATTTTATCAATATTCAGATACTACATCTCTGATTAGCTGATAGTTTTCCTATAACTAATGTCAAGTAGTTCATCTGCAGTTCTGGAATTTCCTTGGAGTTCTCTAAAATCATTTGCTATTAGCTATGAAAATTCAGTGGCTAATTCCTGTAACATTCTCTGACAGAACAGAACAATATAACCAGATGCTTTGTAGATAAAAGAGCTTGAATTTGGGGTCCTAATTCAAGTCAAGATGTTATGCAGGGTCATTTATTAGTTGAAAAATTGGCATTTGCAAGTGTCTGAGTCAGTAGGGAATTTACATGTGGAACTCATTAGACTGGTAGTTCAACCAATAGGAAACAAATAGCCAGATTTGTGGCTGAAACATGAAGCATAGCTGTAAATGTATTTGTTATTGATTTCTCTGTAAGTGTATCAGTCTTTTATTTTGACTCTAAATATACCCTGAAATGAAAAAAGTAACCAAAGACTAACAATTATACATAGTGTTTCCAAATTCCTTTTTAATTACGTAATCACTTGTAATAATGATGTCTTACTGTATGGTCCTTATTTTGTTCAATTTATTCATCAAAAACTGGATGAAGGGACAGAGTGCAACCTCAGCAGGTTTACTGATGATACAAAACTGGAAGGAGAGGCTGATGGTGACTGCAAGTCATGCAGGAGAGGGTCGGATACTGGCAGTGAGAGACACTCAAGGTTCRTAAGGGGCTAAACAGGAGAGGTTTAATAAAGGACTTACACTCCCAAGGTGCATRGGGAGCCCCAGGAACCACAAGGAGGGGTCACCAGTGGGAGGCTGCTGGAAGCACAAGTCAGATACATGGGTCAGACGCCCAGATAAGACTCAACTTACTGTTCATAAGGCCTTTTAAATCTACTAGAAGTATTTCCTTATCTCAGCTGTGCTAACCTTGAGCAGCTACTGCCGAGGAGGCAGCTAGAGGTTGTTGACAAAATGGAATACGCATGCCTGGCCCTGATAGGAGTTTGGTCAGTGTGTGGTTTCACTCGGTGCACCTGCTACCACATATTCTGCCAGTCACTGACTCCAYGCCAGATCTTCTGCAGACATTCTCACTACACTGATATACCTGAGAGCTGTGCTGCTATTCAGAGAGACATGGACAGGCTGGAGAATTGGATGGAGAGAAACCTCTTGAAGTTCAATAAAGGSGAGTACAGGGTCTTGCTCCTAAGGAGGAATATCCGCATGAACCAGTRCAGACCGGGGGTTAACCTGCTGGAAAGCAACTCTACAGAGAGGGACCTGGAAGTTCTGGTGGACAAGAAGTTAACCATTAGCCAGCAATGTGCCCTTGTAGGCAGGAAGGCCAAAGGTATCCTTGGGTGCATTAGGAAGAACATTGCCAGCAGGCTGAGGGAAGTGATTGTGCTGCTTTACTCAGCCCTGGTGAGGCCACATCTTGAGACCTATGTCCAGTTCTGGGCTCCCCGGTGTAAGAGAGACTTGGAGCTGCTGAAGAGAATCGAGTGTAGGGCTACAAAGATTATTAAGGAACTGGAACAATTCTCCTATGAGGAATGGCTGTGAGAGCTGGGTCTGTTTAGCCTGGGGAAGAGAAGGCTGAGAGGGGATCTTATCAATGTCTTCAAGTACCTTAAGGGAGGTACCTATCAAGAGGATGGGGCCAGGCTCTTCTCAGTGGTGTCCAGCAACAGGACAAGAGGGGAGAAAAAAAAAAAAAAAAAAAAAGTTCCTGTGAGGGTGATTGAGCACTGGAACAGACTGTCCAGAGAAATTGCGGAGTGTCCTCTGAAGTTATTCAAAACCCACTTGGATGCGACCCTGCACAATGTACTCTAGGTGCCCTGGCTTGAGTAGGGGAGTTGGACTAGATGATCTCCAGAGGTCCCTTCCAACCTCAACCATTGTGTGATTTTGTGATCATTTTCTTTCAGAAGTTGATTTTTGAATATTAATGTTTATTTTGTGATCCTTAATAAGCATATCTGTTGTTTTATATAAACAAAATTATGCACAAAATATATTACTTTCCTTGAAGAGCTTTGGGAAATAGCAGATTCTATATGTATACCTCACAAATTATTTTGTGAAAATTGAAAAGCCAATTATATTCTCCAGAAAGATATAATTAGGGGAAATTTTTATATAGAAAATGTTCACATTTCCTCTAGCATCATTGTCTCCTTTAGCTTTCTTGAAAATTGTAATGGTCAATCTCATGAAGAGAGACTTAAACTCTTCTCGCATCTCAGCCTTCTGAGCAACTCTGTAAAAACACTGTAACATCAGCATTATGGAAAATAATATACTGGGCCAAAAGAAGAATTTACCAATAGTTCTTTGACTGTATGTGTATAGATAAAGCTCCTTAAGCCAGTAGATCTTACAAAAAATTGTTTCACCTTTGAATGAAACCTGAAGTTCTTAGCTGCAAAAACAGCAAGAAAATCTAGTATTTTACAGTGAAGTTGACAAATGTAAGCATCAAAGGGTTTCTAAGATACAGAATATAGAAACTTCTTACTGAAGTCAGTGGGAGATTTGAAATATTGTCATGTCTATCCCAGGTCATAAATATAACCRTAGTTGTCTAACTTCACAAAATTATTTCCTAAGGTCTAAATTAATATTTCTATATAAATATAACTATATATATGTGTGTGTGTGTCAGTTAGGGGGTTAGAGATCACTGTGTTGGGGGCATTTACAAGACTGACAAGTCAGTCGAGTATTCAACTTTAAAACAAAACTTTACTAAATTAATTTCATTAACAGTGCACTTCTGGATACAACAGTTAGCACTGATGACTGTTACTGTGGTGGTTCTTAGCTGCAGAGGTCAAAGTGATCAGGCTTTGGAGCTTTTTGACAGGAGAAGCTGGAACTGAAGTGGTCTTGTCATCTTTCTTCTGATTTCCCTCACATACGACTGATGCTTTTATGCTGTTGTCCCACTCTCATAAAGAGAGGGTCTCCTTTGGTCTTGATACTGCTTATCATGACCGCTCGTCTTTGGTTTTGCCAGCCATGGTCTGCCTATTTGCAGCCCACTGGRTTTATGTTGTCCTATGGCAGGCAACTTTCTGTTCTTCTGTCACTTGAATGCCTCCCATGTGCAGCTGCACATGTCATTTCAGGTCTCACTTAGGAAATTCTTATAAATTGTTTCTGGCTATGCCATCACAATGTTGCAAAGTACTTGTATACTATTGCTAGTTACTATTAGTTTTTATTATTTTAGTATACTTGTGCTTGTGTTCAAGGCCTTTACTTATAAAGGTTGATATTATATCCTTGTTAATTTATTTATAATTTATAGGTGTCACAGCATGTATTTTGGCTACAATTTTTAAGTTAGTAGCATTTTTTAGTTTAGACTATCTCAGATTGCCTTTTTTGTCATTTTAACTATAAACAACACATATGTATGTACTTTCTGTTATAATGAGATCTTTTATGTTAACTAGTTGTTATCTGTGTTTCAGCTGTTTCTGTCTGTATGGTGGGCACTATTGAAAACAGCTGAACGGACAGCAGTGTCTGAGATTTTTGGTTGGTTGGTTTTGTGCATGTTAAAACACTATTTGCTTTGCTTTTATTGTCTTGTTTTCCTGTAACTACAGCGTCTGTGTTGTTCAAGAGTCAACAATTACAAAACATTTTCAGCTTAGCCCCTTGTGTTGCCAAACAATTAATTTGCTAAAATAATGTCAGAAAAAAATTAATACCTTATCTAGGTATCATCTTTATTTCTGTTAGGTCAGGATCTATATTTTACTGTGGGAACTCCTTGTTATTAATCTCATGTGATGCATGTGCTCTTTAAGGGAGATACGCAGACTATAGCTATACTAGACTAATAAATGAAATAATTGTAATGCTTTTTATTATATTTTTGGTTTGTTCTTTCATCATTAACATATTTTATTTGATAACCATAAACAATTGTCATGCATTAAAAAAAGAAAAAAGAACCAGAGTTGTAAAATAAGAACATTAAACACATTCAAAAAAAAAAAAAAAAAAAGATTGCTGGAACCTACAAGAAGAGAAATACGGCCTGTTGAAACACAAATTTTTTGCAACAGATTCTACTAATGAATTGTGACTGAGCGACAGGAAATGCCATGACTTTCGCAAGGTTGCAATAAGCCAAATAGGAATCATTAAAAAAAAAAGAAAAAAATTACAAAGCTAACAGAGGGAATATGCTCAGTAAACAACATAGGATGTGATGAGATTAAATACAATTTAGGAAACTGAAAGAACAAAATTAAAAACTGCTGAGGCATAAAAGGAAAATTTCACATAGTCCCATGAATCACAAAGACAAAATAATAACGTACAGCATTGTTTTCCAGCTTAAAGATTGCTGCCTCTGTATCAGAGTTGGAATTGCTTCTAAACTGAGAAGCCTAACTGTTTCTTGGAAGCTCTGTCAGTTAGACTAATGAAAGATTTGACCTTTCCTTTCAAACTTTGCCTTGTCAAACTTTGTCCTATAGTACATTTACTATTTAATCATGTGTCCAGGGAAGAGAAAACATCTGTTGGCAGATTCTTCTAGTTAGGAAGCTCCTGTCCCATCCCTTTCTCTCTGCCTCTCCGCCTCCTTAARAGGATGTAGGTTAACCTTACAGTAAAAAAAAAATAATAAATTGTAAAGGCTAGGCTACAGCTGCAAGATTGAAAAGGTGGAGAAGCTATATTCATCCTAAACTCTTCTTCCAGTGAAGCTGAAAGATGCCAAAGCAGAYACCTGGATTTAAAAAGAGAATAGGTTAAACTAAGATCAAAATGTCTGTTGACACTTCTGTAGGAACTAAACTGAGCAAAATTACAAATTGTTGTGAGAAACCGTTTTTCCGGTTAACCGGTGTTAACTTTCCTATCAGTTATTCCTCATTAGTGACAAAACACCTTTATGAAGAGTATTGGTTTGTTCCAGTATAGCAATATCTATTTTATTCTCCAAGTTTTTGAAACTGCTGAGCGTTAATTATGTATCTTGCATTTGCTGTAGGCAAGTGTAATTTGTTGCCTCACTTAATTCAGTATGCTACGATAGATTGTAAAGAAGATGGACAGACAACTTTTTGAAATGTTGACACTCTTAGGTAGTAGTTTGAGAGTTGTCTAGTATTCATGCACACATATGCTTATAACTTAAAACTTGGACAGCAATAAGGGGTGAATCCTTATATATATATATGTATGTGTATATATGTGTGTGTRTRTATATATATGTATTTATATATATGTATATGTATACTRTGAAAATGATGACTGTTCATCTATGAGACCTGACTGGCAAGTTCATAGGAAGTGCTGATGTAAATCCATGCCTCCATGAAATATATRTATTAAAAAAATGCACAATAATACTTCTGAAATTGTCTTTCTTAAACTCTGGCTTCTTACAAGATCGATCAGTCTTAGAACTTCATTAACCTTGTTTAGTCATACTCTTCCTGAGCAACACTAGCCAGTAGGGACAGATTCTGCTGGCAACAAAACTTCAGCTTGGTAACAGAAGAACTTTAATATGATAATGAAAAAGATACAGACAGATTTGACAGTTACTATACTTTTATCAGAGATAGATAGCTTCTTTTCTAAACTTGATGGGAATTCACAACATTGATGACTGCTTGGAAATCAGCAATTGGCCTGCCTTATCTCTGCCAATGTTGCCTTCATTCTTCCTCCTTAGTATTTCATCTTTTGAACATTCTTGTTAATATTCATTCCAAATTACAAYGTAAGCTCTTTGAGACAGCTACTATAATTTGTTTTGTATTTACTAAGTGTCTAGAGCAGTAGTGTCCTACTTTTTCAGAAATACGACAGTTGGATAGTAAAAAATTCCTAATACAGCATTAGCTACTCTTAGTCAATGACACATTTTACAATTTAAGGTAGACCTTTATTTTCTGTGTGAACATTACRTTGTTGTGTTGCTTTATGATGAAGGCTATATATCTGAATATTACTGTATTCATTAAAAAGATATATTTTAGCTTCCTGAATATTTAATTTCAGGTTTATGTTACACACACCTTTTAACTAAAAATAGGTTCACAATCCTTTAAATTGGTGCAATTGCTACATTAAAAAATATGAAGTACACTTTGACACAAGTTATTATTTTTACCGCTTGTAAAAGATCTCATACTATTTTCCATGAGTACTCATGATGGGCTTAAGTACTTCAAGTCASTAGTTCTAGTGTAAATAATGGCACATTGTCACAGTAACTCATAAAATGTATGTTATTAAGACTGTATTGTCTTGTAAATTACTTCACTAATAAATAWCAGCTGTGTCATACAAAGCCATAATAAGTAGGTTCCCTATAAGTCATCATAAAACCTACTTTTTCACCCATTTCCAGATGATACACGTGAAATGGAGGYATCTGTAAGATCAAGAATAGATCAGCTCAAAGGGCATATCATTTTCATGTTCAATTTTCTTAGTATTGATAAGATCTGTGAGTAGCTCTTAGCTCCACTTGTTCAATGATGAGTGTCCAGAGGAAAGCATTAATCTGTTTAGCTAATRTGTATTACTGATAGAAAATAATTATTCTTACTGAAGTCAATAGCAATATTCTTTCTTCCCCCTTGTCAGTGTTTGTCACCTACTTTTGCTAACAAATAAGTGTATTCTGTTCTATGGAGATGAATAAAGTTACAAACTTTATATAAAGTTATTATGTTTTCACAATTAGGAATGAATGTGGAACATTGTTTGTATTAATCTACAGTCCATTTTAGTTTTCAGATACCTAAATCTATAAAAAAAATGCCACAGTTCATCTGCTTTGATTTTGGAAATCCCAATATTGTAAATGATGCCCATTCCAGAATAGAAACATAATATAATCATAAACATAAGCTGTTTTGGATAAATCACCAATTTAGTAAAATTTGAAAATATGTAAATCCCCTTGATTTTTACTTTAAGTTTGTGTGAGTTTGGTATGTTTATATGAAGAATCAAATGTGACACAAATCCATGTGATCTGTGATCAAAGGTTCTTTGTCTAAATTATCACCAAGTGTTGTTTTCCAATTTGATATGCCAACAATGAAGTAAATGCACTAGGTAATACACTTTACCAATCTCAGATATATGGAAAATTTGTTTTTCTAATTCAAAGGGCTTGAGTTTTTGTTTGGTTTTGTGTTTTTTCTGAAATTCAGCATAGTCACTGCTCTGGAGACAATATGAAAGTTTTTCAATAAATTTTGCATTTTGTTTGCTGAAGTTGTTTGCAGCTCTATAGCACCTCTGTATCTTTGATATCCCTATGATATTATAGGAATATATCAAAGAAACTGGTCCATGCTTTTTTTTCATATATGAAACTCTTTCTTATACGGAATGCATAGGAGCAAGGGCATTGGCAATGCTATAGAGGTACAAACAACTTCAGCAAACAAAATGCAAAATTTATTGAAAAACTTTCCTCTAAAAAATACAAAGATTAAGTTACAAAGATGTCAGTCATATATTCCTGATTCTCAGTGAATGGACATTCAGATAGGGAAAGGCTCTACAGTTTAGCTTTAGCCCAAACAAGTTTGTAATGGCCAGGGTACAGAATCCTGTAACACAACTTGTGAAACAGAAGATTGTATTTTAGTCTTCTGTGTGCAAGAGGGCTGTCTTAGTGCTTGTTGCTACATGCCTTCTAACCCAAGAACTAAAATAGCAGGAGCTATTAACAGGACTGGAGAGGTGGTGGTAGAGCATGGAACAGCGAGAAGCAAAGTGTGAGCGGGAGCACTCAGTGAGAAATGCTTGTCAAAGTAACTGGATGGCTCGTGGAGAACAGTTAGCAGGAGTTTCTGCATGAGCAAGGCAGGAGAAATGGTTAGTGGGGTAGAATGAAGCATGGCTAGCAGAGACACATAGCTGCCTGGAAGCAACTCACACCACAAGATCAGTGATAGTTTTAGTTAGGCTTTGGTACACAAGAAAACCTGCCATTCCTAGACTATTGCGTGAGGTATTGCTGCAGGTGGGAAAAAAAGTGGCTGACCTTGCCACTGCCTCAGCAGTCAGGACTGTTAGTTGTTTACAGTTTTATTTTATAAATCAAATATTACTTTTTTCCGTGTTTTCCCTTCCCTTCCCTTCCCTTCCCTTCCCTTCCCTTCCCTTCCCTTCCCTTCCCTTCCCTTCTCTTTCCTATTTTAATAAAATACTGTTTGTTAAGCTAACCAATTAATTATTGTTAGTAGGGAAAATTAGCTCATTGAGTGTTGGAAATGTGGTTTAATTTGTTCAGGTTTCTGAGTGGGAGCTGAAGCTGCAGTTGTATAAATGACCCCTTTAAATTTGATGCTGTCTATTATTGTTACCCATCCAAGCTTATCATTAGGGTTACAAATATATCCTTAATGTAAATCTATGTTCTGAAAATGTAATGAGCCTGAATTACTGAGCTGTGTTAGTTTTCAAGAAGAAAACAGAAAATGCAATATAGTATAATTATTATTCTCTACTGTCTTTCAGTTCTACTTTCTACTTCTAAATRACTGTACCCACCAATTCACTGTATCTTGATGTCAGCTTCTTTTATTCTGTCTCAAATGTTTTGAGACATTCCTCAAGCTTCAGTGGTAGCKTATCTCAGTGAGAAACTAGATAATGTTTGGTATTCATATTACTTGGTGTTTCTTGCCTTAAAATCTGGTATTTAATTTACACTTTCACTTATGGGAGGGAGGAGCTTCTAGATACTCATTATGTCCTAAATTAGATGTGTTGAATTCCAGTCTGAATGTATCTATCCCCTGAAAATCATCTTTAAATGGAGGGAAGAAAAATCATGAGACAAAAAGGATTGAAATGATTTCTAATATCCAGAATTGTTGCCTACTGTTCCTTATTTACAACTTTTATATATTGATAACCAAAGATTAATTATAATGCAATATGTTTAGAGGGTAGATAAAAAATAATTAAAATRTATTAGACAAGAATAAGGTTAACTGAGAGCGAAATCCACTTGGTGTGAATAACTTTTTAGAAGTCACAATCAAACTTAAACTTTTGTGCATGATTACAGAATCATAGAATGGCAGAGGTCAGAAAGGACCCCTGGAGATCATCTAGTACAATCCCCCTGCTCAAGCAGGGTCACCTACAGCAGGTTGCCCAGGACCATGACTTTTAAATATTTCCAAGGATGGGGAGCCCTCAACCTCTCTGGGCAACCTGTTCCAGTGTTCAGTCACCCTCACATTAAAAAAAGGTGTAAAAGTATTTTCTTATATTGAGACTCTTTTCAGTGGTACCCAGTGACTGGACAAGGCAGTGGCCGTAAATTGAAATAAAGGAAATTCCATCTGAATTCCCTGAAATTACCTTTTCCTGTCTTTGATTCATACCACAAGCACCCCATAAAAAGTCTCGCACAACCCCAAAATGCTCTTCCCTGCATCCTACAGTGTGTCCCATACCCCTTGCCAGTAATTCCCCTAAGTCTGAAAGATGCTCCAGAGAACCGCCCTGTTGGCTTATCTTGCTGGGTTTCACTGCTGGCCTGTGGGGCTGATGCTGCCCTGAGACAGTCATGGGAGGAGCCTGGACAAGGTGTCCATCCTTCTGAGCAGGTAATTTGGGTTCCCACACCTGCCATTTTACTTCTACTTCTTCTGGGTTTGTGCAGACAGCCCTTGATGGGCCAATCACTCTCCTGTGAAGGGCCTGGGAGTGAATGGGCAGGGGATTATTATATTATTATATATATACTATATATATTTTTGTATATTTTTTATATATATATATGTTTTGTGTGTGTGTGTGTGTGTGTGTGTGTGTGTGTGTGTGTGTGTCTGTATTACTGTGCTCCTTTGTGCTTGTAGAGCGTATCATACCACCTAACAAGGTACAGCCTCAAACTTCCCTCAGTCACCAAGGCTAACCAAGGTGACCACACTAAGGCTAGTGTGAAGGACCTGTCTGCATATCAATATGTTCTCTTACTCTCCAGAACAGACTCTCTGCATGCGTTCCATTTACTGAGAACCACACGTGGTCTGTCTTGACTCTTGAACCATATTCCTTAATATTCTGGGAGACTGCTAATTGGCTGGGCCAAGAGCTGTGTGCGTGCGGAACTGGTTTAATATGTTAACTGTTTAGATAACAGTATTCCAGTGCCTAAAAATGTTTCTTGGCAATGGTTAGTGTTCTCACATCTAGGGTAAAGATACTGTTTAGTTTTTCTTGTTTCTAGTAATTGGAAAAAACAATATCCCTTTGTGATGCTGGTCATGTAGAGTTAAAAAATGTCACTTGAAAAATCTAAAGAAACTAATAGTTCATCTCTTTTGTAATAATTATTATTCTAAATATTTCTTTTTTTCTGTACATCAGTATCACTTCTTATTCTCTCTCTTTTTTTCTTTGGGAGGTACTGATCTTTGGGCACAGGGACAGGCAATTGGTAACAGTTTCAGATTTAAATTGCAGAGATAATATAATAGCAATACAGAATGTTTTTTTTTTTTTTTTCCTGTCAACCTGGGCTCCTTTCTTATTAAAAAAATAAAATTTAAAAGGGAGGTCCTTCAGATAGTAAACAGCACAGTCTAGTTTCCATTTTGTACTATGAAGCCTCCTTATTATTTGAAACAGTTTGTTCCAGTTCTATAGGAGAAATTTATTTCTATCTTCTTTAGATCTTATCTTAGGAAGATTGTCCAGAGTTTCCCTCTCCAACTTTGTTCTAAAAAATCCAAGAAACATCCCTATCTGTGCTAATGATAGAATGTCTGAGATAATTTGATGTCCATGTGTTAACAATTATAGCAGTGCAGTGGTCACAGTACGTCATTTGTCCCTTTACAACAAAGCAACAAGACCTAGCTAGCTTTGTTCCAGTTATACAGCTGGAACATCCACTTGGCAAGGAGGAAATGCTTTCCTTTCTATTTGAAAAATAAGGTGGTCCCATAGGATATGAAACATTTAAGTATGAATAAAGATACAGTCTGCCAATGAAAAATATGATTTCTGTTTTAGTATGTGCAAGCAGAAGATTCAATTGGTACATTTTCCAAAAAAAAAAAAAAAAAAAAAAAAAAAAACTTACACTTTTTCAGATGGCTATTCAAACTAACAAGACTCTCTCTAGCTATTAATTTTCCTCACTTCATGAAGAAATTCCTAGGACTGATGATAAATGGAAGTAGCCCAGAAAAGTTTCTTTAACGAAACATGACCACAACTCCTCTGACAATTCCAATTGTTTACCCTACAACCAACAAAGATGTGCTATGATAAAGCATACTATCTTGTGTGTCTTTTAAATATTGCCTTAAAGGAAATTTCACCTTATTGAAAAGGTTAGTCATTCATCTGGAAGCCACTTTGCACTCTTGCAGGAGCTGGGAGCTAAGGCCAATACGACTATTTCTAAATTTTCTTCCATTTGTTTGATGTCTTTACTTTTTAATGGGATCACAGCCTCACTCATCATTTGGCAGCTGCTTGCTTTCAAGGGATTTTTACTTAAAATATATTTTTTTTAAAAAATATTATAATTTTACTGCTCAATGAACCTTTCAATAACAACATTTTAGCATCTATCCGCCATGGCAGATGGCAAACTAATGAGGCCTGCTGTAGCTGCATACTGATATGTTCTATACACAACACTTGTGCGCTCCAAAGGGAGGTCAAAGAGTAACTTTTATTTATCTTCTTTGTTGTATTTGATCCTTGAAAATCATAAGACAGATAATTAGAAAAAACAGTTTTTACACCTTTTAATTAGACTTACTAATGTTTACAGCATATGATCAACCTACAGAACTGAAAAAAGACAGTCCATATTTCAGTGTGGTTTGGCTTGTATTTTTTAGAAAAAATAGCATTATTTCCAGACAATCTTTTTTTTTCTTCTATTTAAAATTGTCCTAAGAATCAAAGCTAAAGCTGCTTTTTGTATGCATGTCTTCAAGTCATTCAAGCTAATTTTTTCTTTTTGTCAGCTTTTAGATATTACAGAGACAGATATATAGTTAACATTCTACCTCATTTTTGTTACAAGGCAGCAGTGAAAAAAAAAATACGTGTATATATATGTATGTATGTACAGTTGTATGTATGTTTGTTTATTTGCTTGTTTGTTTGTTTCCTGGGATTCTCTGTTTTTCCTTAAGGCAGATAGCAGTAAAGCTAGTGGAGTCTAATCTAGTACAACTTCATGTTTTAATGACTTCATCAAAAACACAGTAAGACAATTTTGGTAAGTCATGAGTTTGTTAATAAGAGGAAATGACTTAATGTCAGTCATCTGAAAGTGAGGTATGTAATATAAATAAATGATTTAAGTTTCCTGACATTGAGACAAGGCAAGGCAAGGCAAGGCAAGGTGCAAAGGAAGTGGGTGACTCATTTGAATTATTCATCCTATGCAGCTAAAAGAATATCTGAATAACTCTTTGGAGTTGTTTTTGCCTCTCTAGGAAGACTAGAGAAAGCCTTGGTGAATAACCAAAACCTTAATGATAATATCAGACTCTATCACTCTCCTTTAGATTGATTTTAATGATTTTTTCTTTAGAGGTATGTCCTAAACTACTTGAGTCAAGACCACAGAATCTAGTTCTAGATAAGTAAAATATCCCATGTAATGTTTCAGAAACTTTCCTGAAATCATTTCCATGATCATATTAGTGATTGTATGTGAAACCAAACTATGGTAGCTATCCCTGGGAATCCCAGCAATCACATTAAATTTTAGGATTGTAGATTAAAATACTGGAAAGCAATTTACTTTCAAGTATATAGCCTAAATTAGAATTGGACATAATCAAATAAAGATGATGAAAAATTTCATTCTAAAAATCTTACTGTGTTCCACTGATGGCCAATGCTGTATTGTATGATTATCATAGATAGCATATTACTGAGCACATTGTATGTGATAAAAAGAAAAACCTTGAAGTAATAAATTTTAAACATCAGTAATCTGTCTTTGACCTTCATATACACTTCAGCTCTCACTTTTCAACTCTTCTGGCAAATTCCTTATTTAATCTGTTGCCTACAGGACATAGCTCCAGACTTGGAGAAATGCTGTCATTAATACACAATATAACACAATATATTGAACCATTTTAATAATTACATTATTATTCAAATTCTATATAAATACTTAGAATCTAGCATTTCTTTCAGAGTGTTCATTATAAACTCATAATTTCATTAATTTCATTGCATATTTTTGCATATTAGGATTTTAAGACTGTTGTACTGTGATATTACAAATGTATTTAGATTATATTCGCTTTCTGAATCAACACAACTAAAACCATCTTGACCTAGCATTAGGAGCTTATATATCTCTTTTAACATACAGGCAAAATTTTATAAATGTATGTACCTTTTATCTTTTTTCGACATGGTGATGAACTGTTACACTTTCTTTGAAGTGAGGAGTAGTTCTGAAATGGCCTGGTTGAAATATCCCATCACTTAAGAAAAATAGCAGTTGAGGAGAGGAGAAGAAAGATACAGTATTTTCCTTTGTGCTCACTCCTACACTGTCATATTAAAAATGGCTTAAAATTCATACTCTTGTCTTTACCTTTTCTTATCATCCACTGATTTTAGTAGAGTATAAAGCAAACAGACTTACAGAATCAAAACAACTACAATAACAGTATAGTAGCTACACCGTGATTTAGAAAGATGCAAGTGATTGATTCCTTCATTGAAAAAAGTTAAGAGTGCTGTGAATCTTGCCTGTAACAAAAGCTGGATAGTCTCTGATCATGTCTTATTTTTTTCAGAAAATGGAAGTACTAAAATCTTTGAGGAATCAAAAATACTTTTCATGCCACCATGCCTGAGTGCATGTTTGTAGATTTTAGTAGCAGTGCGTAGATGAGTGCTTTCTTAAGTGAAATAACACTACACATATTTTTTACTGTCTTGAATTTCTGTGTTTATCCTATATATTATTTAAGGGATATTTAATATTTCTACTCAACATGAGAGGCTTTTAAGAATATCATTAAATACTGCGTAATCTAGTTATTATCTTAATAATTTGCCATATAATGCAAATTATAGTCAGAAGCTCCTCAATCAATGTGTTTCTGGAAAAGTCAGGCAGCGAATCAACATTAAGCGTTTGCTTTCAATTAAGAATATGTGATTTTCTTACAACCTATCATTTGAAAATATAATTTGAACACTAATTGTTAATTGCAAAGTCATCTTGTATACTGGCTAATAGTATTTCATTTAAAAAAATTTACTTTTATATCTCTAGATGGTGCTATGTGTACCTCTATTGGTGAAGGCAGTATAAGTAATTTTAATTTTAATATAAAATTATACAATTCCTAAGTAAAACAAAACAACTAGAAACACACAAATTATTGCAGAAAAGTTCTTTCTGCTTTTGCTGTAGGCCATGAAGCATGTGTTGCCAGGTGATTGTGCTTTCATAAGAAAGTTAATCTTGTGATATATTAAGTTGGAATCACAAACAAGTTGCATAGAAAGCAACCTACATTTTTGTAGAAAATGTTGGGCTAATTTCTTGTTAGAAGTAAACTGGAGAAGCTCTTTTATAAATCTGTGCTATTACACACTATCTCTGCCTTTCTCCCTATACATTGAGATACATATATTCCTTTTCCTTTTAACTTTTTTTTGTTAGTTTGAAATAACTATATTATATTAATTTATGCTAATGTATTTATGAGTGCCTCTATGGATAGGTAACATATGGGTTTTTAATAGCTGTGCATTTCGACTTAAATGCAGTATTCAGTATTGTGTGTCCTGAATCCAAAGAAAAGTTATAGATACATAGCCATTGTAATGTGACTAAAGAAATTCATGGATACATATTTTCAGGATTAGGGGGTTATAATCACAGAATCACAGAATGGTTGGGGTTGGATAGGGCCTATGGAGATCAACTAGTCCAACTCCCCTGCTCAAGCAGGGTCTCCTAGATCACTCTGGCCACGACCAAATCCAGGCAGGTTTTGAGTATCTCCAGAGAAGGAGACTCCACAGCCTCTCTTGGCAACCTGTGCCAGTGCTCTGACACCCTCACAGTAAAGAAGTTTTTCCTCATGTTAGACAGAGCTTTCTGTGTTTCTGTCTGTGCCCGTTGCCTCTCATCCTGTCACTGGGCACCACTGGAAAGAATCTGGACTCTTTACACCATCCTTTCAGATAGTTGGTAAGGTCCCCTTTCAATCTTACACTGTTATCCTCCAGTGACATGCTATATTTAAAAAGGAAATAAATAATGATAAAAAGTAAGAATATGAATTTTATGTTTGTATACCTGCATCCATATTATGTTCATCTTTATTCCAGTTAACAAGTGACAACAGAGCTAGGATGCCACTTGGCTACCATTTTCAACTTCGGTAGGCTAGACAGATGAATACTGGCCATAGTTCATCCACAGTAAGTTTTCTTTACTTGGTAGTCGATTCCACTTTTGTTTCTGTTCTTAGCTTTCTGTTAGCTGTGTTTCGACACTAGTATTTGCAACCTCTCATTATAGAAAAGCTAATGGGGATGGTGAGTACAAATTTTTCCTTTGCTGCACTAAATTTTAGGTGCTCCAGAGCTATTTTCCATGTCCTTCTCACAGGAAAAAAAAAAAAAAAACAAAAAAACAAACAAACAAAAAAACACTTTTAGTCTGCTAAGACTTTGCAGTAGAACATTAGAGCCATCCTTACCAATTGCCTACTCCTATAGTGGCCTATAAGCCACTAAAGCTTATGAGAGAGCAATAAACAAGAGCAGAATTACTGCTCATTTAAGTCTAGTGATGATTTCTTTAAAAAAAAAAAAAAGAAGAAGAAGAAGAAGAAGAAGAAGGATTCTGATTGCTCCAAAATGTGAGTGGAGTGAAGCTATAGCAAGATAGCAAGATACAAGCATCCAGTCCAACACTAATTCAAGAATGAAAGAAAACTACTGCAAATTTATGAATTGTACTAGACGTGGAAAATTATGGGACCTTTTTCAGTCACAAGAAGAAATATGTAAATTTTTACCTTTCTGTGAGTCAAATCACCTGAGGAACTCCCCTCTTTTAACCTACAATTAAATTTCCAACGGAAAAGAAATAAAGAGTAGAAACAAATATTGAAACAATTATATGTGATTTAACTTTAACTTTTTTCCCCCTAACTTTGGAAGAACTAACCCCCAGGAATGTCATGAAAGTAATGTATCACCTGGGGAAAAAATGACATCTGCATCTCCTGCTAACAATGCATAGTAAATTTTTAAAATTTTATTTTAGCATTATTTTAGTTAAAAAAAGAACCTGGAAATAAAGTGGATACTCTTTGTATGAAATAGTACTCTTTGTACGTATGTGAAAAATACAGATTTTTTGTCAAAAAAGGACAAATCTTTCAATAATGACAGCTGCATTCCATTGTTGGGACCTCATCAGACTTTGCCAGATATTTTGGGTATAACTTCAAAGCAAGATCAATGTGTGCACATTCATTAAATCCCAGTGATGCCAAGAAAAATTTCTCTCCAATTTAGTCTTCCGTTAAAGAATTTGGAATGAGACACAAAAACACTGAAGTCATTGGTAATCACCTTGGTGAATTCAAAGGACAACATCAGATTCTTAATCTTTTCTTTGGAATGTATTTTAATTCAAACTTTGAAGGTAAAAAGAAGGAAATTGAAACACATCTCTCAACCTGAGATTTTAAGAGCATAAGTTATGTATTTTAAAGACAGACAGCTGCAGAAAATGAATATGACACTTTCCCAAGCAAGAGTGCATATTCCTGCAATTAAGCATAAGCTTTTTTAGGACTCCTTTGACACCTTATTTGCATATTTTAATAGAATAGAAGGCTAGCAAGGTACAGCAAAATCTTCCTTGGCGTTACACTGTTACTTTTCATAGCATTAGATATTACCTTGTCCCAAATTCAGCTTGTAGCTTTTACTTGCTGGTAGCATCCATTAGTATAAATCTTGTCTGTGGATGACAGACTGCTGTGTGCTGTGTTCCTAGCTTTATCTGCTTTGTGATTTTTTTGCAAAGAAGAACAATGCGTTATGAGCAAATAAAGAACATAGGGCCTGTTCCAAAGCACAAATGGAGGATTAGGGTTTTTCTTTTTCTTTTTTTTTCCCTGTTGATTTATATGTGCTTTGAATTAGCTCATCTAGTGCATCCGTTACAATGTTGACCTGAATTTTTAAATAAGTGGCCTTAGCATACATTCAAATTTTTTTGTTGTTTTTTTTTGTTTTGTTTTTTCTATTTTTTCTAAAAATACTCTCAGAATATTTTTTGAAGGGAAAGCAACTATGTTAGAAAATATATGTGTTCATCACAAATATGTGTTAGAAAATATTAATTCTGTTCTATTTTGTATGAATAATTCTCCTTCTCTGGAGATCTTCAAGGCCCGCCTGGATGCAACCCTGTCTAACATGCTCTAGGTGACCCTGCTGAGCAGGGAGGTTGTACTAGATGATCTCCAGAGGTCCCTTCCAACCTTACTGATTCTATGAATCTATGAATTAAATTTTGACTGGGCAGAGAGACATAATGGAGGGGAGAAAGTATAAGAATGATTCTACTTTGGTCATCAGGTTGTGCATTTGTAGATAAGATTTCATTCACATCTTCCTCCAAAGGTCCTCGAAAGCTAACCATATTTTGGTGATTAGGGAACTCCTTGCTGTGGTAGAAATGTGGCTTTAAGATTCCAGTAGAAAAAGATTACAAATTAAGTTGTTCTATATACATGTTTTTTCTTCCACGTGATTGAATAAAATGGAAACATTTTACTTCTCTATTTGCACCTTCTATGAAAACATTTATTAGGCCTTCAAGAAGGTATTTCCTGGAAATTAATACCAAACAGGTAAAAGTAAGTACATTTGGCAGACAGGGAAAAAGAAAAATCCTACATTTATATCCTGCACCTACCTTCCAAATGAAGAGGATAGCTTCTGTAATATCTCTCATGGCCCTGAGGTCAGTAAGGACTACTCCTTAATGGCCCTGACCAGCCTCATCTGGAATCCCCCCATCAACCCTACCTGTGGGCCCAGGAGGGACATTTAAACTCTAGCCCACAGACCTGGCTTGAGCTATGCTGTAGCCTGTGTCCAGCCCTGTCCCCTGTTGTCCTGACTCACTGAGTGGTCCAAGCCTACACAGAAAGCCACCTTGTCTCATGTCTGCTGCTGATCCTGCCTTTTGGATGAATCTTACTCTCACCATGGCAGTCCAGCCTGCAGGTCTGCTTCCTGCTGTCCATACTTGGTGTCTGGATCCCAGACTAAACTTATTACTTTGCCTTCTCTAGGACTGTGGATGGACCCTGTCACTGTCACTAACGCTACTGTGCCCAAACTCTGTCGGCAAAGACACAGCCTGCACTGGGGTTGCCCTTGGCTTGCAGCTCATCCCACCTTGTGGAGCAGCCTACTCCTGTGGCTCCCTGGCCATTTCTAGCAACTTCTCCCTCTTTGAGCCATTACAGCCTGAACCCTCTGGTGAATTTACAGCTTCTGACAAGTCCAGTCCCATTCTCAGACCATGTTCTGCTCATAAAGCCTCTCACAATATGGCAATCATGTTTTTTAAATCAGGTATTGTGTGCGTTTGTGTTTACTTATGCCACTTGGAGTAGAAGTTCTTTTGAAAGCCACAAGCATATTTTTCAAATTATAAGTACAGAGTATTATAAATGAAGTACCATCTTATTCTGAGGTAAACATCTAAAATATGTTACATATGCCCTAGAAGTCTTAAAGTCTTAAGACTTTTCTTTTCTCTCTCTCTCTCTGTCTCTCTCTCTCTCTCTCTTTTTTTCTTTCTTTTTTTTTTTTTTAACTGTAAAGAGAGTTTAGATAACAGCTTAGGTAGAACAATCTTTTTTGCAGACATCAAAACATCAGTGAGTCAGATGTTGCCCACAATCCAACTGCTGATGGACTGACGTGGGTTGCTATACTTTTCTGTGAAGATGGATGAGTTTCACTTTCTACCGATTTGTTCATTGTTATAAGACAATCTGAGTGGTGTAGGATTTTTTTCCCTGGAAGAGAAAAGAAAAATTGCTTGCAACTGTAGATTGTACTCTGTGCTTCAGAAAGAAAATATTTGTTTTCAAATATCCTCTATTAGATGAACAGTATTGCACAAATTGACCATTTGGGGGGCTGTATGTGGGAGTGGATTTAAAGATTGCTTTTACAAATGTCTTTATTTACACTGCACAGGTGCTTAGACTAGTCTTGTACCAGTTCCTGTGTGGTTTTATCTAGGTCAGTTTTTCATATAGCTGCAAAAATGCATAATATGTATTATTCATATAATTACTATTAGAGATAACAGCTGTAGCCTTTTCCATGAAAGTCTGACAGCTAAACTGTGGTGTGATAGTGTTTTTGAATATTGCAGTGAAAATTCAAACCCTCTTTGGAATAATTGTGTATTTAAATAAAAATAAATACGTACATCTTTGCTTTGTATGTTGGCAGCAAGTCTGGATGTATTCAGTGTCTCCGCTCCTGAAATGATCTGTTGTAAAAAATACAAAGAAAAGCTTTATTACAAGATGCATGGAATTTGCTTACAAATCCTAACTTGAAATGTAGCTTCTCCTATGGTAACACGGATGAGAAACAAGAAGCCACAGTATGGTGGCTTGATTCTTCTTTGTGTAATTCTAGTACTACTACTTTATTAGAACTAAAGTTGCAGAAGAAAAATAATGATATAGAAACCCATTTTTATATCAGTTTATTATCACAGTTTGCACTTTCTTATTAAGATATACTAGAAGATAATCCACAGATCATAGCTCTTGCCAGGAAAGTCCTCTCTCTGTTTCTGATTTGCTGAAAACTGTGAAATTCAAATACCCACCTCTTCCTGCTGTGTTTCACAATGTTCTTTTCTCATTTTTATTTTTAGGATCCTTATTTTCTGTACTTCAAAAGTAAACAATACTGACAGCAGTAGAAACAGTGTGAATGTGTGTTTGTAGGGAGTAGGGTCGAAAGAACTAGAATAGTTAATTTTTCCTCCAAGAGCATAATCTAAATGTCCACAAGAACTGACAAGTCCAGGGACTACCCTATGCCTAGGGATGTGCATAGGTAATATAGATCTATTCTTAACCAATCCACACATTTCAAATTTACTACAAAGATACTGGCAGCACTCATAAATCTCAGTCTCAGGAAGGAATAGGATTTTCATTGTCTACCTGTATGGTACCCTTACACTCTAGACTTCTCCTGTAGTGAGAGACTGTGTGAGATCTAGACTGATATTGAACCAAATAAAAATAATAATAATAAAAAAAACAGCTGTTCTTTTGTGATGTTTCATGAGGATTGTATTCTAAAGAATGGGGAAATGCAACCAGTCCCCACTGCAAAGTGAGGCTCCTTATGAATGTACTAATTCTCATTTTACTCTATAAGACTCTAGGTGAGAAAGTATGTGTGGTCATGCTTCCAGCATGCTTTCCATACCTCTTCATGGAAAGGTACTCTTCCAGACCGCATTCATGTAGAAGGGAATGACTTGTTTACAAGAAACTGTTGAGTCACAGATACGCAGGATTCTTGTGTTGCTAGCAGTCTAACTAACTGGTGGCTGATCCTGTTCAGTGACGTGACCAGCCAGCTGAGGGAACTGAATACCTTCAGTTCACTCACCAGAGGATCCTAAAGCAAAGCAGACAAGGAAACCCTTACACCAACGGTGAATGACGTGTCCAGCTGTTCTAGCTTACATAACAAAGCACAGTGACATGTTCTGCTATCTGAAGTGTACCTAACTTATCAGCAAGTACTGGTTATATCGGATCAACTCTTCATCTACTAGGAAGAAGCAAAAATATAGGTAAGTGACATCTGACCAAATCTTATGTGATTCTGCAGTAGAGTCCAGGTGCTAATCTTTGGTGACTAAGACTTAAACCGCCACTTCTGATGTTTTCTCCTCTCTACTACCTCTTTAGTCATCCTTCATAAACTCCTACATGCTATGCAGAACTAATTTCTTCTCTCCAGCTGGAACGTTCTTCATATTTACTACAGACAGCAGACTCGCACTTTCCATTTCCTCTTCCTTCTTGTGGTCATCAGAACTGTTTCAGTTTCCTTTATGTTAGGTTCAGACTATATAACTCATTGTTCCAAGATTAGATATTTATTTTTTCCTTTCTGGTCAACCTATTGGTCAAAATTCTTTTGGAGGTCTCCAATATTGTCTGAATATAAATGCCTTCCACTTTTCCTGCAACTTACAATATGCTGCACAAACTTCTAGAAATTTCCATCTACAGTCAAATGGTAATGGCCATCTTTCTGGACAGAATTTGGGGTCAAGAAATTTGTGAACTTCTTCTACACAGCAGTAGAGGAAGGAGCAGGAGGGTATATTGCCCAATATATAGCTGAATGATCTTACTGATTATCTCTAATGGATACCTCTCCAACAAAAAACATATGGATGCTAAAAGATACCTGAGGTTATATGAGGTTCTAGTAGGTTTCTGATTACTGGCTGCAGAGCATGTGTTAGAACTTTGCTGGATGTGATACTTGTGTGAAAAGATAGGTGTTGTGAGCATAGCAGTTCTGCTGACTGGACATGTTAGAAGTCCACTCTTGAGGATAATCTTCAGGAGGAATCAAACAAGATATAACTATGATAGCCTCTGTGTCACTGAAGAATTTGTGGCATTTCCCCCCCTCAAAAGGAGCATAGCTCCAAGAGACATGAAAAAGAGCCATACTTTCACATCTTCCTCGAGTTTCCATTTTGGGAAATACTGTTATCAATTAAGTCAGAGCAGGACCCCATATATACAAATGCTACATTTCTATCTATAATCTTTGATAGCACACTCTTTATTTACACATATACACAAAAAGCCAGCCAAAATTAATTCTTTTAGATGCATGAGCGGAATGTAAATATTATGAGACTTCTGCATAACATATTTCAAGCTCACTATTATATTTTTTATCTAATTATTACTTCATCATCATTTACATGAGTTGAGAAACTTGCAAACATACTCTTTCTAATCTAAATATTGTTAGACCAAATTTACTTCTCAGTGGGACTATTTCTCAGTGGGGCTACAGTACCATACCTGTGAACAGAATTCATCTCACTATGGTTTCTTAATGGAGAATTACTAAGCAAAAGCCACTTACCACTTTTTATACTGCTGCTGCTGAACTAGAGGTGTTGTTTAAGTGAACTTGCTGCTATTTCTTTTCTTAGTATCTGGACCTATGCCAGAAGTTCAGAGGGATATAATTAAGGTCTTTGCATGCCAAAGAGTGAATGAAAAACTCATGAAACATTACCAAGTAGTGTTTGGGGGCTAAGTTTTAAAGAAAGTCCTGCCAGGAAAAGAGGAAATGATGCAAGATCTGAAAGTGGTTAATACCTTTGGGATATTTTAAGAGGATCAGACAGCTGCTCGGGAAACTGAAAACATACACCATAGTCATTAGTTCTTATTCCTGAAGAGAAGTTGAATTTGGGACCAATTCAAAGTGAGGGGCAAAGGAGCAGAGAGCATATCTCATTCTTCAAAATATATACTTGCAGGAAAGCTTAGCTGTCATGCCACATTAACCAACTTTTTATCATGTGCAGAAAACAGAAAGTATTAAGCCATTATGTATATTAACAATTTCTGTTGTACACTTTACAAGAACAGACCATCAAAATACACTTAGGTTACATAGTGTTTTATGAACACTGTAATCTGTGTTAGTATACTTTATACAATCTAAAATTTCATGTAGCCATGTAGTATGTCATATCACTTCAAAAACTGTGACAATACAGATACACTGCCATTTTTGCTTATGGTGAAAAACATCTTGTCTATCTAAGTTTTCCTGTTCATTCATTTGACTTCTTCAGTTATTAAGCTATCATCAAGAAGTGCCAGAGTCATCCTTCATGAAGAATTACTGTTTTATATGACTTGATGTCTAGTGAGCAAGTACTCTGGGTGAGAGTTCACTGTTGGAAAAAAGTGTGGAAAGGCAAACCACCTGCAAGATTTAATTTTGTGGGAGAAAGTTTGGTAAGTCATCAATTTTATTATTAAAAGTTACCAGCTTGTAAATTGAATATACCAATAACAACGAATATAATGTTGAATATAACAGTGATATTAGTTAAGGGGGTTGCTTAATGAATTAAATAATGCTAAATCTATTGAATTGACAGATTGCTATGTATTCATAGAATCACAGAATATCAGAGTCCTTGAGGCTGGATGGATCTCTGGAGATCTAGTCCAACACACCTTCTCAAAGCTCAGTCATCTAGAGCAGATTGCTCAGGGCTGTGTCCAGTTGTGGAATGAGTAACTCCAAGGATGGAGAGTCCACAACCTGTCTGGGTGACCTGTTCCAGTTTATGACAACTGTTACAGTTTAAAAAAAAAAAAAAAAAAAACGTATGTTTAAGTTGTGTTTCCTGTTTTTCACTTCGTGGTCATTGCCTCTCATCCTGTCACTGGATACTATTCAACACAATCACATGTAACTATATACATTGATAAGATCTCCTTGAGCCTTCTCTTCTCCAGGCTGAACAATATCAGCTCTCTCAGTTTCTCCTCATTAGTGAGATGCTCCAATCTCCTAATCTTCTCTGTGCCCTTTTGCTGGACTTGCTCCAGCATGTTCATATCTCTCATGTAGTGGAAAGCTCAGATCTGTACCTAGCACTACAGGTGAAAGTAAGAAGCTCAACTGGGTTTGTAGTCTGCTAAGATGTGGCTAACAACATGAGCTAACCAGAAAACTCTTGATGCCACAACTTTGCATCAAGTGCTGAGTAGAGGAGAAGGATCAGCTCCATCAGCCTGCTGGCAATGATCTGCTGAGCGCAGCCCAGAATGCCATTGGCCTTATTTGCCCTGAGAGCACATTGCTGGCCTATGTTCAGCTTGTCCGCCAGACCCATAGGGCCTTCTCTGCAAACCTGTAGTTGGTTGTCCCCCAGCTTGTTGTGGTACATGGGGTTATTCTTCCCTAGGTACAGGACTCTGTGCTTCCCTCTATTATTTCACAAGGTTCCTCTCTGTCCGTTTCTCCAGCCTGTGAAGGTATCTCTGAATGGCAGCACAACCATATGGTGTATCTGTCACACTTTACAGTTCTTTATCATCAGCAAACTTACTCAGGGTGCACTCTGTCACACTGTCCAGGTCATTAATTACACGTTAATTACGTTAATTAACATTAACGTGTTAAAAGCTATTGGTCTCAATATCTACCCCTGGGGTACATCACTGTTGACTGGCCTCCAGATGGCTTTGTGGTGCTGATTGCAACTCTTTGAGGCTAACGGTTGTGACAGTTTTCAGCCCACCTCACTGTCTACTTACCTAATCTACACTTCAAAATTTTGTCAATGAGAATGTTATGGGAAACAGTGTCAAAAGCCTTGCCAAAGTCAGTTCCTCTAGGATATGTCACCACCTCTGCTAGTGTCCTATTTCACACTCCTTTATGAGAAGTCTACTGCACAAACAACAGAATTTAAATCCAGAAATTAAACAAAGAAGTTGTTTATCCTGAAGGCACTAAAATTCATTTGATCAAATAAAGAGGTGTCTGAATTTTCTACAGATCCTAGAAAATCTGCTTTACCTCTATTTCCTAGTCTGAACAACCCAAAATCTTGTGCCTAAGTTCCACTGTGATTCAGAAGTGAAATGGTGTAACACTAGTTGTCTGGGGCATAAATTGTAGTAGATACAAAGCATAACCCATTTGCATGAACAGAATCAAGAATATTTTTTAAAATACTATCTGAAGAGATAGAGACCAGACTTTTATATATCGTCTACCTATTACAACACCTGCCTTGAAAACATAGCTTAGTACAACACTTAGAGATTTTAGGTTGAGTGCTTTAGAATATTCAAGTCTAGATTTTCCACTGGCTATTCCCTAGGCTAAGACTGACTGCAGGCTTCCTTCTTCTACAACTAAACAAAATGAATTCTCTGTTCTCTCTGGTGGCACAGCTTCATTGAAGCTCACAGTGTGAGCTTCTATGCTCACACTGCATCAGAGTGAGGAAGTGGCTATATGCCACTTAGCGCTTGTTGTTAGCACTACCTGTATATAAAAATGAAGCACCTCCTTTAGTCATATTGTAAAATAAATTGAAATTACTTATAAGTTATTTTAAAGAATATATACAAGAAACTACCAGAAGGAAAAGAATATGAGTTTTTGTCCCTGAAGAGACACATTATCCTGTCTGTTTGGGAGCTTTTGTAAGGGATAGAAATTTAAATTTAGAGTTTAGATATATTTACTGGGGTTCCTACTGTTTCCTGTTTGATCAGATGCATGGTTAGTGTTTTTAAAAGCCTTCTTGCAGCACCACTTGCACTAGTGCAGGTAGTAACATTGATCTGGAAACCCAACTTGACTAAAACAGATTGGAAATTCGTGAATTGAAAAAGAATATCCTTTTTTTTACTTATTTGTTAGTTTCATATAAAAAAAACTTTTTTTTAATTGTAATAGATTGACTTTATTTCAGAGGATGTGCTGAGAAGAAACTTGAACTTCAAGACTTACTTCAAGAAAGATTACATTCATCCAAACAAAAAATATACCAGATTAAAGAGTAATGAATTCTTCCCCAATAGAGCCCACTAGAGCCTAAAGGCTCTTCCTCAATAGTACTAATAAATAACCCAGTGGAATCCACTATTGTCTTAGAGGAAAAACAATTGATTTGACACATAGAAAGTGTATTTTCTTAAGAAGGACAATTTTACTGTAAAATTAGAGAAAAACTAGAGAAGAGTTCAGAAAACCTGAATTCATTCCTCTACTATACCGATGCTATTTGACTTTAACAGGGCAATGGATCTTGTTTATTCAAAAAAAAAAATAATAAAAACAAAAAAACACTTTTGAGTGTGGGGGGGAGGGTGACCTTCTTTAGGAAACTTATTAAGTAATTTAATAATTTATTGTGTATTTCTAAATACGAAAGAGTCGTACTGCAAACATACTTTATACTAAATAAAAAACAAAACAATGCAAAAATAAACATCAAGAACTCTGCACACCTTAATGTGCACAGCATCTTTCACCTGAGAGCTTCCCCTGGAGAGCTATTTTTATCTCTCCCTCCTGAATGACCTTATTCTTTATTTGTGCCAACAGGTCCTGCAATAATAATTAGTGTTGTTAGCCTCTACCTCCTTGGAATAATTGCTGGAATAATTAACCTTACCTTCCTTAACAAGAGGATAGAAGAAAAAATTTCTATGATCGAGCAAAGAAGTAAAAGAGGAAAAACAACAGACTGTCTGTCATTATGATGTTAAATAAATAACTTGGACTAGACCTATTAAAAGATATGCACATCCACATGTTGAGATTGCCAGCATAAAACTTTTAAATGTCAGCCCATCAAAATGCAATAGAAAACCCTGCGTTAGGATTATGTGCTTCTTATATGATGCCTAGCGAGAGGTACACACACCTCAGAATGAGATCCAAGGAGGTGCTGATTTGCACAGAAATCTGCCCAGAGCTAGCAAGCAAGAACTGTCAAAGTTAGGGGTATGGTCTACACTGACTCATCCTGGCTGTAGGGGGCACTGGGGATGTGTGTGGCCTCAATTAACTGGCCTTCACAGCTGCGTGTCCTACCATAAATACTGATTTTGTTTCTTTTAAGATAAGAGAGAGCATTTCTAGTGGTTAGTTCACTGACCTTGGAAATGAGGTTGCTATTTGGAAAGCTTAAACTTCCATTTTCAACCTCAGAATAAATAACATGTCTTAACTATTACACTACAGGATATACTAGTGACCAGCTGAGGCTGTTTTTCATCTTACTTCTTGAAGCCTTGGCACTATCACAAAAACAAGACAAAGCAGGACAAGATTCACTGAAGATGGGAAAAACAAAAAAGGGAAAGTACTTGTTTTTACAGCTATTCAGTTGAAGGGTGGAGACTCCAATCTGGCTCATTAATATCTGTGATTTAAGCTAACATGCTTGACTTTAAAGTAGAGGAAAATAGAGCAGACAAAATAGCAATAGAGCAGAAGAAAAATTCCTCATACAAGGCAAAGATTTCAGCTGACAGCCAGCCTCCAAGTGATAGGCAGATTCTTCACTGTAAGTTACTGGGGGTTCGGACATACGCTGCCTATGGTGGGCACAACACCCTTTCTTTGATACTCTGCTCTGGGCAGGTGACTCAAAGAAGTCTCCATATCAATAACCTGAATGAATACTCAGCCTGGACATGGATTACCATCAACACCATCCACCAGCCTAAGCAAATCCTAAGTGTCAATCTGAGCTAACTCTTAGACATTTTGGTGAAATGGATTCTCTTAGTAATTGGGCCCCAATCAGGTTCAGCTGCAGGATGGGGTCCAAACAGTCTTGCACTTACCCAGACTAAAAACAACTGTGAACATATGCAGAAGTTTAATCCCATCTTAAAAAAGCAAAAAGAAATTCAAATACCCCTCATGTTAGATAACAACTGACCAAGGGATTTTAGATTACAGTATTGGATTTAGCAGTACAAAATTTGTTTAAATCCTTTCCTGGATTTGACAATTTATGCCAGTGCAATTCTATTATCCAACAATAAAATGCTTACCTCACAAGATTATATGAAATATTCAGACCACTTTGGTGAAAGAATTGCATAGCTTCTGACAGTGTGTGTCACTAACAGAATTTAAAATTCTGAGCCCAATCTTGCAGTATATCTTCTGATAAAATGTCTAAACTATGCACTTAATAACAGTGGGTTTAAAAAATATTGTAGCTATAATTATTTCTATGACAGCCCGAACACTAAAGGGCTTTTAGCAAATATAGTCACACAGCAATGAAGCTTTCAGCATTACTGTCATAGATCTCTTATTAAAATTCAAGTTGGCTACTTAACATTCAGTTCTTCAACTGGAAAACTACTAAACAATGAAGAGAAACATGAACAGGAAGAAGGATCTATTCCAAATGCTCTTCCATGATCTCCCCTGCTAGGGAAATGTCTCTTTGGCCTTTGTGTACTTGGCTTGCTAAGCTGCTAATGTAGCTTTCATTTCTATACAGTGAATAATGTGTCACAGCATCATGTGGAAGTAGASAGAGACAAACAAAGAGCTATTTTTTAATTATCATTGAATGAAACTTTTTAGAACTTATAAAACAAGTGATGTTAGGATTACATTTTAGGATTCTGATGAAGTCCTTAGTTAAAATTCAGGATTCCTCTCCAGGTCTTAGGCATTTCCCAGAAGAGAAGAARGGAGATAATATGAAATGCTTACAACATATACAAAGTTAATCAGACACTGATTTCCTATGTATTCCAGATGCAAAAGGCTGTAAGGCTCTTGTTCATGTGACAGCAGAAGCATCCAGAATTATAATATGTTGTATCAACTTTCTTCCTCTTTCCTTGAAATATAAATTCCCCTCCTCCTAATCCTTTTCTCTAGATAAAACAAAATGCAAAAASCCTGATTAATTCATATTGTCAAGTGCATGAACAGATTATTCCACACTCCTGGCATTCTGTATAGCAAATCCTACTGGAAATACAGGTAGTAGGACACTGGGATAAACATTCAATTTGTCCAGTGCAGCACTAAACTCTGATGATACTCCTTCCTTCCTTTATTTTCTCCCTCTCTCTCTTCCTTATTTGCTTCTTAATTCCTTCTTTCCCTCTCTCCCTCCCTCTTTCCTTTCTTCCTTTCCTCATTTCCTCCCAGTTTTAAAGGCAAAGGAGGGAAAACAAAAMCAAAATCCAGCAACTAGACAAAAACCTTTTACACGATTTCCTCCTCCTCATTATTATTTTTAACCATGGGAATAACGGACTGCAATTTATTTCAATTGCAGGTAAATATAAACTAAGAAATTCGATCCATATTCTGCTTTTATTTTGGAAGCTAGAGTTGTTAAAGCCTGCATAATCTAGTACTTAAATATTTTTTCTCCCCACACTCTTTATTTTTAATAGTGCCATGGCCATTTTAGCCCAGAAAAGAACTGTTCTTGCTGTTGCTAGTGCATAGTAGGTTTTGAGTGTGATATTCTGTGACCTGTTGTAGTTGAAGCCCTCAAAATATGGCATAAGGTCTGAAATCCCAAGATTTTCACTACATAACAAAGTATAGCCTTTAGTGTCATCTGAGGCTGGAGAAGGCTGCTGTGCAACTTTCAAGTTTTAGCTGGGAACAAGTGAAAAGGAAGCAGACTGTGATAACACTCAGCAGATCCCAAGACTGACAAGAAAGAAACCCTCTACTCCCTGCAGTGGACTCCWCCCAGAGAAGAACTTTCTCAAGGGCACTGCTACCTCCTTCCTTGAGGAAGACGGGTACTGTCAATCATAGGGCCCAGAGGGATACTGGATAACACTGGATAAAAAGTGTTGATATTAGTATTTTCTGTTGCAGAACATATTTAAATGTATTATTATTAATGAGGCCTTTTTTTCTATTATTTTGGATAGTGTTAATATAAATGGTCTAGTAGTAACTGTTGTACTTTTGGTAGATGATTTTAATACTTACCTTCCACAGAAAGGTTTTAATTAAGCTAATTCTTGGCTATATCTATATATATATATGTATATGTATATGTACATGATTTGTTTCCTTTTGCCCACAACAAGATTTTGAGTGTAACACTGCCTAGTCTCTTTCATCCTTTGATTTCTCATCTTTTTCATTTTCAATATATGTGTAAAACATGTATTTCGGAATTTAATAAAATATTTATCTAACATATGCCCTATTATTACAGTTGCTTTGTAACTAGTATTAGCTGGTCTGCAGACAGGGTTATCTTTGAGATAGGTGGTGGAACAGAAATTATAAAAAACTTTGTGCCTCTGGCATAGGATGCTTCCATTTTTTCCAAGTGTCACTGTACTGAGGCTTGGTATTAATTATAATTTGAATTTTATACATGTGATTTTGCTTCATTTCTTCAAGTGCAGTTTATGCTTATTTTATACAATCTATGCTTATTCATTAACATATATTGCAGTGCTAAGGTTCCTCAAAACTGTACAGGGTAACATTTTAAAAAATACTAAAGTCACCAGACTTTGTTTCTCTTAACTTTAGCTGTCTGAAAGTAGATGGTTAATTTAATGTAGCCATGTAGKTTTCCTTTATAATCAACGAACTTACACAGGTGCATGCATACACATAAAAAAAAGAAAAAAAGAAAAAAAAAGAAAAAAAAAAGAAAAGAAAAGAAACCACAGGAAGTTCTGCCTGACTGCCTGACCGTGAGGGGGAATTTCTCCACTGTGAAAGTGACGGAGCACTGGGACAGGTTGCCCAGAGATGTTGTGGAGTCTCCTTCTCTGGAGAGGTTCAAGGCCCACCTGAATGCAACCCTGTCTGACATGCTGTAGGTGACCCTGTAGGTTGGACTAGATGATCTCCAGCAGTCCCTTCCAACCTTACTGATTCTATGATTCTATGATATTGCAAAGATTATAGTCCTACCACATCCTACCAGAAACATGATAGAACAGTTTGCATGACTTGAGTCAYTTATGCCACAGATGGACATAGGCTTTTTATAAGAACAGACTGGGAAAGAAAGGAGAACTAGTTGTGTCTTTGCAATGGAATGAGTGACCAAGAAATTGACAGTTTATGAACAAGGATCAGGAAAGAGACTAACACAGGTGGTATCATGATGAATATTAGTTACAGACCACATGAACAAGAGGAAAAACTGATAAAGACTACTTTCCACAACAGGAAGAAGCCTCATATTTGAAGACTGTGATTTTCATAAGGAACTGTAATCATTCTRACATCTTCTTGCAGGGCAGCATGGCAGAGGACAATCCAGGAGGATCTCTGGAGAGCATCAAAGGAGATTTCTTGATGCAGATGACTGATGAGCCAACAATTAGGGGCTGGAGCACAGGGAAGACAAGGAGAAATTGATAGAGCTGGATTGTTCAGCAGACGATTAAGTAGMGGGTATTGTATTGCTATCTATAACTATCTAATAGGAAAGTATAGTGGAGATGAAGGTAGACTCTTCTCAGAAGTACACAGTGATAGGAGAGGAGGCAAGGGATATAAACTGTAAGAARAGAATACTATAATTAGAATTGGACAATATAATTAGGAGAAATATCACAGTAATCATTGAATATTGGATAATTATATATTGAACAGGTTTCTCTGAGATGCTATGGAATATCCATCCTTAGAGATATTCAAAACACAATTGGACAAGCCCCCAGGCAACCTGATTGTAGTTTGCCTTAGTTGGACTAGATGGCCTCCAGAAGTCCCTTGGGACTTAAATTAATCTCTGATTGTATTATAACACCCAGACCCCCTAGACATTATATCCTACAGTAGCTGTCTAAATGAARTGGACTAAGGTACCTTCTGCAATGTTTCTTCTTTTTCCTTTTAGACATTTAGATTGCAATCTTATAAACAAAGTAARGTGTACTGAAGGAATTGATCATATACAAATACAGCAAGGCTTTTTTAAGCACCATCTCTATTTGGTGCTTAAGAAAGATAAATGACTACCTAGGCTTCARTGGAAGACTGGGTGAAACAACACAGAAATCTATGGTAAATCCTACTGGATATCTTCAGGAAGAAATATCTAGAGTGTATGCATTTATGAAGTAGATAGCAGTTCCTAACTCTCCAAGGGCTAGGGTGAAATGTTGAAAAGCTTATCAAAGTGTTTTAAAATCAGAATTAATATATTTTCTAACTAATATTCCTCTAATATTTGGGAAGAGTGCTGACTAACTTATATCATCTCTCTCTTACAAGGAACATTAAGAATTTTTGGAGCTTAAAATCCTTACTGTGTCCCAGACCTACAGTAAACAGGTTGTTGGGGGTAAAYATTTCGTATTTCTAAATAGTGAAGAAGAACCTGGAAATAGCAGCTTTCTCCAGAATACCAGTTTTTCTTCATTGACTTGAGATATACTTTGTCACTAGGTAACTTTCTCCAGCTGTTTTTTTGGCTATCTGACAAGCTTTTTCCAGAGGACCTAAAATTAGGATTACTCTATGCCTTTCTGTTATTATTGTGACTATGTGATTACAGCCTACTTGTTTTACTTTACTTTTTCCTATATTTTACATCTCAGCAAAATATGAATGGCATTTCACGGGGCAAAAGAGGTATTCCAACAGCCTGAAGTATTTCATTTTGCATAATACTAAGGACCTCCTAAAAACATGGGAGAGTTTAATATTTCTTGAAAAAAAGGAGATATTTCTTGAAAAAAAAGAGAACACAAAAGCCTCTGCAAAGCATCAGTGTAAAACAACAAAAATATAAGGAGTTGTTACATCTCTCGTGTGACAATGAATTCAGTGGAAAACAATTTTTTATAAGCTTTTTGATGAAATGATCATAATATCCACTTCGATGATTTTGAACCTTCTTTTGTTTAATAGTTAATATTATAGGTACATAGATTTATTTTTTTTTTCAAAAAAAGATATTTCATGATAGGGAAGAGTCAAGCCATAACAATACAGCTTCWTATATTTCAGTAAATGCATGCTGTGTTCATTTCAAAGTGCAGAAGATGCAAGAATAGTAGCATAATCTATCAGTGGAGGAAAACGTAATAATRTTACAGTAGGAGACAAAGAAAAACCTACTGAAGTTTTGTGTTTCAAAGTACTCAGCTACTATCATTAGTCTTAACTTCGTAAATGACCCCTCTGTGCTATGGAATATTTGCCAAAAATCGGATACGCACCTGGCTGTAGCATTCCTTCATTCTATGTCCTTTAAAGAAATTCAAACTTACAACATCTATCTGCCCATAAAGTTCCTTAAATACTAGAAAATAGATTTTTCCTTGTTTGTCAGTGCTGTGCTATGTTGACATGCATATGATCAGCGCTTCGCTAAGGGAACAGAAGTTTCTATCTGCAGTCAAGAGAAGAAATTTAAACATCTTTGTGCTAAACATTTCTCAGAATATCAAGGCAGAATCCCCATTCAGCATGATAGCTGTGAACATGTAGCCAGGAGTYTTAGATACTTGGTGTGGATTTATAGATTCATTTATTATTCAAGAAAATACAAACTCCAGATTCCTCCATTATCAGGACGGCTTCCCTAAACACTATTGATTTTATTTATTTATTTATTCTGCATTCTGGCACAGCTGTCAAGAAGTGTGGCATGTGGCTTTGTCAATCCTCTGCGAACAGACGATAAATTCCCACATGGGATATTTATTTTAAACTTTCTCAGCTTGCGATGATGACTTAATTGTGGTCTCCCATTTTTTGATAAAATGAGATTCTGACTGTTATTAAAAGAGAGACAAGTCCTTTTTACCTGGTCATAAAAAGAAGACACTGACTGCCAAARCACTGTATTAGTACTCAGACTGGCAGAAAGGATGTCTCAGACCTTTTATGATAAATCAATCATGAACAGAGATTTAAACATCACAGTATCTGAATTTCAGATCCAGCTACTCTTTAGGCAGGAGGTGGGTATCAAGACACTTGGAGAATTTTAAAGCATAAAAAGGAAGTACCTACAAACTTTAAGAAACTTCTGTTAGCAACTGAGAAATGGATTTTTGTAGTTTAGTTTCAATTTCAGTTGACATCCTCATTCGGGAAACTGGACTCATTTAAGCCCTCATCTAGATCCATGAAAGGTGTAGTCATCTAAATTGATCTCAGTTCTTTCTATTATTAAGAATAGGTGAATTTTAAAGCTAAGGCTTGTTGAAAGGTATTTATGTATACATGRGACCAAGTTGTATGAATCTGACTACCTCTGTGATTTAGAACCATACATYATCTGTGGAAAGTGAGAAGATGGAAAATTATTTCACCTTGTAGACATGTTGTATAAAATTACTATTGGAGGAAAAATAGAACTGAACGGTGATTATGAGAAATGGACCTAAGTGAACTGAAAGGTCTCCTGATGAACAATTTTCAAAGCTCTTGTGTAGCYGACTGTGTTTCTGTAGCAACAAAGCAATTGTTCTAACATGAGATAAAACTTACCTGTAAAAATAGGATTTCACTGGTTGAATCTAATGATGCTACCCTCTTCTGGACATTGCCAGTGTTTAGCTTTAAATTTTGACTGCAGTAAGAAAATTGAAGCACCTTTTATTCTTACTATCTCACAGTTCCTATCCATCACCTTCAATGACTAAAAAAAAATAGACTTACTACTCWTACACCATGAACGGTCTTGCCCTTATTGGTGTGCCTCTGTCCTCTACTACTTTCAGACGTATGGGATCCTGAGTCCCAGTTTGGTGTCATCCGTAGACATCCCGCTGAACCCCTCCGTGTCCTCTGACAGAAAAGTTTGTACCCATCAGTCTCTCTCCAAGCTATCTGCAAGAGATCAAATTGTAAGAATTTGAGGCATAATCTGCTTCTAACACAGGAAGTGTGGAAAGGAGCAGAACATAGACAAACAGCTTTAAATTTCTACCATTATTGGAAAAGGCTATTTCTATGGCAATGAGTRGCACCCTAAATATCCCATTTCTTCTCTGTGAAATAACAAAGGAATTCTGCATCAGTAGGAGGTGAGGATTTGTTGTTCAGAATGGCAGAATAGAGTGATCTACACTGTAGGAACAAATAATCTTTGTCACCTCAGTCTAGGCAAAATTATTTAGTCTCCAAAGCTCTTGAGCTGTATCTGTGTGCTTTCTGTTCTTCAAAGTGAAAATTTCATAATCACTGGTCATAAAAATCTGACCTGTTTTTAAAGCTGATGGTCCCTTTTTCCTAGATTTCAAATAAATTTTTTGAAGTTATGCTTGTTGCAGCTTAAATATATTACTTAMATAATACTAGTTTGCTTACATTAGTTACTTACCTAATATAATTTTCTCCTATGTTGTTAAAACTATTTTTTTGCCATTTTTTTGGTGACAAACCTGGCACAATAAAAACAATACTATTTCCTATACCCTATGGTATTCCTGAAACTGAAGATATTGTGGAAAAATATTGCAGAAGGATCCCATRTTTCAACCCTTTTTTCTTCTTCTTTCTTCTTTTGTATGTGTTTGTCATGAAAGAGGTATAAAGTCATATTTAAACATTAAGATCTGAAAGGAATCCTGAAAAATTTAATTCTTTAAATACTTATATACTTTAATACTTGCATACTTTAACCTTATATTTCAATATTTTTATACTTCAACCCTTAAAACTACATCAGTTCCCCCTTTATCAATATCTATGCACACAGAGAAGCAAAAAAAAAAAAAAAAAGAAGAAGAAGAAGAATCTAATGATTGTTTGGTGATTTCTTGTAACATACAACATGTCAAATGAAATCCAAAGTTCTAAATCTAAATTGGTAAAATCATATTAGGGATGAATAACTGTAGCAGTTGACTCCAATTTTATTAATTCAAAATGTAAAAGGAGTAAGAAGAAAAAAAATCAAGATTCCCAAATGAATGTGGTTTGTTATAGTAGCAAATTCTAGAAACACTTAACAAAGATTAAGATTTTGGTAGTTACTTTTGAGGTACAGCTAGAATGAAATCTTGGAAAGGTATGAAGAGAGGTTCAACATGAATGTGTGTTGAGGGGAAGGATATTGTGATATTTGCCATTCACAACCGCTAAAATAAACAATATACCRTTTATGGCTGTAGCCAACCTTATCTTGGCACAGATTTCTCCATGCCTTCACTTTGTAACACCTGTTTGGGAAAGTAGCCTGGATCTTCAGTTATGTAGATTGCTGCCCTTCAGCTTTTTATAGGTTCTTCTTCATCTTGATTCACCAGAATAAGAATGATAAATAAGTTTTAGCATTTTATACTCTCTAGAGGAGATTCATAGTAAAAATACTTGCTTTGGTAGGTAAAAAATATACTTTAGCAGAATGGGAAAATTAGKTTTTTTTATTTTCTCTTCTATTACTGTCGTAGCACTCAGCAGCCATTTGTGTGGATGTTCTGAAGAAGACTTTTTAATAGAAAGTTTAATCTATGTGACCACAAGCCTTATTAATAATTTGAGAATTCCAAAGCGTAAATTTTAGACAAAGCTTAAGAATGCTAGTGGTTATAGAATAGGAATTGCTTGTGCCAGTGAAATGGGAGATTCCTAATTTTAGGTACTGGTTTGATTTAAAACATAGGAAAAATATAAAATTTTTTTTACTGCATTAAAGAGCAAAAAATATCTTTCCATGAACTATATGCTACTAGACTGTTAGATAATAATGTATATCCCAGTATTATAACTCCAATATAATTGAAATATTCATATGAAAATAATAACACAACATGTGTAAACACGTGTCTCACTCTATGTGGCATAGCTTCAATTAGGGTTACATAACATCAACAATGGCATTTTTTTTTCTTAATTAATACATTAATACAATATACTTTTTAATGTTTAACTTTATTTCATTCATATAAAATCAATGAATCCAATTAAAATTCAGRATGATTGGGATTTTGGTAATCTGGATTTAGTAAGTACAGTAAAGTGAAGGTAGGCATGTGAATAAAGTTTAACACTGAAGTAATATATTTTGTCTCATAGCAAATAAATCAAGAATCACAGAGAATCACAGAATGGTTGAGGCTGGAAGGGCCCTCTGGAGATCATCTAGCCTAATCTCCCTGCTCAATCAAGGGCACACTGCACAAGAGTGTGTCCAGGAGGATTTTAAATATCTCCAGAGAAGGRTACTCTACAACATCTGAGCAACCTGTTCCAGTGCTCTGTCACTCCCACAGTAAAGAAGTCTTCCTCATGCTCAGATGGAAATTCTTRTGGCTCTGTTTGTGCCCACTGCCTCTTGTCCTGTCACTGGGCACCACTCAGAAGAGTCTGGCCCCATCCTCTTGATACCCTATCCTAAGATATTTGTAGACATTCATTAGATCATCTCTCAGTCTTCACAGAATCACAGAATAGTTGAGGCTAGAAGCGACTTCTGGTCCAATACCCCTGCTCAAGTACGGTCACCTAGAGCACATAGCACAGAAYCGTGTCTAAGCAGATTTTGAAGATCTCCACAGAAGGAGACTCCACAACCTCTCTGGGCAACCCGTGCCAGTGCTCTGTCACTCTCACAGGGAAGAAATTCCCCCTCACGCTCAGGYGGAACTTCCTGTGCTTCAGTTTCTGCCCATTGCCTCTTGTCCTGTCACACGGGRCMACTGAAAAGAGTTTGKCCCCGTCCCCYTGACACCCTCCCTTCAGGTACTTGCACACATTGATCAGATCCCCCCTCAGTCTTCTCTTCCCCAGGYTRAASAGGCCCAGCTCTCRCAGYCGTTCCTCACAGGGCAGGTGCTCCAGCCCTCKGATCATCTTTGTAGCCCTMYGCTGGACTCTCTCCAGTACTTCCATGCCTCTCTTKKMCTGGGSWGCCCAGAACTSGATGCAGCACTCAAGATGAGGCCTCACCAGGGCTGAGGAGAGGGGCASCATCACCTCCCTCSACCTRCTGGCAAYAYTCTTCCARTGCACCCCAGGAGACCATTGGCCTTCTTCGCCACAAGGGCACATTGCTGGCTCATGGTCAACTTGTCATCCASCAGCACTCCCAGGTCCTTCTCTGCAGAGCTGCTCTCCAGAAGGTCAGCCTCCAGCTTGTAACCCCAGGGTTATTTCTCCCTAGGTGCARGACTCTGCACTTGCCCTTGTTGAACCTCAGGAGGTTCCTCTCCACCCAGCTCTCCAGCCTSTCCAGGTCTCTCTGAATGGCAGCACAGMCCTCASGTGTGTCAGCCACTCCTCCCAGCTTGGAATCATCAGTAAACTTGCTGAGGAAGCACTCTGTCTGCTCATGCAGGTCATTGATGAARAAGTTGAACAGGATGGGACCCAGGACTGAGCCCTGGGGGACGCTACTAGCCACAGGCCTCCAACTAGACTCCACGCCACTGGTGACGACCCTCTGAGCTCTGCCTTTCAGCCAKGTCTCARTCCACCTCACTGTCCACTCATCTAACCCATACTTCCTGAGGCTATCAGGTTAGTTAAGCAGGATTTCCCCTTGGTGAATCCATGCTGGATACTCCCGATCACCTTCTTCTTCTCCATATGCCTGGAGATGACATCCAGAASGAGCTGTTCCATCACCTCACCAGGGATGGAGGTGAGGCTGACCGGCCTGCAGTTGCCTGAGTCCTCCTTCTTGCCCTTCTTGAAGACTGGAGTGACACTGGCTTTCTTCCAGTCCTCAGGCACCTCTCCAGTTCTCCAGGACCTTTCCAAGATGATGGAGAGYGGCCTGGCAACAACATCTGCCAGCTCCCTCAGTACCCATGGGTGCATCCCATCTGGGCCCATGGATTTGTGGATGTCCAGCCTGCCCAGAAGGTCTCTAATCCTTTCCTCCTCAACCAAAGGAAAGTCTTCCTTTCTCCAGACTTTCTCCCTCAGATCCAGGCTGCAGGATTCATGAGGGCTGCCCTCAGCAGTGAAGACTGAAGCAAAGAAGGCATTCAGTAATTCTGCCTTCTCAGTATCCCTTGTCACCAGGGCCCCCGCCCCATTCAGTAGTGGGCCCACATTTTCCCTAGTCCTCCTCTTGCTGCTGATGTATTTGAAGAAGCCCTTCCTGTTTTCCTTGACATCCCTTGCCAGACTCAAGTCCATCTAGGCCTTAGCCTTYCTCGCARCATCTCTACATACTCTGGCTGCATTCCTATAATTCTCCCAAGTAGYCTGWCCCCTCTTCCACATTCTGTGTACTTTCTTCTTCTGTCTGAATTTGGCCAAGAGCTTCTTGCTCAACCATGAAGATCTCCTGCCCTTTATGCTGCACTTCTTACTCATAGGGATGCACCGCTCTTGAGCTTGGAGGAAGTGATGTTTGAACACTAGCCAGCTCTCCTGGACTCTGCTCCCTTCTAGGGTGTTAAGCCACGAGATTCCTCCAATTAGGTTCCTGAAGAGCCCTCTCCTGAAGTCTAGGGTTGCAGTCCTGCTTGTTGCCTTACTCCTTTCCTGCAGGATCCTGAACTCCACCATCTCGTGGTCACTGCAGCCAAGGCTGTCYCCAACCTTCACATCTCTAAYCAGTCCCTCTCTGTTGGTAAGGACAAGGTCCAGCAGGACATCCTTCCTCATAGGCTCCTCCAYCATTTGTGACAAGAAGTTATCAYCRATGCACTGCAGGAGCCTCCTGGACTGTTTGTGCCTTGCTGTGTAGTCCTTCCAGCAGATGTCAGGGTGGTTGAAGTCCCCCATGAGAACCAGCGCCTGGGATCGTGAGGCTACTTCCAGCTGTAAGTTGGAAGTAGTTGGTTCTGTTGAGGATTCCATGCAACATTCTAATAAATTTGTACTCCATTTTAATACAGAAAAAGAATAGTTGATGTTAGTTGATAGTTAAAAACTTTCAGGATACTGAGCTTAAGTCAGTTATTGCTTATATCTAGCTTGTCTAATGCTACATCCCTAATAGTTAAATATGAAATGATCCAATCCAAAAGAATCTTAGCATTAACAGAAAAGATCAGAGCTCTCTGAAATTAAGTCAAATAAACAGTAAATATGATTTTATTCTACTGAGTAATTCAAAACAATAATGAATTTGAGACAAAATTTCCACTATTGCTGCTAACAAGCTTCAGAATATGTTGTAGGCAGTTATTTGGCGTCGTCTCCATTGTTTCTGAARGAAAATTATAGCTTGATGTACATTATTTTCATTTGAAATCTGAGCAATAGAAATGATAATACTTGCCAGATAACCATTATATTTTGACTACATTATTAAATCTAGATTTTCTAATGTGATTCTCAAGTGGTTTTTACATTTGTACTACTAATAATGATACCCTTTCCTTAAAGAATTGCCTTAATAAATGTTATCCGAAAGAGTAAGCTGCAGTTATGAGTCCCTCTTTACTTCTACACATATTCTATAAGAATTGAGAATAGTAACTTTTAGTCTCTTTTTCTTTTTGGGTTTGTGGATCCCTCCTAGGGAAGGCTCACTCTTTCATAGTAAATGCATGCTTATGGACATCAGGTTTGCTTTTCCTGAGTCGTTATTGCTTTTCTTGCTTTTCTTTACATGGACTTCTTAGGAGTAGTTTGTGGATAACTATGGAACTGGAGACAAAAGTCAGCAGATTTATTTATGGAATCTCTCAAAGAAATATAAACAAATTATAAGTAAAAAATCATTTGCGCCTCACCAATCTTCATCATTTTTCCCTTCAATTTTTCTGATAAGCTAGAAATTATTGTTTCTTAAAAGAGAAGAACACTACCTGTTCCAGTACTATTGCTCATTGTTTAGAAGATTTTATTACCCTTTCTCTCTTTTTTTTTCAATTTGCTATGTTTTATGGACTACTTTGGTTTTAAAAATTTTCAATATCCTTTAAAGTACAATACCTCTTTAGCTACTAGGATGGTGTAAGATCATAGTGCTTGGAAGAAAGAAGGAAAAATTAAACAAGCTTCTGGGAAGATTAACAATTTTTAAAGAATCAGTTTGCTTTATTCTTTAATGATCTGTTAGGTTAATGATGAAGGTGTTTGTGATAAGAAGAGTTGTAGTAGTGGAACTGTCAATGTCCTGCAAAAATATTGAATGTTTACAATTTCTTCTTTCTTTCTTGAACTAGAAAAMAGAAAACAGTATATTTGAAAATATGAGAAAATCTAGCACGTTAAATCTTTGTCAGTTCAGTGAATGGAGAGAAATTAGTTGATATAATTTAACAATCTTATGTACTTATTTAATTATCTGGTACTTTCTTAAATTTTGGAAATAATTTATGAAGGAACTTTGATTTTTATAAATTTTCACAGTCTAATAGATTCTAAGGCCAGAAGGAAATATTAAATCATTTAGTGCCACTGCTTGTATAAGACAGATCATAGAATTTTATCCACTTACTCTAGTATTTATCACCATACTTTGTRTTTGAACTTAAAATCCATTCCAAAAAGGCATCAAGTCATGACTTGAAGATTTCAATAGAGGAATAATCCACCATTTGTTTGGTATTTGATACAAAATACGTTCATTATTTRAAACACAATGAGAAAATTTTTGTGAATCTGGTCAACTGATGAGTTACTCTCTAACGTTCGKTTTGAGTTTAGGCATTTTATTGCCATTATAATGGTCAAAGAAGCTACATCTGTTTGTTTCTGACTTGTTAACTTAAATATTCTACCACAAAAAATAGCTCTTTCTCATTAAGAATAATCTTACTCATAGTTCTTTTTTTTCATTATTTTTAAGTCTATTACTCCAAAATTTTGTGTACCTTATGTGTTTAAGTGAAACAAAGATAAACAATAAACAATAAAGAGAAAATATTTTATACTTTATATACATATTTGATCTCAGAGTAGGTTCTAAAGCCTTCTAAAGTTTAACAGTCATGACAATTTCATTTTTTGTCTTCTGCTGCTGCTGCTTACTCATTATGTTTAGCACTTCCAGTGATGTCAACACCTATAGTTTTTTCCTCCCATATACGTTCTGCTACCAATCCTTTCTCCATTTATTTAGTATACTATGATGCTTTATTGAATAAGCAACAACTTTCATTTATAAGCTATTTTTATCAAAAACTTAAATAAAATTGAATTATTAGGTTTGCACTTTAATAGGTAGGTAAGAAGGAAAAATTGTGATATGGTCTAACATTTGGAAAAAAACAAATTGGAAGTTTCAGGTTTCAGCAGAACTCTAAAAAAACTACTGAAAGCAAATTGAGAAAGATTTGCTAATAAGGGTTAGAAAAAAAGGTGGATTCGGGGGCAAAACTTACACCCAACTTCCTTCCCTCCCACATTTGTCCCAGTTTGCCCACACTCCACCTTGCAGCTCTCACTGAAATGACCTGACAACCCCAAGCAACAGCTCTAAAGCTGAAATAAGGTCTTTCATATGTGGGCACAAGGCAAATAAAGGCACTTCAGAGAAGTTGAAAAATTTATTTTCTAGATTAATATAATCATAGTCATGACTTGGTTTTGGCACTCTTCAGTAGGTTTCAGGGGACTAGAAGGCCTGGATTAAAAAAAAAAAAAAAAAAGAAGAAGAAGAAGAAGAAAGAGAGAGAGAGAGAGAAGTCTTTGATGTAGTGAAAGGAAAATATCTCCCTATCACCCAATAATCTGGGAAAAATAGAGAACCTTTTACTTTGAAACAATCTACTCATTTTCAGGATGAGAAATAGAAAAGCAGAGAGAATTATGACAGAAGACATAATTTATTTCTTGAATTAAGAAGGAAAGCTCCAAGTTATTTAATTGATCAATAGTATTTACTTAGTTTTRATAAAAAAATATGACAGTTTCCCTACATAGAAATTAACCATGAACTGTGGTAAATTGGCTGTCTTAGGTTGGACACAGGGATCTATCCATCCTAACCATATATTTAGAAGTTTATAGAAAATGAAGACATGYACACCACCAGAGACTGATTTATTTCATCCTAGGCCATGAATCCAAATTACATCCTTTGAATCATCCAGTGGAGGTGCTAAACTCTTCCCATTGCTAGATATTTGGATCATCAGAAATCATGTGAAAACAGTCCCATATAAAGCATCCAGTGATACAGCTCCTTAGGACTAGAAAGGTGTTATACCCTGCCARTTGAAGGAAAACACGATGCTCTATAGCTGGGTTTTCTTTACTTCTTTTGTAGCCTAGATTGGAAATTTTTGATGTAGAAAAATTTTAAATGTGAAAATGCCTGAACTGTTCTAATTTTTTAGTGAGAGCAGGTAGAAACATATTTCTAACCAGGTCCTCTGCAGGAATGAAGAATCAATGTGTAGCATCTTATCTATCTGTTTTTGTTTTCACAAGAAGCATAAGCACAGCTGATCACTACCAGTTTTTTATAACAACAGTGATGGCTGRGTAACAATCCTAAAATTGTTATTCTGTTGATAATATTTTCAAATAGTAAGTAAATGCTAGCATAACATMTGGATAATAACTAAGACAGTCAGGAAAAAAAGAATACAAGCTAAATCTGTTTCATATTCCCAGTTATCTTAGGAAATGTTGTTATTGCTCAAGATGGAAAAAAATATATATTTTTTAATGCATTGYCTTGTGCTGCCTTACACATGACCAGGGGAATTTTGTGAAAGTTATCAGAATATAATGATTGTCATTACTACTGTTTTAATAGATCCTGTGCTTGAGTATAATGCAAATGTCATCCATCACTGCCTTCTGTACGTTTTTTCTACTTTATTCTAATTTACTCTGTATCTCCAGTAGATAGTAGGAAAGCAAATGAGTGCACTTCTGAATGTCTCTAAAATGATGGCTGTTTCATCAGTAATTGGTATCATGGTTTTGAGATTCAGAAGCCAGAACCAATTCTGCTCAATTTTTTGACATAAGGAACAACAAATACTAATGAAACTGTATGCAGCTAAGTAGTTATGCTGYATACTTGCACAATAAATAATCATTTTATTTTTTAGTTCATGGGAATTCATGTAAATTGAATATGCTTTGAATCTAAATTTAAGCCAAGTATTTTGACTCACAGGAAAGTGAGCTAAAATGTTTGATATCTGTCTGTTTCCTTCTTGAAACAATAAACTTACTATTGTTTGTACGAAACTGTGCTCAGAATTGGTCCAAGTATGCAGGTCAAGGAAAGACTTTTATGCCTTGCCATATCTTATTTCATTTTGGGATGAAAATTTTGTATAATTTAAACAATTTTTTTTTTTAAAAAAAAAGGTATTGGCTTTCAAGCCAGGTGGTGTGAGCTAACYTCATTCACACTATTTAAAGCTCATTCCTCTAGAAATGATTTTTCTCAGAGAGATCTGGCATAGTCCAAAGCAAGATGAAGGTGTGAGCTAACAAGTATACATATTTGAGCTCACTTACTGGCTCTTTTTTATTTAGCAAAGTAGATGTACGTATTGAATATATATTTTGATTTTCTCTCTTGATCAAGACGAAATTCAGTATGATTGTGTCTGGCAGTAGAAGATGCACTGAACAGACAGATGAGTCTTTAACTGCAACCTCAATTGAGAATATTTGTGGTTAACAAGCACTAGGTCAACTGCAGCAAAAATGTACCCCGGAATCACCATTCCTTAGTTTTGAATTAAAGCCTATTCATGAATATTGTTGTAATAAAATCATGTTGTAACTGATAYTGGTGAAAGAAAAGCTGGACTTTAGAACCAAGACTTCATGCAACAACATGCTCACCGCACATCCACACACATGGGATTATGCTCATATTTGTGCTTCGTATTCATACAGATGTAGACTTTGTCAGCTTCTTCTTCATCTTCAGGTACCTAAAAAGATTGGAGAACGTTTATCCAGTATCTCTCTGTGTGTTTTATGAGATAATCTAAGATCAGTAGGGATACCTAGACAAGCACAGATAATTGCTCAGGGGCACATATTCTCTGAAGCAAGCCTTGGAATGCTAAATTTCCTTGTCCTAGAGGCAGGTAGAAACTCAGTCCTTGTTCCYGTTTTACAAACCACCAAACTAAATTTTCAGGAGTTTTTACCAGTAAAATATAGCAATCGTCTGGACTTCTTTTAACGTCTTCATTACAGTATGGGTTTAGGACAAATAGGAACAAAYAAATGTTTTCTATGTTTGATTACCGCATAATCTCTTTTTGACAGTTCTATAACTTTTGACAGTTATAATGCTTAAGAAAACAGTATTTTCTACTAATCATAGAAGTTTTGTGGTCCTAATAGGAGCTGGCCAACATATTTTGAACTTAATAAAGAAGATAATATTTTCACTTATTGCTTTTAACTGTTGTTACCAGTGGTGAATAGCAATCTTCATAAAAGAATAATAGTTTCCTATGAGTATAATGATAACTGGCTGCAGCTCTTTTTGAGTTGCTTGTCTTTTGTCTGCCACAGTTAAAAAGAGAAAAATATGTTTATCTTGTTTTTTCAGGTAGGTCTGTGTGCTCTTTTTTGCAATGCATTCTTTTCAGCATACACCAAGCACATTGTGTAATTGGCACATGTTTCCCTCAGCAGGCATTACAGCGCGGGGAAGCTATGGTAAGCAGGCAGAATTTAGATGAGTCACAAAATAGTGCTTTTTAAAATAAGTGGTGAAAAAAAAGAAACAGTAAGGAAATTTAAATTTCTGAGGGTATACACCCCCCTCTATTAGGAGTAAGGGCAACATAAGCATACATCTTATGTGCCTTTTAATATATCATTGAGAGCACAATGAATCAATACCATTGCAGAGCACATTTTAATATAGATTACAGAAAAAAACAAGAACAAGATTATTACAAGGAAAAAAGAATGCAGCTGACTGTATATTGCACTTTAAAAGCTGTATTTTGAAAGATTTACTTTTCAGAAATACATTCTTCCACACCTACCTCTGTTTGATGAAATGGTTACTTTTACTTTAACTTCTTCTGAAGATTTTTCTATCTCTTGTTTGCTGCTTGCCAGCCTATTAATCTCATGGTACAAGATTATTAAAGTTTGGCTACTTTTGTCATAGTAGAAACTGAAGTGGTGTGGTATGGAATGATGGACACATAAGCTGCCGGTAAAAGAAATATATTTGTCCTAATATTTTTAGAATAATATACTTTATATAACAGAGAAATTATTTTATGTTGAAGGCAGAAAAATAGAAAGGAAAAATTAATGCTAAGGGTAAACTGATTCTAGAATGCAAGATTACGTCAGAACTAAAGTCCCATGTCATGYGGTATAATTCTGCGGTAAAACTCAGAATTTTAAGAGATGTAAAGACTAATGTAGGAATAATTTTGTGGATTTTTTTTTATTTCAGTAATATTTTATTGTTCAAAAGAGAGTGTGTTTTGAATGAAAACTTCATTGTGGTGTGTCTGTGGTGTGAGATTTTGCATTGCTCCAATTCTGAAGAGGTGCTTTTTCAATTGTTCTTGCAATTTTATTGGGATCTCAGAACAAACAAAAATTAATTTTACTTCTCCCTTTCCTAATTTTAATTCCCTATTTAGGTGACAGAGACACATGAACTACCTAAATAATGCTTTGCTGTTAACTTTACTTAATATGTCAAATCAGTTTAATTACAGTTTCTATAAATAATCTATGCAAAATACTTCCCTGAACAGAATGCACTTTTCCTTCTGTATGTGGCACATTTTAATACCTAAAAGCATTAGAACAGATGTTAGGTGCCTCCTAAACTTGTTTTCAGTTTTCTTTTATTTATATGTTAATGAGAATTTAATTACTTCATGAATACTTAAACAACCTGAGGGTGCCTGATATCATTAGCCTGAACATGACAAGCACCTCAAGTGACCACATGGGAAGACTAAAATTGCTTTTAGTTTACTTGAAGACAGAAAGATGAATTCATTTCACCCCCTGCTATGTTTTACCTGACACATAAAAGTGAGTAAGCAGGGGGCACTGACTGGGTCTGTCTATCGTAACTGAAAGTAACTGAGGAAGGTACTTCTACCTAAATACATAAATTCTTCCTCTTTTGATTTGCTTGACTATCCTTTAATAAACAATCTGGGATGTCTTGTTACTGCWTATTATTTTTTCTTAATACTTTTTTTAAGGCAAAATTGCTTTCTGTCATGTAAATTTCGTTGTTCAAAGCTTGTAGAATTATGCACAACTTAGATATACCCTGCAGTGATCAAATTATCCAGGATGAAAAGCAGGACAGAAAATGCTTAACTATGTCTATCAGGAAACTTGTTGTAATACAAATATTATTTGCAGATGTTCCAAAGTAATAAATACAGGCTGGCTCTGACCTATGGAAAAAATCAAGAAAAAAAACGAAGAAACTCCTACTTACATATGACTTTCAAGGTTAGCACTATTTATGCATGGAAAATTGTCATGCTGCATTTGTCATCAGAGAAAGTGAATTTGTTATTGGACAATATATATGAAGAAAGTGATGTTTCTGAAGTCTCTAGCAAATCAGTCTTCCCCTATTCATACRCTCTTCTTTCTCAAGATACCTACAAAAACAGAGGTTGATAATAATATGAGTACTACTCCCTCTTCAATAACTTTTAATTCTATAAATGTTCCAAAGAAAAGTTTGTCTTAATCAATCCAGACACATTTTGAATATAAGATATGATATAACATCTTACAAGAAAAAAAATGTTCATTGGCTCTTTACAGTATCATCTATTTGTTTATATTCAGTGTTAAAGAACTGAAAACAATAGCTCAGCTAAGCATGACTATCTAATTATGATTAGAAGTAGCGTTCAAGTTTCCACACTGAAATCTTTGTCTAATCTATTATTTCTCATGGTTGGGCAGGAAATAGGGAGTAACAGAGCAATTTAGCAAAAAAGTGGACCAAGAGTGAGATGAAAAGGATAGACTAGAAACATACTTTACAAAGAGTGATGATTTTACAAATGAATGAAAATGCAAACATTTTCCAAAAGTTAAACTCTTGCCCTAAGGAGGTCATATTTGTCAGGGCAGCATTCAAGCAGTAGGCATCTCAGTGACCTTTTCAGCATCACGAGAATAATATTCTCCTTTAACGCTAATGCCTGAACAATTTTTGTAGTATATTGGAGAGATGATTTCCTTGATCATCAGACATGACCGATAGAAAGTTGGATTTTGTTTACATTTCTCTATTTTTTCCTTGACAATGAGTATCTGCTCTACAGTCACTGCAGACGCATCGTCTGTGGACATGCCAGAGAAACCTTCTGCTTAGATTGCGCAGACTGAAGATCTGTTAATTGCGTGAGCGAATATACAGAAGAGCATACACCCCCTTTGAATTACAAGGCACCAGGATGTTACAGTATTCAAAACGGCTGTTTTAAAATGTCTTTCACTACCATGTCACCATTAGGATTCCTTTTTGTACCAGGCTGTGTGAATGTGTTATATAAGTGCCTATGCACGCTGATGGAGAAATAGTTACCAGAAAACAGCAGTATGAAGAAAGAAAAATTATGTGCTAAGGGGTAATATGTTAAAGTCTCTCAGGAGCTGATTAGCTCCAGAAACTAGCAGTCCTTTTGAATCTGCAAGAACTGATCAACCCTGGACACTAGAAATCTACTGAAACTGTCCAATGCCACCAGCACGTACTAACATCAACAAAATGYTTTGTTACTTTGAGAGAAGTTGGACTGCTGCATACAGACAAAGACTACAAGATTGTGTATATACACCTGAGGAACACAGCATCCAGTAAGGGACTTTCTGAACGCTTACTCAGACCTTTGTTTGGCAAAGGCAGAAGCGATGATGGATGTAAAGTCACTTTCAGAAGAAGCATGGAAATTCGATCCTAATAACCAAATAACTGTACATCTCTAAATGAACATTTTGAGCAGCCAGACCAAGGACAAGTCTGGAAATATAAAGATTATTTTAACATGTTTACAGAACAATAGAGATTTTTTTTCATCAAATCATAAAAAAAACCAAAACAACCTGTCTTAGGTAAGTTACCCAAATGTGGGTATTTGGTACCATTATCCCAGCTGGATTCCAGAAACTTTGGTGTTTTATTGGCCAACTCATCCTGTTTACACTCTCCCTTCAGATACTTATCAATATGTGTAAGTATCTGAAGGAAGACTGCAAAGAGGATGGGGTCAGTCTCTTCTCAGTAGTGCCTAGTGACAGAATGATAGGCAAACACAGGAAGCTCCATCTGAACATGAGGAAAAACTTCGGCCCTGTCAGGGTGACAGAGCACTAGAGCAGGTTGCCCAGAGAGGTTGTGGAGTCTCCATCCTTGGAAATATTCAAACGCTGTCTGGATTTAGTCCTGAGCAACATGCAGACAGCTACATCAGAGGCAGTCACAGAGGGTATCTTCATACTCAGTAAAGTGAAAAGAACACTACTATAGCAGGATCCATCTGATCCTAAAGTTTATATCTAAAATAGGTCAGATGAATCACACCCTAAAAGTGAACTATTTGATCATAAGACAAAATGGGAAATTTGGCTCTGATCTGTGTATCTACAGCATAGACATCTAAAGTTAGATGGAGTATATCTTATCCCTAGAGCTAGAAATATTACCTGCTACAGAACCTGAGGGCATAGCTACACAGAATCATACCCTCTGTAGCTTGAAGAGCAGAGAAAGACCTATACTACCTGTTTATATCTCATTTTTTTGTGTTTTACAAATATCAAATATCATTTTCGTTACCAAGAAGCAACCTGGAACATCAGGACTGTTGTTGGTTTTCGCTTAAGGAAAGCTCTGTATAAGAGTGTCACAGGATGCACACAGCCCTCTTTTGGTAACACTTTGGTAAGCTGCTGATATGACATGCTGATATAATAGGAAAGTGAATGTAAATGCTGTGTGAATGAAAATACCCAGAACTGTTGGAGAGGATTTTTGCAGCAAACTGATAACACTGCAGAGAAATTTACAATAACAAGGTTTGCTTAAGGTGACCATCAGCTGAATGAAGCAGTAACCAGGACTTTAGTAGGAGACCATTAAAAAAAGAAGTCAGCTTGAAAGGAATTATAAAATAGGCATGATAAGTTGTGATAAGATGAGAGACCTTGCAGTGAAGAAGCTCAAAGTCTAGCTTGACACTTCTAGAAGTTACCTCCCTGGTATCATGACCCCTGCCCAGGCCAGGCACAGCAGCCTCTCCATAAGCTGCCACGAGAGCTGTGTTCTAGCCAGTGGGGTGTCCATGCACTGGTGCAGCACATGGGGACCCACACATATGGGCATGCACATGYAGCCTCAGGGGTTGTTTTCCCACTGGCCTGAGCATTAGCAGGGTGTAAGAAGCAGCAAGTGCGCATACAACGCTGGAGCAACTACGTCTTCCAGAGGAAGGGGTACGGGTGGGGAAAYGACACTGCCAGGGGTGTGTGAGAGCCCACAACTCCGCGTTGGTGGGTCAGGGGTTAGAACCTCCTGTGATTTATTGCAGAAGGGTTTATAGGAAGATAGTCCTAAATGTATAGTTCACTGATTGCCAGTTAATTACATGTTGTTAGTAAATCAATAAACCACTTCAGTCCCRATTTCTTTTAAGCCACATGAACTGAGCAATTTCACCCTGCAATATATGAGCTAAATTATTAATGTTTGTTTTAATTAATAATGCAGATCTCTGATATCCGGAACAGTGAGAAAATTATTTCTGCCAAAATAAAAGTCTGATAGAAAGAATTTTTTCTTCATTTCAAAACAGAAGCAAGCAGAAATTAAGAAATTAAAGATTATAAAACATTTTACAAGAGATGTGAATCCATAAAGCAGAATTGCTTTACCTTAGATGTGTTTGTTGCAYAGCTAAAAAACAGAGAGAAAGTAAATCAAAGAGCTATTTAATCATAAAAGCTTAAGTATCCAGATGTTTAGCTGCTTGCAGGTGCTAGACTTGACAACATTTTTTTTCATGTAGTTAACAACTTGTTTACAATTATCTATTTTTAAATCAATATCTGTATTGGGATGAGAAGGGTGCTAAGCAAACTGTCACTCAGGCAAACCTTAGGACTTAGACAATCCCAAGGACAGTCCACAAAAGATTATTTTCTTGCAGCCATCCTGTTTTGAAGACAAAAATTACTTACTGGCATAAACATTGATAGTGCTTTGCCAAATAGTCTCAGTACGTGCAAACCTGCTCTAAGGGTATTTAGTTTAATAGCATCACAACCTCACAGCAGAAGACATGAGGGAGCTTTCAAGATACAGTGCTTTGGTTAACATATAATCAAGCTGAAGTAATGACAGTACTTTATTTACAGTGTTCTGAGTATTGTATATACAATCACAGTATTAATATTTCTCAGCAATATTTCTTTGTTTGCTTCTATGACACTTCATACTCTACGAAGGTCATAGAATCATAGAATCATAGAATCAGTAAGGTTGGAAGGGACCTCTGGAGATCATCTAGCCCAACCTCTCGCCTCAGGAGGGTCACCTACAGCATGTCAGACAGGGTTGCATCCAGGCGGGCCTTGAAGGTCTCCAGAGAAGGAGACTCTACAACCTCTCTGGGCAACCTGTGCCAGCGCCCTGTCACTCTCACAGGGAAGAAATTCCCCCTCACGCTCAGGCGGAACTTCCTGTGCTTCAATTTCTGCCCATTGCCTCTTGTCCTGTGACACGGGACAGCTGAAAAGAGTTTGTCCCCATCCCCTTGACGCCCTCCCTTCAGGTACTTGTACACATTGATCAGATCCCCCCTCAGTCTTCTCTTCCCCAGGCTGAAGAGGCCCAGCTCTCGCAGCCGTTCCTCACAGGGCAGATGCTCCAGCCCTCAGAGCATCTTTGTAGTCCTACACTGGACTCTCTCCAGTAGCTTCATGTCTCTCTTGTCCTGGGCTGCCCAGAACTGGATGCAGCACTCGAGATGAGGCCTCACCAGGGCTGAGGAGAGGGGCAGCATTACCTCCCTCCACCTGATGGCAACACTCTTCCYAATGCACCCCAGGACACCATTGGCCTTCTTGGCCACAGGGGCACATTGCTGGCTCATGGTCAACTTGTCATCCACCAGCACTCCCAGGTCCTTCTCTGCAGAGCTGCTCTCCAGAAGGTCAGCCCCCAGCTTGTACTGGTGCCTAGGGTTATTTTTGCCGAGGTGCAGGACTCTGCACTTGCCCTTGTTGAACCTCAGGAGGTTCCTTTCCGCCCAACTCTCCAGACTCGCCAGGTCTCTCTGAAAAAAAGGTCCAAGATGAAATTCTACAATCTTTGAACTTAGTTGCAAAACTATTGATTTTGCTAGGTTTAAAATGTCACATGGAGTCTGTTGTAGTGACCTCTGTGTAAATCTGAATTATGATGGTTTCAAATAAGTTAGTACTTTATTTTAAATTCACTGTTTTATCTGATCCAGTACTGCAAAATATTGTCTAAATGCAGGATCTTCTGTTGCAATACTAGATTCGGCAACGCATAGAGTACATTACAGTAACATCTCTATTAGTTAAGGCTGCAGTCTGAAAAACAGAGAAAACCATAAAGTAAGATTTGAGAAGAATAAAAAAAAAATAATTACAGAAATTAAGTTATTTCTTTTACTTGTTTTCTACCTATATGAAAATGAATATAAAGCTGTAGGAGGAAGACCAGAACTCTAGGATTGTTTTYCTACGTGACTATTAAGACAGAAAATCATACTCTTTCTTAATTTTATTCAGTCTTCATGAATCTTGCAATCTCTGATTATTGTTGGTATAGCAGACAGTTGGAACGTACCTCTTCTCCTCCTTCCTCCTGTCCTCCCTAGAGTGCTTTCTGGCGAGCTAGAAGACATGAGTTTAAAATTCTCTGTTTGAATAGATCATGGATGAGTTCCCTAAGATAAACAGTAGAGCATAAATTCTTTTTAGCATTTTAGAAAAACAAAAAATCTGCTAATTCCTTCGCATGAATGATCATAGTTAAGTATTCTAGAGTCTAGATTATGCAAAGTATAATCTAAGTGATCTATAATGGTTTGTCAACAGGGCAWGGTATAACTGTATAGAAATTATATATGCATATTATTGATATATGCCTGTGGCCAGAAGAACTAAGTGGACCTGAAATATGACAAACCTTTTATTCTCTTTCACCTATATCAAAGCTCAAAGATATTTAAATGGAAGGAAGGTCTCTACAATGTTTTTCATATTTTACCTATTTCCTGACAGTTTCTCCACTTATATTTATTTCAATAATGTTATTGATTTCATATCATATTTGACAAGTACATTTTTTCCACCTTTTTTAACAAACAAAAGTATCAGAACAGCCATGTCAGGAGTTCCTGAGGCAAGTAACTAAACATTATCTATGATTACTGAGTTCATTCTATCTATTTTCAAAATAAAATGTTGATTTATTCTTGTATAGAGACTTTTTTTATGAAATACAGTAACTCCAGAAGTGATACATTTGTACCACTTGAAATATTAACACAGTGCAGTTGACTAAGCAAATGAAGCAATTACTTTTTCATAATCATWACACTTTTGTCATGAAACTATTACAATTAAGCACCAGTGTAACTGTACTAGAATATGTATACTACTGATGCTATTTCTGTAGTACTGAGATAAGATACAGCCTTCAATTTAAAATTACTGTTGACAGCCTTATGTTTTAAAGCAAAGTGTGAAGTACCACAATTTCCTGCAGTAAGAACTACTATTGTTTTTAAAATAACCTAAATTCAAATAGAAATATTTAAAATGATAAATGTATAGATTTATTTGGATTTATTTCTAAATAACATATATGAYTCAGCCTGACCGGAGGATTTAATTATTTCTGGGAGCATGTAATTAAATCAAAAGAAGGTAAAAACAGAAAGAAATAAAAAGAGCAGCACTGGCATAAATACTGTCAAAGAATTAAGTCAACAGTACTATAACTATTAGCTAAGAATATACTTTTTACTGGATGTAATAACTTGCTCTTTTCAAGTTCATATTTAGTACCAGAGGAAGCAGACTATAACGTCTCAGGCCTACAAGTGAGTGTTAACCTAATTTCTGCTGTTTCACAGGAAATCTGTCTTTTGCACTCCTCAGAAAATATTACCTAATAGTGAACATAAACAATTTAACTTCATCTGATTTTATCTATTTATCCTAAAATTAYGTCCATGGGAATCTTGAAGTATTTTACACAATCTGAGCAAGTTGAAAGTTTGAAAAATCATGCATTTTCCCTTGTTAATAGTCCACAGAATAAAAGGGGGTAAAACATTTTCCATTGAGCTTAGGAGTTTTGCTATGCCTGTGTCCAAAATGTAGTTGAGTGCATACAAAACTCATTCATTTAGTCTGTTCAGATGTCAGAAAAATAAAACTATTTTTTTTGACATAATTACCAGAGGGTATTGCATGCTCGTATATACATAATTTGTTTGCAAACACAGAAATATTTATAGTCAGTTTTAAATATATATTTTTTCTGCTTTGCTGTGATGTACATATTTACATACGTATGTAAATTATATGATGTGTGCATATTTATGCTATCTTGACTGGCTTTCTAAATTGTAGAGAGGACAATTTCATCTATCATAGCTATAATTCATTTACGTCTRGGGGGTGGAGGGACTGGGGAGGGAATGTCTATAAGTCTGTTGTATTCAGCTAAAAATGTTTCTTTTTCAAAATCCCATAATTAACCATTTTCCTTTTTGAGCATTTGAAAGAGTGTACACAGTCCAAAATGGAAGATAATTAGCATTAGTGACTAAATTATGCATTCAATGGAGATTGTGTGCAGTAATAACCAATTGTCTCAGAGCATTGCTGTGCTGATATCTTTGCAGCCTGATTCCTCCAGTGATTCAGTGATTTTATTGTTATGCTACTACGCTATGCAATTTACAATAATGATGTATTAACATGTACATATTTTTTATCATATAATGGTTAATTATACCTCTCAGCTCTGGAATTTCACTCCCGACCTGTATTTTGAAAGCACAGCATTCATACTGAACGTCAGAGTCTCCTGAGATGAGCTAAGAGCTGAGTTAATTCCATATCTGGCTCTTTTGAAAACCATAGCACACACTATCAAGCACTGTCTGACCAAAAATGAAAATCTGCTTGCATAGCTCCAGTATCCTTACCATTAGCTAGCCTCCACTTTTAGCTTTGCAGAGTGTTGGTGGGTGGTGACTGAAGGCTGGAAGACATCACAGCTCATAGCTGTGGCATTCAATTAAAAAATTAAAAATAAATAATGACAACTTGTGACTATCTTTAAAAATAAACCAAAAATAAATGAAAAAAAAAACAAAGATGGTCCGTATGCCTCAAAGCTTGAGAGAGCTTTGCAAAGTGAAGATTGTCTATACTGTTTGTCAAAACTGTTCTTATACTTGCTTTTGAGTTTATTTTATGTTCATGCTGATGTACACAAGTCCATTTTCAGACTTCTGTTCAGGTATTCTTTTCGAATATGGAAAAGAAAGAGTAGACCTATACTCCTTTAGCACGGACCCAATGCACACCATCTGTGCTGCCRGCTTCCATTGTGCGTATTACCTATTCTTAAAGTGTTGTAAGACCAAAAGGTCTTGTGTAGGGAATTTTTCATAGTGTGGAAAGGTTTTAATAGTGGATATCTGCAAAAAAAAAAAAATCATTTAAGTATCAATGCAAAATATGAAGATCAAAATTTTATTTGGTCCTGCAGCAGAAGTGGAATAGACTCACAAATTCTTTCCACTTGGTTGGAACTGTGATCTTGTAGATCCCTTAAGGCAATGATAACTGTCACTCAGTGGATCTGATTTGCAGTTACGTGCTTTTAAACCATGTGTTTTACCTGTGGTGATCAAAATACCAGCTCAAATAGAACAAGACTACACACACACACACACACATACACACACACGTATGTATGTATATGTGTGTGTGTGTGTGTATTTATATATATAAAATCTAGAGTTCAAAATTCACATTTTTCTGAATTTTGGCTGATGTGTATTTTCCAAATGGAAAAAATGTACACACTTGTACTCATCATCTTCTCTTTATAAATATCTTCATTAATAAAATAGATTCTAATAATCCCAGAAAAAAAGATGAAATTGTTCCAAATATGATGAAATAGAGATTATTTTCCAAATGAGTCATCTCTTTCTTTCAAGTTCATATAAACTATAATTTCAAATCTAATCTAATGTCTTAAGTTTACATATCTATGTACGTATGGCATGTGAAGTTGAAATCACGAGCCTTAGCGTATTTTTCCTGCATTGCTTTGTTCGTCAAATAATATATGCATGCATAAATAAGATAACATGGTTACGTTCATTTAAAGTAAATATATACATTCTTTCATACTTTATCATTCACATGTTTTAAAACCTGTATAATATCAAATCCCTCAGCTCTGTAACATGGTGACTGCTGTAAATCTCAGCCAAATAAACAGCGGCAACAACTGTTAAATAATTAAATTAATTCTTCTGAACATCACAGTCTCTTGGACAAGACTGGGATGGGTGGGAGCTACTTTTAATTGAGCATTAATGCCATCACTTTCTCCTTTTCACACCTCTCCTCTTTTTATTGATATTTCCTTACCAATCACTACTTCTGTAACCTGCATACAAATCAGCCTCCAGCTCATTTTCTGTCAGATTTTCTTTTATTCTTTACTTCTTTCGGCTAGTTCCCAGCACTGAAGCCCAGCCTACCTAGACCTTATGGTTTCTCTTATGAGCACTCCAGCATCCAAGTGCATTCCAGACCCTAGAAGCACCAGCGTTACTGCTCTTTGGGAAGGTAGACAAGGAATGTCCAGCAAAATTTATATTTAGTTTCACACCTCATTATTCAGTGTATGTTCTTATTCAACCTGTGTCCAGTTCTGGGCTCCCCAGGACAAGAGAGACATGGAGCTACTGGGGAGAGTCCAGCATAGGGCTACAAAGATGGTCAGAGGGCTGGAGCACCTGCCCTGTGAGGAACGGCTGCGAGAGCTGGGCCTCTTCAGCCTGGGGAAGAGAAGACTGAGGGGGGATCTGATCAATGTGTACAAGTACCTGAAGGGAGGGTGTCAAGGGGACGGGGACAAACTCTTTTCAGTTGTCCCATGTGACAGGACAAGAGGCAATGGGCAGAAATTGAAGCACAGGAAGTTCCACCTGAGCGCGAGGGGGAATTTCTTCCCTGTGAGAGTGACGGAGCCCTGGCACAGGTTGCCCAGAGAGGTTGTAGAGTCTCCTTCTCTGGAGACCTTCAAGGCCCGCCTGGATGCAACCCTGTCTGACATGCTGTAGGTGACCCTCCTGAGGCAGGAGGCTGGACTAGATGATCTCCAGAGGTCCCTTCCAACCTTACTGATTCTATGATTCTATGATTCTTCCTCAAAGACTTAAGGGTAATAAAAGAGGATGGAGAGACAAAGATGACAAGTGTATAGATGTACACACCAAGAGGAGAATTTATTCCAAAAAAGACAGTCATGAAAGAGAGAAGCAAATCTACAAACTATTGCCCAGCAGTTTCAGCAGATTCATTGTATACTTTTTTCATTCCAGTGCTCACATTTCAGTCTGGATTGTGTGCTGCAGCTGTGGTATTAGTATGATATAAAACTCTAGTTTGAAATGGAGACATTCAGAAAATTAACCTTGAGGTAATGAAAGGGAAATTACACACACACACACACACACACACACACACACACACACACACACACACAGATATACATATTCACACACACATACACACACACACATAGTGTATAAAGATAATTTACTCAACCAATGCTTAGATTATGAGAGTAGAAGTTAAAAAGCCATCCTTAACTGATAACTGAGTAGTTATAGTCATGTAATTGTTTCAAAAGTCTGTAGGAAATTCTTTCGTGAGACGTGTTTGCATTACAGAGATAAGTCTGAAAGAATTGTTAAGGAAAATTAAAAATACTTTGACATGAAGTATGAAGTACTACTAAAGTAATTTTCAAGATTACACCCTGGAAAAGATATTTTAAATCATTTAAACAGTATTTATCTATGAAGAATTAGAAGTATAAATCTAAGAAAAGATAATTCCAGAGGTAGATAGTATAAGGGAAAGCTAAATGATATAAACCTAATAAAATGTTCATGATTTGTGTGGTAGCATATTTATTGATAAAAATACTTTCAAAGCATAATAAATAAAGTATTTGAGTAGTTTGAAAACACATCCATTTTGGTTGCTTAAATATTGTATACAGAAAAACTTTTAGAACAACAGTCAGTGTTATCAGTGGTGATCATGCATCTGTCTTAATTTCATCAATGGTCAAAATCTAATGCTCTGAAATAAATAAATATTTCCCAAGTGCAAAGCTGCCCAGCTGTGCAGTGTTGATCCTGTAGTTCTCAAACTCTTTGCACCTAAAAGTAAATGTTAACATTCCAAATTTCTCAGAAGTCACCATGGATATTTGTTTTGCTTTATTTTGTTTTGCAGAGGGAAGACTATGTTTAATACGTTTCATTATATCATTTCAGTATTTTTCAGTGTTTCAGTAGTGGACTGTAGATCTCTTACAGACCACTTGGACCTCAAAATCCAAAGATAGGTTTATGATTAATGTTTAGGAACACCTACAGTAGTAAATCAATTGCTGTTTTTGTCCAACTGTTTTATTTAAACAAAGTGGTCTCTTTCCAGTGTCCTACATTTTCTTGGTAAGAGGTTTATCAGTAGTCTGTCAGGCACTTGGACTTTGAGATGGGTAGAGAGAAATCTCTCTTGACATGAACTGGGTTCTCCTAAGTGAAAGCTGTTTTCTTAGGTTATTTGCTATTCTAGGGTAATTTTGTCTGTCTTTTCTGAAGAAAAAAGATATGAATGAGGAATTTAAAAAGACTCTTTTTTTTAATCATGGATTAGACTAATTTTTGTTTGCTTCTTTGCACATCTTTTCGCCATTTTGACATATTAAATATAGAGCTTTGTTATAGCTGGTTTTAATCTACATTTAGAGAGTTACATTTTACCAGATATCTTTTCACTGGGGGAGTGAGGAGGGCTCTGTTTACCTCAGAACTAGTATATTAGCAGTGTCTTCACATACACATACTTATTCCTAAGAAGTAAATTATTGTATTCTGGAAGCAAAATAAATAAGTGAGCGACTTTACTTCCAAAGTACAATTTCCTCATCCACATGCAGTTTCATCAACAAAAATATCTAAAATTATTTTAAAAAATGATTACATAGGTGGTAAATGTTATTAATTGTTATGATTTTATTTAAAGTATCAATACCCAATTAACATATGTTTAAATCTATGCCTTGATGTTCTTCACTTGAAAAAAAAAGAAAAAAAAAACACATGATGTCTTATACACATGAAATAAAAGGATCATCAGCAGTTGTTGGGGAGGTAGATAAGTTTTTTTAGTAGAAAAATCAATTTATCAACACAAATTTAATAAAAGAGGTCAAGAAAAGCTAAGAAGATAAATGAGAAAGGATTTATTTGGAAGTGTGTTTAATAACCAATGCTCATGAAAATGGAAAACCAAAACCAAATCAACCAAACAAAAAGAGATATCACGTAGGCTACTGTTGTGGGTGTCTACTACAGGCCACATGACCAGGAAGAGAARGTTGATGAGGCYKTCTAYAGACAGCTGGAAGTAGCCTCACAATCACAGGCCCTGGTTYTCATGAGGGACTTCAACCACCCTGACATCTGCTGAAGGGACTACATAGCTAGAAAAACAGTCCAGGAGGCTCCTGCAGTGCATTGRTGATAACTTCTTGTCACAWATGGAGTGGAGGAGTGGAGGAGCCTATGAGGAAGGRTGTCCTACTGGACCTTGTCCTTACCAACAGAGAGGGACTGGTTAGAGRTGTRARGGTTGGRGRCAGCCTTGGCTGCAGTGACCAYGAGATGGTGGAGTTCAGGATCCTGCAGAAAAGAAGTAAGGCAACAAGCAGGGCTGCATCCCTGGWCTTCAGGAGAACRGACTTTGGGCTCTTCAGAGACCTAATTGGTGGAAGCTCCATGAGAGCTGGCTAGTATTCAAACATCACCTTCTCCAGGCTCAAGAGCGGTGCATCCCTRTGAGTAAGAAGTGCAGCAAAAGGGGCAGGAGACCTGCATGGGTCAGCAAGGAGTTCCTGGCCAAATTCAGATGAAAGTAGAAAGTACACAGAATGTGTAATTGGGAGAATTATAGGAATGCAGCCAGAGTATGTAGAGATGCGGCAAGGAAGGCTAAGGCCTAGATGGACTTGAGTYTGGCAAGGGATGTCAAGGAMAACAGGAAGGGCTTCTTCAAATACATCAGCAGCAAAAGGAGGACTGCGGAAAATGCGGACCTGCTGCTGAATGGGGCAGGGGCCCTGGTGACAAGGGATACCAAGAAGGCAGAATTACTGAATGCCTTCTTTGCTTCAGTCTTCACTGCTAAGGGCAGCCCTCAGGAATCCYGCAGCCTGGACGTGAGGGAGAAAGTCTGGAGAAAGGAAGACTGTCCTTTGGTTGAGGAGGAAAGGACTAGAGACCTTCTGGRYAGGCTWGACATCCACAAATCCATGGGCCCAGGTGGGATGYACCCACRGGTACTGAAGGAGCTGGCAGATRTTGTTGCCAGGCYGCTCTCCATCATCTTGGAAAGGTCCTGGAGAACTGGAGAGGTGCCTGAGGACTGGAAGAAAGCCAATGTCACTCCAATCTTCAAGAGGGGCAAGGAGGACCCAGGCAACTACAGGCCAGTCAGCCTCACCTCCATCCCTGGTGAGGTGATGGAACAGCTCGTTCTGGATGTCATCTCCAGGCATATGGAGAAGAAGGTGGTGATTGAGAGTATCCAGCATGGATTCACCAAGGGGAAATCCTGTTTAACCAACCTGATAGCCTTCTGTGATGGAATGACTGCCTTGGTAGATGAGGGGAGAGCAGTGGACATTGTGTACCTTGATTTCAGCAAGRCTTTTGACAGTCTCCAATAACATCCTCCTAGGCAAGCCCAGGAAGTGTGGGTTAGAGGAGTGGACAGTGAGGTGGATTGAGACCTGGCTGAAAGGCAGAGCTCAGAGGGTCGTCATCGGTGGCGTGGAGTCTAGCTGGAGGCCTGTGGCTAGTGGAATCCCCCAGGGCTCAGTCCTGGGTCCCATCCTGTTCAACTTCAACTTCATCAATGACCTGGATGAGCAGACAGAGTGCCTCCTCAGCAAGTTTGGTGATGACACTAAGCTGGGAGGAGTGGCTGATACACCCATGGGCTGTGCTGCCATTCAGAGAGACCTTGACAGGCTGGAGAGCTGGGCAGAGAAGAACCTCCTGAGGTTCAACAAGGGCAAGTGCAGGGTCCTGCATCTGGGGACAAATAACTCTAGGCACCAGTACAAGCTGGAGGCTGACCTTCTGCAGAGCAGCTCTGTAGCGAAAGACCTGGGAGTGCTGGTAGATGACAAGTTGACCATGAGCCAGCAATGTGTCCTTGTGGCGAAGAAGGCCAATGGTGTTCTGGGGTGCATTAGGAAGAGTGTTGCCATCAGGTGGAGGGAGGTGATGCTGCCACTCTCCTCAGCCCTGGTGAAGCCTCATCTT